>NW_019392785.1:528991-855033 GCF_000648675.2 Cimex lectularius | reverse complement strand
TTTTGTTTCTTTTAGATGGTCCTTAAATTCCGAAAATTTGCTCGATTTAGGCAAGTGTTCTTTTACTCTTGTTTTTATTTCTCTACCGCTTTGTCCTATATATTTAATATCACAATCATTACAATTGAGTTGGTAAACTGGTTAGGTTGAGGTTATATCAACCCTCGGGGTGCCGGTGTTTAAAAAAAAAAAACTATTAGTAATGCAGGACCGCTGGATTCGAACTCGAGAACTTTACCTTACAGTGATGAGCGCCGTATCAACGTCTAAACCGTTGCGGCCAGCGACGCCCCCTCTAATATTATTTATGTACATATTTAAAATAGGAGGTATATCAAAATCCACCATATTATTAATAATTATTCAAAAATCGCGAGACGCGGTCTGGTGTGATGTAGGTTTCAGAAAAACATTTTCTTTATCGTGCCAACGTTTCAATCTTTATTGAGATCATCTTCATGGCATGGTATTAACAAACATTGTTTACATTTAACAAATACATCTAGGATGTGGAAAAGTGAATTTATACAATGCAAAATATATATATTTTTATATATATTCAGTCAAGGTATTTCTACTCACTCAAAGTGTTTGTCTTTTGTGTAATTGTGCCATTCTTGCGTGTCGTGTCGAAAGTGCCAGTGAGATTTTACTATTTTGTGTTGATATACGTTGGATTTTGAAGGGGTGGGGGAGGATGTCGGTATAGAAAAGACATTTTTGTATAAGGCGTCGGCTTCTTTGAGGTGAAAGGAGCCGACGAAGGGGAAAAATGAGTTGGTAATGGTTCGGCCAGATTATCCTTTCAGGATTATATAGAAAGGGATAAATAGGAAAAGGAAAGCTGAATTGTTGGGAAATTAGACTATGTGAAAAATATTTGATGTGTGGAATGTAATATGATGATAAATGTATGTTATCTGTATTGAATGTGATTAATGATATTGGCGTAGCTGCGACTGAGTTTACATGTATCTATTCTGTAATTGATGCTGTGTTTATCTCTGTTGATATAAACCATTTCTAAGAAATTACGTTTAGGTTTGTTTTGTTCTGTAATTAATGCTGTGTTTATCTCTGTTGATATAAACCATTTCTAAGAAATTACAGAACAAAACAAATATAAACGTAATTTCTTAGAAATGGTCTACACAATTCTACATTATTAATAATTATTCAGAAATCGTGAGATGCGGTCTGGTGTGATGTAGGTTTCAGAAAAACATTTTCTTTATCGTGTCAACGTTTCGATCTTTGTGTGGTGATTAGTCACCACACATATTATTAGTGCATTTATCTCCATGATCATTTTTACATTTTTTAATTTCAAATTTCTCAAATCAATCTAGTTTCCTCCCTTTGTTGAAATTATGTAACACTATTGTATTAGAATTTAAATTGAAATTGAGTTTTATTTCTTTTAAATGGCCCTTAAATTCCGAAAATTTGGTCGATTTAGACAAATGTTCTTGATATCTCGTTTTTATATCTCTGTCGCTTTGTCCTATATATTTAATGTCGCAATCATTATGTTAAACCCCGCTTTTTGCCAACCTTGTCTTTAGGTTTTGAGAGGATATTTTTAAGTGAACCCGTACTAAAAGCCATTCTAAAACCTTCCCGTTTAAAAATTTTACTAACTTTTTCCGATAATTCACCAATGTATGGCAAACAACGGAAACCTATGACTCATTTATGGTGGTGTGGTTGAGTCCTATTGTTGCTTCTTTTATAGTTAACTTTTTTATTCTTTTATCTAGCAACCTATAAAAAATTATTTCTTGATGTTCATTGTTATTTGCTAAGGTTTTAAGTTTCTAATTCTTTTTTATAGTTAGGGGTGTTAATGGGAGTTCTAACTACCTCTTTTTGGACTCAACCGTTTTTTGTTTATTTTTCTGGGCGATATTTGTATGATTTTACGCACATTCACACACGGATAGAACAGTCGATTGAGAGAACTGCTGTTTTCCTGATTCTGCGTCTCTAATCATGAAAACAAGGAGATTCCGACTCACCCCCCAGGCCCTTTCATTTCGTAAAGACCGGTTCGTTTCCGACCGCAAAGTAGCCGCCCCAAGTTCGGCGTGTTCAAGGAGATTGACCGTTTTACGTAGAGATTAGCCTTTCGGCGTCCTTTTCCATACGAAATGGTTCGTGAAACGGCCCAAATTGCCCCCCAACACGGCCTCCGGATTGTTTCGGATCGGCCCAGGCGAGAACCCCACGAACACGGTAATAGGGCGGCGTGAAAAATTACAACAAAATTTGCGGTCTACGACCCCATTTTTAAGGACGGCCGTGACGAGGATTGATTATTCCGAAATTACAGGCGGAATTTTATTACAATATTTAATGCCTTCATGTTATTAAAAAGTAGGAAATCATAATTAATCGATTGGCTAGTCAGCATGCAACTTCCTATCTGGGTACAGAGCCAAAGAAAAAGTTGGCATGTTGGCCATAGACGGAGCCAATATCTCCTCTCTAGATCCTGAAACCTACTCTTGCCTAGTATGTTGCTACAAAAGAGCATCATTACATCTTAGCAAAAGAGATACATCTCAAAATGGATCCTTAATGAGCCCAAAACCTGGTGGAACGATAAGTTAAGTGAAGAGATTACAATATACCACCTAGATCCCACACTGTCGACTCCAAAACCGACAAGGGCGCGGGAGCTGGAGTCTTCGGGATGAACCCAAAAACCGAACTGAATGGTAAACGACAGTTAGATACTACAGTTTTACACGATGAAGGGAAAGCTATACCATACTCCTCCAGGAAAATAAAAAGGCAGCACTAAAAGCCCTCTCCGCATGCGAGGTATAGGCAATGAGTGTTTGGAACTCCATGGAGGCCATGACAGAAATCAGTGACACTAATGACCTGACCCAGACTTGGGTCTCCGGCACTCGGGGCATAGAGGCAACAAAAAGTTTGACGTCGGGCAAAGAGGGGGCCAACATCAAGGACTCTCTGGGTCCTGAACCCTACTGTGGCTTAGCATCCTGCCACAAAAGAGGATACATCTCAAAATGGATCCTTAATGAGTCTAAAACCTAGTGGAACAATACCACAGGCATGAGGCGCGCGAAGAGATTCATAGGAGGGCCATCCGCAAAACTTAGAAAGGTATTCCTGGAAGACAACCGCAACCAAACCAGGATTCTGGTTGGACTCCTGACAGCGCACTGCAACTTAAGGAAGCACAGAGTACAGATAGAAGAAACACTGTGCAGATATTGGCAGGAAGAGGAGCATACTGCAGAATGTTTTTCAAGCTTGGCTTATAAACGAACTAACTTAGGTTTAAAACGTCTTGTACGTGAACTAAGAACCACGGATCATTGTTGTTGGAACATGGTGGTTTACTGTAAACTTTGATTAGTGGGCTAGGTTTTTAATCTTCTCAATCTGGTTTTGTAAAGGAAAAGTTTTTATGACATATATGATGAAACTCTGTCGATTTCAAAAATAAATCCTTCAACCTTGACCCTCGGGATAATCGACTTGGGGGCGTCTCTCCCGGATTCCTACTATGATAGTTAAAACGCCCACTTAATTAACTATCGCCCATTGTCCATCAACCATTTCATCCCCGAAATATTTTATTTTTCGTTGTAGAATTTCGAAATTAGAATTTGGAATTTTAATTTAGTAGAGACAGTTCGAATCTGGATAGAAAATTACAGTCGAACAATTTACAAAAAATCAGTCAATATGCTCCGCCGTTATTGCAGTCGGTAATGGCATTTTTCTTTTCGAGGGGAAGAGGCAATTGAACCGGAGACGGTAGTAGATCAGAGGAACGTATGTAAACCAGGCAATAATACCTAGAGCACACATGGGCCTCGTAATGGATCTCCCAGATAAACGAGCCGCCTTCTGTGATTTGTAGCCGTCGTGGAGTGCATCGCAGCCCCTTTTCGTATTTTTATTGTCTACTACGGGTGGATCAACCCTTTGATTGCGAGGGAGGCTTCCCCCAGTGGCTCGTTAATCGTTGCTAATTCGAGTTGGAAAGTGTTTCCACACGGGCTCCCAAGAATAAGAACGATCTTATTTTCTAGACGTTGAGCTGGGAGATTTTTGCAATTTCGGGTCGATTAATTTTAATTGGCTCTTTGAACATTGAGCAGCTGGTTAACTCGACAATGAGTAGCAATAAAATAGGGTTTGTAAAATAGAGGGAAAATTTCTTTGATTATCGTCATTATTAGTACTGTTATTTTTTCAATATTTTATTACAATTTGCCATTTTTATCATGTAAGTTGATAACAGCATAGGAATAAAGAGGCGGCCACAAGTCCTACTGCACCTCGGGGGGCAGTGTGATCTTAACCAGCAATTTGCCTTTTACTCAATGGTCAAGCTTTGATGGTCCGATCCTTCGTATCCCGTGAGGACGGGGTTATAATGAAAGTCATACGCAAGAGCTGGGCGGAGGTCACAGATAGAAGAACAGCCTCTTCTCTAAGTTCCCGACAGGAACATCACCACTATTTCACTACGAGTACGTTCCCATGTAGCAGGGTTGGACTTGGAACATTTTCTGCTACCCCGTGATGGTTATGCACCCTCCCCTGTCTATGCAAACAGGATCTGGTACCCAACCCTCCTGCGCCTCTGATAAACCACCCGCCCTCGGTTGTCTACCCGGAGGCCGATACGAATCCAGCTTGTGGTTTAGAGAGGTTGCCACGCCTTCAAGGCTGCACCATTATTTTCCGCCTGGATACCCCTTTTATCCAAGGAAGAGGTCTCAAGGAAATGACGAGGCTCACCTTTTCAGGTTGCACCCTTCGTTCACAATGTACAACCCATTGTCACCTAGTTTCTACATTAAGTGGTCTATGGCTCCCCTGGGTGAAAGTCCACCGACAATTCCAGCTTTTCTAATTCACAACAAATTACCAGCGAGCCACGAGAATTACCCATCCTGGTTGTTGCAGATCTCGATCTTGTCCGTCCAGCCGGAAAAGTTGGGCTCGACGGGTTCCTAAATCCAAACCTAGTCACAGTCTCACTTACTTATAAGTACATTCTTTCTTATCGATGTGTTTTCATTTAGGTAATGGAAAATTCGATATTCTGCCAACCACTTTATCAACTACACATTCACGCTAATAAATACATTCCCTCTCAACACATACCATAAACCACTATATACAGTAAATCAATCCTTCTTTTTCGAAGAATCGGAACATGAAATAGGAAGACTTTGACATTTAAAATTACAATTAATTAAGGTGTTTAGTTGAGATAAAAAAGTCAATGGCACGAGCGGGATTCGAACCCACGATCTTCGGCTTGATACGCCGATGCTCTACCACTTGAGCTATCTGACCTCGATCCACTCGGACACCAACTTCCCATCTCAACCGCACCTTTTGAATTTTCCCTCCTTTGTAATATATTCATTGGTCAAGCGGACCACGAAATTAGTGAAGTTAATGATCAAAAATGAAGTATACTTCACTAAAGCTCTCCGTGGCCATTTCATTTGTCGTCGAGAATCCAACCCGATTACACGACATTTGAAAAATGGCAAAAAGGAGGGAACAACATCGAGGACACGATAGCGTCGTATCAAGCCGAAGATCGTGGGTTCGAATCCCGCTCGTGCCATTGACTTTTTTATCTCAACTAAAAACCTTAATTAATTGTATTATATTAATTGGTCAAGCGGAACACGAAATTAGTGATTTTAAAATTACATTCATACATTGAAACAAACTCTGAATTTTTATAACATAAATTTTTGTTGTAAGCTGTGACGTTTGACTAGTACGGAAAATAATTTTCCCTTGCTGGCCAATCAACATAATATTGAGAAAATTGATGTTTTATTTGATATTTGACATAACCATAATCAATATGGTAATAATGCTGGTTATAATTATGACTTTTCCAGCTGAAAGTTGTAGAATAGTCTGTAGCTGTTATTCTTTTATAAAAAATCAAGTAATAGATAATTTATTTATTGCACTTCACTACCTCCTTCGTTGTACTTTGCATTGCCTATACGTACAATGTCGGTACCCCTTTTCAAAGCTGAGTTGTTGGAGCACAGAACATACTCACGTCAACAACAATGATGAATTCATCCATCCCAAGTCTCTATTAGATCCGTTAACCGACGGAGTTAAACATGCCCTATGAGTCCCATCATATTTGCATTATTTTATTACCGATTTGGTAGAAGGGCTGGAGTTTGGCACCCGCGAGGTAGATGTTGTAATCAAAATAGTTCTTCAAGCCGACGACCTAGTCCAGTATCGTTAGATTGAAGCATTACTTACCCACTTAATAAAACATTAGGGGTATTCACGATCTTTGTGTTAACTCTGTTATGCCTGTTAGTCCTGTTAGATCGAGAAAAATTATGACGTGGACTTGTTAGAATCGGCTAAGTTAACATTGCTCGATCTAAGAGGGCAGAGCCAATGTTAGATGTTAGGTGGAAAATGTAGCCACAATGCTATCTGTTAGGGCGTAGGTAGCAAACATGGCAGCCATGAATTTAACAGCTGTTTTTTATTTACACAAATGTTTGTTCCTAAATACGCGTTAATTAAATCAAACCAATACATTTCTTTTGTTAATTTCTGTCCTGTCCTTATACTCTCATTCATAATAGATACATCTCATATCTTATAAAGATGTAGGCTGTTAAACGTTAAGATATAGGTTAGGTATATCGACACGAATTGAAGCGTGTCATTTGTTAGTACTTTTCGAGTGCCTAGATAGTATTTTGAATGAAAGAGTTGATTAATTTCCTTTTTTATTAACTTCTGGCATCTTACAGTTTAAAACAAAAGAAAACCAAAACAAACAACAACAAGCCTTCAAGGACGTTATAGCTTTATTATTGGTTCTACTAATCGCCACGCGCAGCATTGCGGAAAACATAATCTGAAAATGTGAACTTACAAATTAAAAAAAAAATGAAAAGAAAAATTCACTAATTCGTGGTCCGCTTGACCAATATTACAATTAATTAAGGTTTTTAGTTAAGATAAAAAAGTCAGTGTCACGAGCGGGATTCGAACCCACGATCTTCGGCTAGATACGCTCTACCACTTGGCTCCACTCGGACACCAACTTCCTATCTCAACCCCACCTTTTGAGTTTCCCTCCCGCTCGTGCCATTGACTTTTTTATCTCAACTAAAAACCTTAATGAAAAGAAAAATGTTTCCTTATTTAGCAAAAGGACCTAATAATAAGGGTATTCAGGATCTTTGTGTTAACTCTGTTAAGCCTGTTAGGTCCTGTTAGATCGAGAAAAATTATGACGTAGACTTGTTAGAATCGGCTAAGTTAACATTGCTCGATCTAAGAGGCCCGAGGCAATGTTAAATGTTAGGTGGAAAATGTAGTCACATTGCTATCCGTTAGGGCGTGGGTAACCAACATGGCAGCCATGAATTTAACAGCTGTTTTTTGTTTACATATATTTTTATTCTTAAATACGCGTTAATTAAATCAAACCAATACATTTCTTTTGTTAATTTCTGTCCTGTCCTTATAATAAAATTCATAATAGATACATCTCATATCCTATAAAGATGTAGGCTGTTAGACCCAAGGATAGGTATGTCGGCACGAATGAAGCGTATCATTTGTTAGTACTTTTCGAATGCATATATAGCATTTTGAATGCAAGAGTTGATTAATTTAACTTTTTTATTTTTTGGTATCTTTTAACAGAAAAGAAAACCAGAACAAACAACAACAAGCCTTCAAGGACTGTTATAGCTTTATTTTTGGTTCTACCAATCGCCACGCGCAGCATTGCGGAAAAATTAACTTTTAACATATAAAGAAAAGAAGGGGGCGTTCACAATCTTATTGGACATTTCTCTATTCGAGTTAACACGAGTTAACATCTTACAAACATCGTGAATACCCCTATTGTATAAAGTGAAAGGTCGAATCCAAAATCGGTAGTTACTTTGTTACGCAGTCCAAGTTTGGAGTTTAGATATTCATTGGTAAAAGTACTGCCAATGTTCGTAAAGAAGTTAATCCACCTGCCAAGGCCACAGCAGCCAGCACTTCAATCGCTAGTAGATGATGAAGACTTTTGCTTTAGGCGAACATATTAATTATATTAGAAAGTCGACGATATGCCTGTTTCATATCTATCAAGTACAATAAAAATTAACCGTTGAGACAATGAACTTACTCGTGTAACAAGTGGCTATTGCAGTCGGAAAAGTACGTTTTAAAACGATTGATCTTGGTGGTCGCCCCAGTGGAGGAAGTTATTGAGTTTATAATGAAAAGTATGTCCATATCAGGCAGAGGGACGAAATGTCACGAAAAATTGCGTTGTAGTAGAAAAAATTCACCCTGCGTTCCAAGAAGCTATTTCCAGTGTGTAATAGCTTTTTTAAATTAGATTATATATCTATTTATTCTGTACGATGTAAATCAAATAGGCAACGATGCAAATTCTATTAATGTCATGTGTGGAAGCAACCGACTGTGCCCGAATAAATGGGATCAATCCCGAGGTAGATTGTACGTAACGGCAATGAAACCCTCTTTGAATTATACAGACTATAACATTTACCAAAGGAAATAAATTTACAAAACTATACCGACCCTAGTCTTCTGGTACTTCTATTGACATTAATTATGGACATAAAGCCCGAGTTTGTTCTGGTAGCACTTAAAAATATTAAAAGATTACTTATTAGTAATTCAGATATCGTGAGATGCGGTCGGGTGTGATGTAGGTTTCAGAAAAACATTTTCATTATCGTGCCAACGTTTCGATCTTTTATTGAGATCATCTTCAGGGCTCAAAGTGTTTGTCTTCTGTGTAATTGTGCCATCCTTGTGTGTCGTGTTGAGAGTGCCCTTACTTATTAGGGTTATTAGAATGTAAACGCTGTACTTAATAATTTGTATTTTATAATTAACTTTTGAATGCTCATCTGAATTTTTCTGGCTTGGAAATATTGGACCTTTTCCGTTAATGTGCCTCCGCCTTAGACCGCGCTCGATGACAGAGATCGAGACAAAGGTCAGGTCTCTGGACTTCCGCTCTTATCCTATCTTAAGGTGGCCATTCACGATCGCTCCTAGCAGTCCAAACGGAGCGACGCCGTTCCAAAAACCACGTCAATGGCAAAACTGAACTGGCGTGCCCGGCTGTGCCGAATATTCGACCGGTCCAAAATCCATCGCGCCACTCCAAATATCTACGGCGCGACGACGGCATGGCGCGGTGGCCTGGTCGTCGAAAACGCTCGTTTTTTTGGCGCAGTCTCCGTCTTTCTGTCACTGAGCAAACATCTCCGTCGTACATTCTCAAAAAGTCAAAAACGTTTATTCTTTATTGGTAATGACATCCAATCGAGATTTTATTGTTGAGGTGATTGAATTGTATGAAAGTTTACCATGTTTATGAAAGTGGTGGACAATGATTATATTACCACGATAGAAATAAAAGAAATTCGATCCTCAACCAGTTGATTTTGTATTGATTACTCCTAACAATGATCAGAAATCGAAGTAGAGAACTTAAGTTCTTTGTAGTTCATCCCTGTAGCGAGAAATCGTAATGTGGTTGCCAACGTTTCATATAGTGATGATTTCTCTCATGACTGTCTTTTGTTTTCTAATCAAGGGGGTAACAAGCTGGAGTAAATATAAATAAGACGTTAATCTGTTTTTTGTAAGGTTTTGGTTGAAATGAAAAAATAGTGCCACGAGGGGATTCGAATCCACGACATTCGGTTAAATACGCCGCTGCGCTAACCACTTGAGCTATCCTGACTTCGATAGTTCGATCCACTCGGGCACCAACTCACCATCTCAACCTAAAACCTTTCGACTTTTCTCTCTTTTTGCCATTTTTTGGTGTCGGAGAGGATCGAAGTCACGATAGCTCAAGTGGTAGAGCAGCGGCGTATTTAGCCAAAGGCCATGGATTCAGATCCCGCTCGTGGCTCTAGCTTTTTCATTTCAACCAAAGCCTTACAAAAAAGATTAAATAATTGAAATAAGTAATTTGGGCAATAGAACACTAAATATAATGAATAAATAAGACGTTTCATCCATCCTTAAATAGTTCCTCCAATCCAATCCAAAATGGCTTCTGTTCAAGAACCACTTCTTACACCATTTTCTCTTCGATTTTTTGCTTTTAATATGAAAATAAACAGAAGAGTAGCACAATAGGTCGTCATCCATTTTGAGGAGGTAATTCACTGGTTGACGTTCGGAGTTTACTTGGGGATAACCATTAGTAATAGTTTTAACCCAAGTAGCCACATTGAAAGTATAAGGGTATAATGGTAGAAAAACAAAACTACCTCGCAAACTTGGCAAAGGCTACCTGGGGGATCAAGTATGAAAGTACGGAAATAATGTATAACCTGTCAATCATCTGTTATGCAGCACCAGCATGGGCTGAAAAATTGAACAAAACCCAGGTGGATAAACTATTGTCTATACAAAGAAATGCACTAAAGTGGATGGCAAAAGCGTACCGAACAACTTCTACAGACGCCCTGCAAGTCTTACTGGGCAAGTCCCAATAGACCTGGAACTACAAAAAAGAATAGACATTTATAAAATAAAAAAGATTATGGCCAGTGATTACAAAGAGCAAATTGAACAAATACAAAATGCTGTAATTACAAAATGGCAAGCAAGGTGGGATATAAGCTTGAAAGGAAGGACTACCTACAAATTCTTCCCAAGTATACTTAAAAGAAAAAAAAACAGAACGTTTATCCACCCTAACTATGTCATTACGCAATTCCTTTCTGGACACGGAGAGTTCAATAAATATCTATAAGAATACAAAATAAAAAATACAAATTTGTGTCGATGTGGAGAAATTGAAAGTGTTGAACACATAATAAAGGATTGTGAAATCTACAGTAATAAAAGAATGAATATGGAATTAGAAATGAGAACACATAAATGAGGATAGTTTGCTTTCAGTAATGACAGAAAACAAAAACANTATATTTATCACTAAATTATTTATTTATTCATTTATATCGCACTAATCCAAAATTGCACTAAAAATAAAATATATTAGATGTATACTATTTCATGGATAAAATTTGTACAATGTGTTAATTTATTACAGTATGTGTATTTATTACTAAATTATTTATTTATTGGTTGTTTCATTTTATAATTTATTAATTTATTCTATAGGCATGTATATATATTATTATAAATATATAATTTCAATCTATTACTAATGTTATGAAAATATATAAAATTAAGTTACAAATTCTGTGATATAACTAATTAAATTGTGGCAGTATAATATGTGTAACTGTAAAGTATGTGTACACTATTTTATGGATGATGTTTTAAATTTTGTAAATGTATGATAATGTAAAGGTTAAAAATAAAGTTATTAGAAAAAAAATCCCTGTAAAAATCAGACCGCCGCATTGTGTATATTCATTTTTTAATCTAACATTTTCTAGCATTGTATAAACTCATTTTTTTATCTAAAATTTTCTAGCATTGTATAAATTCATTTTTTCACATCCTACATGTATTTGTAATATTTAAACAATGTTTATAAATCCCAGGCTCTGAAGATGATCTCAATAAAGATCGAAACGTTGGCCCGATAAAGAAAATGTTTTTCTAAAACCTACGTCACACCAGACCGCATCTCACGACCTCCAAATAATCTAAAATAAAATTTTAAGTGACCGGAGAGAGATCTTAGTGGTCGAGTGGGGCGGAGGCACATTAATGAAAAAGGTCCGAATTATTTACGTTGATTAATAAATAACAGCACATAGTAGTAAATTAATTCGCGATGTACACAGGAATGAGCAATTTGATTCATGTTTTTACAATAGTTCATTACTATTCTAATAATGTAAGCACTTAATTAAAAATTAATATGTAAGTCAATTAACGATAAATAATTTATCTCAGTCATTTTTGCCTTCTATACAGTTTAGAGGAAACATCGCATTCTCGACCCACGTCTAAACTTTTTTTGACGCAGGGTCATTCCGGTTGAGATGATGTTCTCCTTTTACGGAAATGGTCCGATCATCTTCAAACTTTCTTGTTTAACGCCCCGCTCGATTCCGGGTGATGAAAAGTTCCGATTCCGCTGTAACTCCGGGATAATTCCGAGGGATGTTGTAGTTCGGTTGTTACGACGTCTACGTGACGGCAACCCGGGTTCCGACCCCAATCATCCCAGAGACACGCTGTCTCCCATCATCACAAAACATTCCCTCCTATCATTCTTCTCCTTATTCCTCTATTTAAAGCCTTGTTTTCTTTTTATATATCTTCCTTTCAACCAGCATATTCTTAAACCGAGTTCAAACGGAATTACAAAAGCATTTTTTAAAGAACCATTAAAAGCTGATAATTAATTGTCCCGAATTAATAAACAAAATAAAATTTTAAATTTTGGGATGCCTGCGTGTAGCTGCGGTGTGGAAACCATCTTTGTGGTCTGCCTGTTATGATGACACGCTGGACCAAATTACCCTGATAATTCATACATGGGTTTTAAAGAATTGTCACGTCGATTATTGAAATGATTTTACTTTTTTATTTTTAGAGAGATTTTGCATAACGTTTCCGCTATTTCAAGGTCAACATTATATTTAACTTCTTTCAAATAACGTATGATGCTATTTTTTGCGTAACGGATTTTGCCGCTAACGCTAAGTTTCCTGGGGAGTACAGTTTATAGCCAAATCTTACAGGGCAAACTTACGAAAACGTTCACCGATTTAAGGATTTTATCATTATTGCTGACGATAGTTTGGCAAATGATGAGGACCCGATAGTTGTAGAAGTTCTAACACGCGTCGGTGGCCGCAACGGTGTTGGCGTTGACATGGCACTCATCACTGTAAAGTACAGATCCCGAGTTTGAATCCAGCGGCCCTGCTTCGAACCGCATATACTTACAAATGGGCTTTTTTTCAAAAAGAATAGACTATAACCTGAGGGTCGATTATGACCTCTGCTGTTGCGAACCCTCGTTAAAAAAAAATACATGTCGATTTTTAGTGAGCTTTTGCATAAAGTTTCCGCTATTTCAAGGTCACTATATTTAACATCTTTCAAATAACGATGATGCTATGTTTTTGCGTAACGGATTTTGCCGCTAACGCTACGTTTCCTGGGGAGTCCAGGTTATAGTCATATCTTACAAGATTAACAATCGAAACCGTTCACGGATTTATAGATTTTCTCTTGATTGCTGAACGGGGCAAGTTCAGTTTAAATGAAATTTGGGGCAAAAAGTGTCAAAAACACTCGTTTGAAAAAAAAGAGGCTTTTCGCTTAGCTTAGCACTTTTAGATAAACTGAAATATTACAGTGTACATAATTTAACCATGTGTATTGACAAGGACATTCTATACCTTTGTTAGAATTTTTCTTTTAAATTATAGTTCAGCCAAAGGGTGTTTTGTTGTGACTTTATTGCTTTTTATGGAAGATGTATAAGGTTGCTGAATTAAAACTTTCATCCCTGCTTGTATGTAATTAAAACAGTTAAAAATTTTAATTTTGAATATCAAATATACATTCTGCAGAGTCGGGATAAACGAAAGCTTGTACAAATTGAAAATTTGTTTATTTATAAAATAATTTTTTTATTATATTTCTACATATTTATTTTATTAATTGGACATCCGTTAACAAGCACGCTAAGCTAAGAAATAACTTAGGACGCTTTTTCAGATAAAGGTCCGTTAAATCTGCTCATGCGCGTTTCAATCGTTTAGCGTTACCGCTCACGCTAACGTTATGCAAAATATTCCTTTCATCTTTCTTCGTTATTGTTGAAAAATTGCTGTTTTGTTGCCTTTATTACTGATGATATTTTTAAAAATAAAAAGTACATTTTAAGTTTAGTCAAGTACACCATACCTAGGTTAGCTATACGTAGGATAAGCTAAACGATGGATAAAACAGCGGTTAAAATTGACCGAGTTTATGTTAACTTTTGTAACCGGCCGATAGTAAACCCCCGGGCTAGACTACAATCGATTATTTTCATGAGAAGGACGTCTTTATAAACCGTGAAGTTACACTTCTAGAGGTTGTGCTGTTCTGTTTACTTTAGTTTATGTTGATCCAGAATGATTACCGAATATTTAGCGGACCTGTTATGTATTGGGTTGTCCGGAAAATAATGCAGGATTTTGGTATTAAACAAAAAAAAAGAAACTAGTTACTTTAAAGCAATGTTCTTTAATCAAAATAATCCCATACTCTCAATACATTTCTCCCAACGTGTTGGTAACTTATTAATTCCGTCTGAGTAGAATTCAGAATTTTTAGAATTGATAAAGTCAATAAATGCATTTTCCAGTTCCGTTTGATTTTTGAATATTATGTGTTGTAAGTAGTGGTCCAGGTGTCTAAAAAAATGGTAGTCAGTAGGCGAGAGGTCCGGAGAGTAGGGTGGGTGAGGCAAAGTTTCATAGCCAAGCTCCAATAATTTTTGTGACGTTACACGTGACACATGTGGTCGAGCGTTGTCATGCAACAAAATGGGCCCTTTCCGATTGACCAAAGAGGGCTTCATTACTGCCAATTTCTGATGCATGGTATTAATTTGGTTACAGTATGGTTCAGCATTGATGGTTTCGCCAGGATTTAAGAAGCTGTAGTGTATTAAACCAAATGAAGCCCACCATACCGTAACCATTACCTTTTTTTGATGAGTTGGGGGCTTTGGAAAATGTATTGGAGCTTCTCCTTTGTCGAGCCACTGTCCAGAACGTCTAGTGTTATCGTAGAGAATCCACTTTTCGTCACATGTAACAATTCTGGCCAGAAATGGGTCATTTTTGTTTCGACAAAGAAGTGATGCACAAACATCAAAGCGCTGATTTTTTTGGCGATCGTTTAATGAGTGTGGAACCCAATTTTCGAGTTTTTTCACTTTTCCAATCGCCTTGAGGTGGTCAGCGACGGTCGTTTTACTGACTTTGAGTTGCTCTGCAAGTTCTCGAACAGTTGTTTTGGGGTTTTCTTCCACCACTGATCGCAGAACATCATCATTAAGAGAGGAAGGCCTTCCACGACCTTCTTCATCTTCAAGGCTGAAATCTCCCTCCCGAAATTTTTTAAACCACCTTTGCACAGTGCACTCATTAACACAACCCTCGCCCCAGACTTGGTTAATGTTTCTAGCCGTTTGGGCTCCGCTTCGGCCGAGTTTAAACTCGTAAAAGAAAATCGTACGAAATTCTCGCTTTGACATTATAAGGATGACTGAATTATTTCCAAGTAGCGGAATGCTACAGAGGTAAACAAACAATATCATTTGGAAGAGGATTAATAATTGTTGACATTCATACAAATGAGTAATCCTGTAAACGTAAACAGAATATTTTATATAGATTTTTTTTAATGAAAACATAAAATCCTGCATTATTTTCCGGACAACCCAATACGTGAGAATTGTACGATATCTGTAAAATACATGCTCACTATCGTCCAGAACAGCTTGGATCCACCTCCCGATTCGAGGGTTTGGCCAGTGAGCATTGAACATACAGGGCATCACAAATATCATTACTTGTCACAAATATCATTCATCCATGGCTACCAGGCTATTCTTTACAAATATACTTTTGTCGGTACCATCTGGTCTTGAATGGCCATCGTGAACCCCACGATTGCCGGGAAGAGCTTTCCATGCTCCCGAAGCATCCAGCTCTATCCCCAGGGTCGCCGGATATTGCCCATGATGGCTTCTCCCTCCATCTGCGTTATTATTGTTATTATTTATAAAGTGGAAGGTTTATGGACCGACAAATAGCTGAAGTCATCGCCGGCCCTCTGCGAGCTTTCCTACTTTTTTGCTCTTTCGCGAGTATTTTGATTTAAATTTTCAGCCATTTGAGCGTCTCCATCTTGTTACTGGCTCTGCTTTTAAATATAAACTAAGTCTCTTTGTACCACAGGTTGTCAAATGCGGAGTAGAAACAAAACATACTATGTATATATACTCAGAATTCTGTTCATTCACTCCCCCAGAGTACTCGATATTCCTTGGGGCGGGGTTGAAGCCACTCCATTCTCGCTAATAAATTACTTTACTCCCCTTTTCACATACGCCTGAGTACTCGATATTCCGCGGGCTGGGTCAACACACTCAATTCTCGCTAATAAATTACTTTACACCCCATTTCACATACTCAAGCCACAGTACTCGCTATTCCTCTGGCAGGGTCAATCCACTCCATTCTCGCTAATAAATTACTTTACTCCCAATTTTACACTCACGCCACAGCTCGACGTACCTCGGGACGGGTTGAATCCACTCCATTCTCGCTAATAAATTACTTTACTCCCCATTTCACATACTCATGCCACAGTACTTGATGTACCTCGAGGCGAGGTTAAACCCAATCCATTCTCATTAATAAATTACTTTTATTCTCCAGACGTCACACACTCGCCCCAGATTACTCGATATTCCTCGGGGCGGGGTTGAACACTCCATTCTCGCTAATAAATTACTTTACTCCCCTTTTCACATACGCCTGAGTACTCGATATTCCGCGGGCTTGGTCAACCCACTCCATTCTCGCTAATAAATTACTTTACACCCCATTTCACATACTCAAGCCACAGCTTGATGTATCTCGGGGCGGCGTTGAAACCACTCCATTCTCGCTAATAAATTACTTTTATTCTCCAGACGTCACAAACTCGCCCCAGATTACTCAATATTCCTCGGGGCGGGGTTGAACCACTCCATTATCGCTAATAAATTACTTTACTCCTTTTCACATACGCCTGAGTACTCGATATTCCGAGGGGCGGGGTCAACCCACTCCATTCTCGCTAATAAATTACTTTACTCCTCATTTCACATACTCACGCCACAGCTCGATGTACCTCGGGGGGCGGGGTTGAACCACTTCATTCTCGCTAATAAATTACTTTACTCCTCATTTCACATACTCATGCCACAGCTCGATGTACCTCGGGGGGCGGGGTTAAACCCACTCCATTCCAGCTAATAAATTACTTTACTCCCCATTTCACATACGTCACAGTTCGATGTACCTCGGGGCGTGGTTGAACCCACTCCATTCTCGCTAATAAGTTCTTTTACTGTCTTGACGTTACACACCCAGATAACTTGATATTCGTCGGGCGGGGTTGTAAGCAATTTCTTCCTTTCATTCTGAGAAATTTATTGTTACTATTACTGTTTATTTCAATTTTTTAATTGTCAACTCACCTTGTATTGTAATCTATTTTTTCTGGTTTTCTATATCAAGTAAAATAAAGGTAAACCTTTTTATTTAAGAAGCGACTTCACTAAAAATAATGGTCCATGTGTTTAACTAAGTATAATGTTTCTGATTTCAATTGAACTTTCGTGATATGAAAAATCAATAAAGACATTTATTTATCTAAAACAGGAAAATAATACACAATCTTACAATATATACAATTTTTATTGTTTTTTATTTTTTTATTTTTATTACAGTTCCACGAGATTGTTACAATCGAAAAGGACAAATTAAATATAGTTAATAAAGTATTAAAACACTATTAACCAACTAATAATATTTTCAAACGCTTACATCCTATTAAAATGTAGAAAGTTTAGAAATCAGTTAATTTGCCCGTTGGTGTTATAAAATTTTCAAGGGAAACGTTGGCGTTTCTATTATAAACTGTTTTGCTTTTAATTTACTACAATTAAAATCTTAGAACTAAATTAAAAAAATCACAACCAAAGTATCCCTTGAGACATCTACAGAGACATAGTTTTTTCAATAAAACAATGACTAATATTTTAGGATTAAAAAGTATTCTTTAAAAAAAAGAAAGGATTTTTCAATGGTAACGAAACAATAATCAAAAGATAAAATTTTGTGCATCTGACAACAAAATAAAAACAAAAATAAATTTCTTTTAAAATATCTCCCGAGTTATAAAGTAATATACAGGTACTTGATTCTAAGTAATTGGATTTGTTAGGCCGAGGGTCTGTCCTATTCTTAAATATAAAACATAATTTAAAAGTTAGGAATAAAAATGCGAAACAAATGTACGGCCGGGGTTTTACTCGATTAGGCGGCATTGAAGGCCGATCGGTATTTCTAAAATCCCGTTTCGCTTTTAAAAACGAAAAAAAGAAAATAAATAAAAATACTTTTTTTTCAGTTCGAAAAAATTGAGTCTTGAGATCGCCCATTAATTAAACGGGCGGCGGGCCGCGAACGTAGCGTAGCTGAGGGGAGATCGAAAGGCTGAGGTTGTTCATGGCATCGCAGCACTGCGGCTCCAGCAGACACGCTATACAGAAAATGGCCATCACGGCGATCTGGAACGGGAGACCGGCCCTGAGCGCTCGCCAGAACCACCAACCACGGCTGCCCCTCGTACCGCTCTCATCGTCCACCCTAAAACAAAAACAAATCATGAAAATCCAATCAAAGCCTGTTATAAAACATAAAAAACGAAAAAATTTCAATTTTACAAATGCAATGTCCACATGTAACTCATGAGAATACATTCTACATTTACACCTTTTTCTTGTCTTGTAATGCACGCAAAACCTGTCATTACTCTAAAATGTACTGTCGATTCCGTCTTAAATGCTTAATTATTTGGATATAGTACAAAACCTTTTACAAGGTCACAGCATAATCAGTAATGCTAATTGCACATGCCATGAGAAACCAGCCAATGCCGGGACTCAGTGAGAGGGATTAAGAGGAAAGGAGGTTTCGTGGACATCATCGACATGGCGGATTGGGAATGTATAAAATGGGCTTGAGCAGTAGGGTAAGGATGCATCGAGAGGCTGGTGTGAATCTTTTCGATGCGCTAGATCTTGTATGCCTTGGCAGAACCATCTGTCCAAACTGGTCGCAGAAAAATCTGGTATAAGGTTAGTTTGGTTCAAGTAGTCTCCGTAGTTATCCTCGTCTTGTGTTAAGATAATCTCTTAAGTTTAGCGTGGTTATTCTGCATCATACTGCTATGTCAGAAGTCCTAATTATTTGACTTGAAGTTGCTATCTCTTTGTTGTTGATGTACAGTGGAGGGCAAGACTGTTTTTTCAATGTACTTTTTCTTCATTCTGTCTTCTACTTTCTTTTATACCAGTCTTCGATAAGCAGTTGTTCTTTGATGTTAGAGCTTGGATAGAAGTCGATCGAGGAAAAAATTGCATTATCGTCCGCTTATATAAGTAAGTCATGAGTGTAAATGAAATAAAGATGGGGGCTAAGAATGCTCCCTTGTGGAACGCTGGGTTATTGTCTGACTGTTGCTGCACTTCACTCTGAGGCAAAAGGACTTCTAGCATTAAAAAATAAGGAATTTCGTAAATAGTCCATATTCTGCGAAATCAGAACAAGATTTTTTTTCAGACTGATGATAGCAGGAACTTAATTACAAAGAAAAACAGAACGACACTTTTTAAGTTTGGATAGATGATGAACCGTTGCATTTTGCTCCCTTATGGGACGCTGGTTGTATCTGTCTGACTGTTGCCGCACAATCAAGCAGAATGACTTCTAGCATAAAAAATGTATATATATCACAATAAAGAATTTCATAAATAGTCCATATTCTGCCCAAGCAGAACAAGATCTTTTTTTCAGATCGATGCATAAAACCAAACTTAATGAAAACCAAATTGACACTTTTCAGTTTTGACTGATGAACCCTTGCACTTTCTTTAAGATTCGATTAAGATGTTTCTTATATGGTTTTTATGCAAAAAGCTAAAGAAAAGAGAGTTTCTCATAATTTTACTCTAAATTTGCCTACAGTTGTTTTCAACGAGTGATGGTGTAATAGGAGAGATTATGGGTATTCACGATTTTCGCGTTAACAGGGTTAACTCTGTTAGGTCCTGTAACATCAACAAAAATGATAACGTAGACTTGTAAGAATCGGCTAGTAACAGGCCAGGGCCAATGTAAGGTCGAAAATGTAGGTTACATTGCTCTCCGTTAGGGCGTAGGTAACCAACATGGCAGCCATGAATTTAACAGCTGTTTTTTGTTTACACTATATTATACACTATATTATTTTTATTTTTAAATACCCATTAATTAAACCAGACCAGTACATTTCTTGTGTTAATTTCTGACCTGTCCTTGTACTCTCATTCGTAATAGATACGTCCCATATCCTATAAAGTTTTAAGCTGTTAGAGGTTAGGATATAAGTCAGGTATGTCGGCACGAATTGAAGCTTGTCATTTGTTAGTACTTTTCGAGTGCATAGATATTGGGTTGTCCGGAAAATAATGCAGGATTTTAAGTTTTCATTAAAAAAAATCTATATAAAATATTCTGTTTACGTTTACAGGATTACTCATTTGTATGAATGTCAACACTTATTAATCCTCTTCCAAATGATATTGTTTGTTTACCTCTGTAGCATTCCGCTACTTGGAAATAATTCAGTCATCCTTATAATGTCAAAGCGAGAATTTCGTACGATTTTCTTTTACGAGTTTAAACTCGGCCGAAGCGGAGCCCAAACGGCTAGAAACATTAACCAAGTCTGGGGCGAGGGTTGTGTTAATGAGTGCACTGTGCAAAGGTGGTTTAAAAAATTTCGGGAGGGAGATTTCAGCCTTGAAGATGAAGAAGGTCGTGGAAGGCCTTCCTCTCTTAATGATGATGTTCTGCGATCAGTGGTGGAAGAAAACCCCAAAACAACTGTTCGAGAACTTGCAGAGCAACTCAAAGTCAGTAAAACGACCGTCGCTGACCACCTCAAGGCGATTGGAAAAGTGAAAAAACTCGAAAATTGGGTTCCACACTCATTAAACGATCGCCAAAAAAATCAGCGCTTTGATGTTTGTGCATCACTTCTTTGTCGAAACAAAAATGACCCATTTCTGGCCAGAATTGTTACATGTGACGAAAAGTGGATTCTCTACGATAACACTAGACGTTCTGGACAGTGGCTCGACAAAGGAGAAGCTCCAATACATTTTCCAAAGCCCCCAACTCATCAAAAAAAGGTAATGGTTACGGTATGGTGGGCTTCATTTGGTTTAATACACTACAGCTTCTTAAATCCTGGCGAAACCATCAATGCTGAATCATACTGTAACCAAATTAATACCATGCATCAGAAATTGGCAGTAATGAAGCCCTCTTTGGTCAATCGGAAAGGGCCCATTTTGTTGCATGACAACGCTCGACCACATGTGTCACGTGTAACGTCACAAAAATTATTGGAGCTTGGCTATGAAACTTTGCCTCACCCACCCTACTCTCCGGACCTCTCGCCTACTGACTACCATTTTTTTAGACACCTGGACCACTACTTACAACACATAATATTCAAAAATCAAACGGAACTGGAAAATGCATTTATTGACTTTATCAATTCTAAAAATTCTGAATTCTACTCAGACGGAATTAATAAGTTACCAACACGTTGGGAGAAATGTATTGAGAGTATGGGAAAAACATTGCTTTAAAGTAACTAGTTTCTTTTTTTTTGTTTAATACCAAAATCCTGCATTATTTTCCGGACAACCCAATAGCATTTTGAATAAAAGAGTTGCTTAATTTGCCTTTTTTTAACTTCTGGCATCTTACTATTTAATACAAAAGAAAACCAAAACAAACAACAAGCCTTCAAGGACTGTTATAGCTTCATTTTTTGGTTCTACCATTCGCCACGCGCAGCATTGCGGAACAATTAACGTATAACATGCTAAGAAAAGAAGGGGGCGTTCACGATCTTACTGGGCATTTCTCTATTTGAGTTAACATCTTGAATACCCCGATATGTTTCAAGCGCTTTTTTCGAATGTTACAGCAATTGCCATGCACCCCAGAACAGGAATAACAAAATATTTTACCCCGATATTTTATTTATTTCTTTATAATCAAGGGAGCGTGAGGGGGCCAAAAAGAGCAGATGCGCCTTTTAGGTGACAAACGGCGACAATCCCATTCCCTTGCCACTGATTTATGGCCTTTTGGGAAACTCACTTTTTTGGGGGTAAAACAGGAGGAGATTTGTAAAAAAAAATCCAAAAAAAAGGGGCGGTAAGATAATCGAATCCTATATGAAGGGCGTGTGGGGAATTAAAGGATTTGCGGGATTGGATTCGGCCTTGTGACTCCTCTTATGATATATGGTTTGCTCCTTCTTCCTCCCTTCGTCCATAAATGATGACCGGCATCGTGGTTTTCAAGATTCGGTACCCTTTAAACCCCAGATCAAACTGAACAGGTAAAGCTCGTGGACGTCCGGCTGGCAAGGAGAAATCGGCCGTCATCGATCTCCCAACCCCTGGGGTTCCAGCCGATTCGTCCCGGTTGATCCGAGAATCACCGTGTTAACTGAACCCCCGACGACGTTTAATAATAGTTCTCATTTATATCTCAGTCTTGACGGTGATATTTGCTTTTTCTTATTGGAGCTGAGGAAAAAAAAAACGTGAAAAATCCACCAGCAATAAAGGCTCCCGGAGCGTCAATAAAAACAGGCTTAACGACTCGACTTAAGACCCTTTATTGCTCCGTTATGGCGCTTAGAAGAGCCACTTTTAATTGCCCTCTTCCGGCTAACATCTTGAGCATTTTGGTACATTGTTAATAACTCTCATAACAAGATACCGAAGATTAGCGCCGAGGCTTCTTTCTAATCCTAGGGCGAAATTTGTCGGATGTGGGTCTTAAGTGAGGTTAACTTCGGCTCGTATGGCCATGCTTTATAATAATTACACAAGTTATGGTTATTTCTGAAGCTGAGCTCAAGTTTTCAGACACTGGATTCGCTCTATAACACGTTATATCTGCACCCTCGGGGCAAAAGTGGATGTCATAAAAAAAAAATTTCAGGATTACTATTTTAAAGAGTAGGTGTACATTTTGTACATCCTTTGGCAAACAACTTTCACACCAATAAATACATTATCTCTCAACACGCAAGTACAAGAAAACTATAATTACTTTATATAATAAAACAGCTGTTTCCAGCAACATTTCGAACAGGTGACCCAGATAATAAGGGCAGTAAGGTTAATTCCTTGATCTGGTGGTATTCCTACGTTCTCTATATGACCAAAGGAATCTCACCCCTCAATTAGAAGGGGCATTTGGAACAACCTTTCTGTACAATTCCAAGAATCGACAGAAAGCCGTGCTCAAGTCAAGCACGATTCTCATATCGGATGACATTCCACGCTCCCAATATGGAGCCAAATAATTAGAAAACTCAACTAAGTGGACAAATCGAGCAAATATTCTCTATATGCGGAACACATACATGGCCCTTGGTCCATGGGTCAACCTCACATGGCCTATCCTTAACAGGGTACGATGACCCTGATCCAAGTCAGATCCTAAGATGCCCACCTATCGTCAGTACACTTGATACGTGACAGCTTTAAATGGAAATGGTTTTCTCATCGACCTAATCGATTATACGGTCTCCCAGGAATATGCACATTTCCGATTTTCGTAAAATCTGACTTATCCAGTTTTCCAGAATAGCAGCAGACTCAAAGCTAGACTATTGTAGCTGAAGCCATAATTTCGAATTTTGTAATTGCATGTTTATACTTGTTGACAGTTTAAATCATTAGATATAGTTTTAAAGTACTGATGAAGAGCAGATATTACTCGAGATCCTGACGAAGGAACTGAGATTCTTTCTTTCGCTTTACGCCTGATTATACATGGTAGGGATATTCACAATACAATTAATTAAGGTTTTTAGTTGAGATGAAAAAAAGTTAATGGCACGAGAGGGATTCGAACCCACCATGAAAAATCGCAAAAGGAGGGAAAACTCATAAGGTGGGGTTGAGATGGGGAGTTGATGTCCGAGTGGATCGAGGTCACGATAGCTCAAGTGGTAGAGAAGCGGCGTATCTAGCCGAAGGTCGTGGGTTCGAATCCCTCTCGTGCCATTAACTTTTTTTCATCTCAACTAAAAACCTTAATTAATTGTCTTGTATTAATTGGTCAAGCGGACCACGAAAATAGTGAATTGAAATTCACAATCTTTATGTTAACTCAGTTAGGTCCTGTTAGATCGAGACAAATGATGACGTATTTTTATGAATCGGCTAGTTAACATTGCTCGATCTAACAGGCCAGAGCCAATGTTAGGTCAGGTCAAAAATATAGTCAAATGCTATCCGTTAGGGCGTTGGTAACCAAAATGGAAGACATGAATTTAACAGCTGTTTTTTTACGAGTATTTTTATTCTTACGTACGCATTAATCAAATCAGACCAATATATTTCTTTTGTTAATTTCTGACCTGTCCTTATACCCTCATTCATAATACATACATCCACCTATCCAACAAAGTTGTAGGCTGTTAGACGTTAGGATACAGGTTAGGTATGATGACGTAGACTTGTAGGGTTAGTTAACATAGCCAGGGCCAATGTTAAATGTTAGGTCGAAAATGTCACCTTGCTATCGGTTAGGGCGTAGGTTAACCAACATGGCAGCCATGAATTTAACAGCTGTTTTTTGTTTGTTTACAAGTGTTTTTATTCTTAAGTACGCATTAATTAAATAAGACTAATATATTTCTTTTGTTAATGTCTGATATGTCCTCCATTCATAATAGATACATCCACCTATCCTATAAAGCTGTAGGCTGTTAGACGTTAGGATACAGGTTAGGTATGATGTTACACTTGTAGGGTTAGTTAACATAACCAGGGCCAATGCTATCCGTTAGGGCGTAAGTAATCAACATGGCTGCCATTAATTTAACAGCTGTTTTTTGTTTACACGTATTTTTATTTTTAAATACGCATTAATTAAATTAGACCAATACATTTCTTTTGTTAATTTCTGACCTGCCCTTATACTCTCATTCATACTAGATACATTCGATATCCTATAAAATTGTTAGGCTGTTAAACGTTAGGATAGAGGTTAGGTATGTCGGCACGAATTGAAGCATGTCATTTGATAGTAATTTTCGAGTGCATAGAGTCATTTTGAATGAAAGAGTTGATTAATTTTCTTTTGTTATTAACTTCTGGAATCTTACGATTTAACACAAAGCAATACCAAACAAACAAAAACAAGTCTTAAGGACTGTTATAGCTTTATTTTTGGTTCTACCAATCGCCACGCGCAGATTAGCATCTTAGCACATGCTAAAAAAAGAGGGGGGCGTTCGCAATATTACTGAACATTTCTGTATTCCAGTTTACACGAGTTAACATGTTACAAACATCGTGAATACCCCTGATATATGACGCTCTTCGGTATTCCTTATTTTACACCGTTTCAGCTATAATAATTATAACATATCTTTACCAAATCTGACCTGATGAAGTAATTTAGGTATATACCTGACTGTATGTCTTTTATCTTAAGGGCTCTAGCTAAAATAATATTATAGTTGATCTCCGTTGATGATACATTTAAATCTTTCGTCCAAGAATGATATGACCTCGTGAAATAGAAAAATAAATTTCCATTGTACAGAGATTATTTCAAAGTTTTGAGAATTGGCTTCACCAGACTTGACGAATGCTGCAAGCACATTTCACAATTTGATAAAGAACATAGTTAATCAAAAACCAACTAGAACTTTTACTAGGTAGTTAGTTCAATTTGTTTTTCCACTTCATAACTGTTTCTAAAAGTTTTGAATCAACAAGTCCGTGAAATCATTCTTTTTTTTGTTTTGTTTAACAAATCGCCCTCGTTTCTTTTTTTTAATTCCGACTTTAAAGAAGGGGGCTCCTGCCTCAAGAAGGGGTCCCGGGCCGGGGTATGCAAATGGAATAAATTGTTTACAAGAAACAAATAGGAGGGAATTCCTGTAAATATCTCAGGAGGGCCTCCTCATCGCAGGTCATTAGTCAGGGACGTTTGGGGGAGGCAAGACAATATCGTCTCCGAGGGGGTTCCCCACTCGATTTAAGGGTTAATTTGTTGCCAGGTCGTCTTAATTTGGAGTTATGACAGACGGACCCCTTCCGGAAGGGTGGGACGGATAGGATCGACTATTTCAAAAACCGGGACGTTAATTACCTTCAGGCGGCAGTAAAAGTCGAAGAAGTCCCCTCTTATAAGGAAAGCTAGGCAGAAGCTTTAGGATTTAACGCGCATTTCTGGAATTCACCCCGGAATAGGGTCCGCAAGGGAGTGGAATGTGTATATAATACATACAACTTGGAACATATATGTCGAATGAACAAAATAGAAAAATTTCTTTAACAGAAAATTTAAACTATCTTTTGTATTGTATAGGAAATACACTGATAGGCAAAAAATTCCATCCACTTGTAATATTATTTGATTTGTATATATTTTTATATATTAATCAGGGTTTCACGTTTTTTAACGTTTAATAATTGAGTCTAAAAAAGTAAAAATGTAGTAAACTGCCGTCTCTTTGCTGTAGGTTAGCCCATTCTTAACGCAGAGTCCTTTCAAGATCGCAGACAGTATCAGGAAGTGGTGGACGTGCTTTTGAGGTTATCTCATAAACGTTGGGGTTCATGTTTGGAAAACGGGCTGGCCAGGCTAAGACCCTGATGTTATGCTGTTGAAGGTAGGTTTGTACTATGAGACATGTGGACGATTATCGTCCATTAGGACTGTCGTTGATGTCATCGAGGATAGGCAATGATGTTCCAAAATTTCATCCACGCTAAAGACCCTCCACGATCAACAACTAACTCTGTGCGACTCTTCATTGAAATCCCCGCCCAGACTATCACTGAAAAAAGCGATAATACAGCCCCAGATTCCGCTAAAAGCTAAGCTGCGTATCTTCGAGGCTGTCTCACGTTCAGTCTTGTGTCATCCTGCACAAGTCGGGTCGGAGCAATTCGTAGTTTTCATGGAGACTGGCCTTGACTGTTGACTCTGGATGGTATTACCAGGTTAATTTCCTCTTAATGGACCACTGTACATTTCCCGCATAGTGGCGGAAGAAATCGTCAAGCTGCTGGCTGGGGGTGATTGGCGTAGTCCTTTTTACAACCCGACAGGAAGGATCTTTCCCTTCAACTCCAGTCAATTATTAGCGGACTAAAGGATGATTTTAGAGTAAGCAATATACAAAGAGTGCATAAGGATACACGGATGCTTGGTCACAAGGTTAGATTTGCCTGCTTGGTTGAGGATCAAAATTCAAACAAGAGCATTACAAACATACGTTAGATTCTAAAACTAAGAGGGGGACCTCCGGTCTAAGCAATTGATCTGTTACTGTTAACTTGTCAAATTTACTCTTTGTTTGACATGTATTTTTTTCAGTGTTGGTACAACGAACTTCTTATTATCTTGGATACGAAGGACGGATGAATGATCGTCAGGATATCACCAGTTTTGTTACTTATGCAAAGCTTACTGTTACTGAGGTCTTCATCAGGGTTCTACAAATAATTGCATTATTTATCAGAAAACACTGGATAACTTACTCGTCAGTAAAACTAAAATATTATAATGATAACAGTAAAAACAACAAGAGATGCATTTGTAACCAAATGAGAGGTAATAAATTGTGGTTTTAGACTCAGAATGACACAACTCAGACAAAAAGGACTAAATTAGTCAACTGTATAAGGTGCAAAGATTGATATTTTTCAAATTTAGTGAATTAACATCAGATTTAATGTGTAACATTTCTTTTAATAATCTTCTGTCTATGCAGAGGTTGCTCGATGTGTCCCACATAACAGAGGCGTGTCATGCCTTGGCTCAATACAGTGAGCGTGTAGGCATGCCGCCGGATTAAGAATGGTTCTCGGACACGGTAGCGAGTTTCATCCCCTGTTCCGCCTTTTGGGAGAATTGGGAATTTTTTATTGTATATAGGAGTTATTATATTATGTGTTTTATGTTTCTGTGTCTCGTATAAGTGAATGTATTTATCGGTGTGAATGGGGAGGGACTGATGGCGAAGTAGCTTCTCCATCGTCTCTCAGGCTGTGTGGATGACTTGGGCTGATGGCGAAGTAGCTTCTCCATCGCCTCTCTGTGTGGATGACTTGGGCTGATGGCGAAGTAGCTTCTCCATCGCCTCTCGGCTGTGTGGATGACGTGGGCTGATGGCGAAGTAGGTTCTCCATCGCCTCTCAGGCTGTGTGGATGACTTGGGCTGATGGCGGAAATTTTATAAAAATATCCCATCGACCTCAATTTAGATTAGTTTATTATAGGGAACAGGTAGATGGAGGAATATTGAGTACTCCATCTACCAAAGAATGAGTGCGATCAATGTATGATGGTGAAGTAGCAACCCCATCGCGCTTCATGTTGCATCTGTGATTTGGGTCTACGGTGGAAAACTTTTAAAGTACCCCATCGACCCCAAATTAGAGTAGTTTATTGTAGCGAAGAGGTAGATGGAGGAATATCGAGTACTCCATCTACCAAACAGTACGAGGGTATGTAGGCATGAATGTATTTATAGGTGTGATTGGGTATAGAGTGTGTAGCGGTATTTTGTTAGTGCTTCGGGACTGAAATGACCAAGCTGTTGAATGCGCCTGTCAAAAAACTGTCCAATATTTTCTTCCTGTCGACCACAGCCACATCATCACTGTTTACGTCATGATAGGTATCATGATGATGCTTTGATCAAGCTGTTCCTAGCTTACTGTTGTCAGAACAATCATATCTGTGTTGTGTCAACCTGGTATCCAGGTATTATTTGGTCTGACCATAGTAAACCAAGGGGCAATCTTTACACGGGATAGAGAAAACCAAGTTAGACAATCTTAAAGGCGAATAACTTTATTTTTGCGAATATTTTCTTACCCACTTTATTGTTATATTTAAAAACGACTTTTCCCAGCCCCGCTAATACTGTTGTCAAGATGAGCTAACATTGTGAGATAAACTTCTTAATTTTTGATCAGGGATGCTGGATAACCACTATTTTTCAACATGGTTATGATAACCTCAATCTCCATGAAAAGAGGTTATCTTGGATAGACTATTTTAGATATTTTAGGTTGAATATTTATAGTCGATTAATACGGCAATCAATGATATAAAAAATTTAATAATAATAAATTCTAGACTTGTATCGTGATGGGTGGAAACATATACGATATTGACTTGAAAAGAACATGACCAGACGTTTCTTCTTACCTTGGAAGCTTTCCATTGGCACAATTTCCGTTATAGTCGGATTTGAAAGTTTTCGCTTCGGCGCACACATTGGTCCTTACGATGAGATCTCGGCAGGTCACCTGAAGTCCTCTTAGATCTTTTTCAGTCTGTTCAAGTCTCTGTAATGATGTTTTGAGATGAAAAATCAAAATTTGTTGTTTTAGGCGGATTTCAAATTACCTTAGCCATGTTGACTATGGCGGCAGACCCTGGTGCTAAAACGGCTTCCAAGTGGCGCACGAGACGTCTCAACGCCGCCAATTTCTTTTCTCTTTCGCTCAAATCCCCTTCGGAGCCGGAATCCGAGATGCCGGAATCCGAGTAGTTGCCACCACATGGGGTCATATCGTATACGGTCTGTGGGAAGTAAAAATACACAATTAAAAAAAAAAAGTCGAGATTCCACGCGACATGTGCAGCCCATTGTCCGAGGTCTTGTAAAAATAATAAAAATTCAAATAAAACCGGATTTGAAAACGGGGGAGACGCAGCGTGCACGGAATTGTGTTTTTTCCCCCCAGGGGCGGAAAAAATGAACAAAATACGTGTCCGGGTCGAGATTGGCGGACATGTGCGACTGATGGTCCGAGATTGTCATTAGCGTGGATAATGCCACAATTTCAGTTGTTAAACTGGGTCCGTTCGTCTATTTGGGAGGATGATCCCGACCCGAGCGATATATTGCATTGGCCTTATCCGGAAACTCTTATGATTGATGGTTCTTTTATGATTTATTATCGGCCCTCTTCTCAGGGAGATTGTCCGGCAAGGAGGGGACGCAAAGCAGTAGGAAAACAAGCCCCCCTGTTAAAACCTAGGGACAGGATTAGATTAAAACGCTACGATACAATTTCGTATAATAACATCTTTAAATAGTTCTTGATCATCTACCTTGGCTCCATAAGCCAACATACAAAACATTAAACGCAAATAATGATCATTCAAAGTAGTATTTCAATTATTTCCTAATGCAATGAACGTTAATGTCATAAAACAAGGAATCACTCTCACCTGCCCTCTGGTTATCTACAATTGTATTTTATCAGGCGATATTCGCACTTTACGAGAACAGTATTTCTAATGAAAGAACAGCAAAATTAAAATTAAAAAACAAAATGAAACAGCAAAAGCAAAACTAACTCTATTCCAGTATCTACGTTCTTTGAGAATTTTAAGGCGTTTTCCATCTTTATCGCATAATCTGCATTTAACAATGTTTGTTCCAGTTGCGCGTGCTCTCTCTCTCACTCTTTCTCTCTCTCTCTCCTCTCACTCACTCTAACACACACACTGCCACTTTCTCTCTTATACACTCCACTTTTTCATTCACCCCTTCCATCTTTCTTTTTTCTGTTTCTACTATTTTTTCCTCATTGTTGTTCTCTGTCAGTTTCTCTTTATCTCGTATTCTCTCTAATAAATAATAATGATATTAATAAAAATAATAAGACTGAAACAATTAAACAAAGAAAAGTTATCATATAGATTAAAAATTATTGGTACTTATCATGAAACTTCTGAGATAACATTCGCACCTAAAGCTGCATGCATAATTATAAGAGGATAATATTGTCCTAAATGTGAACACATAAAAAATAAAAGTTAAGTTCATTCCCCCCCCTCTCACTATCAGTTTGTTTCTCTATCATAGGTCTCTAATTTTCTATGTGTCTTTTTCACAAGACACTTGTCTATCATAACAGTGACACTTTCTCTTTCTTACAATTACACTCTTTCATTCCCACCCTCCATTTTTCTTTTTCTCTCTCTATGTCTGTCTGACTGTACATTTTTTCTTTTTATCTACTACTCTCGTCCGAAGCGTTCTCTCATACCAGTGTGAAAAGCTAAGGAAATGAAAACAAACGAAAAACAAAGCTATAATACAAAAAAAAAAAAAAAAACTTATCAGTTTGTTTCTTCATAGGTCTCTAATTTTCTATGTGTTTTTTCACAAGAAACTTTTCTATCATAACAGTGACACTTTCTTTTTCTTACAATCACACTCTTTCATTCCCACCCTCCATTTTTCTTTTTCTCTCTCTATGTCTGTCTGTACATTTTTTCTTTTTATCTACTACTCTCTCTCGTCCGATGCGATCTATCATACGAGTGTGAAAAGCTAAGCAAATAAAAACAAAGCTATAACACAAAAAAAAAAAAAAAAAAAAAAAAACATCAGTTTGTTTCTTCATAGGTCTCTAATTTTCTATGTGTTTTTTCACAAGAAACTTATCTATCATAACAGTGACACTTTCTTTTTCTTACAATCACACTCTTTCATTCCCACCCTCCATTTTTCTTTTTCTCTCTCCATGTCTGTCTGTACATTTTTTTCTTTTTATCTGCTACTCTCTCTCTCGTCCGAAGCGTTCTATCATACCAGTGTGAAAAGCTAAGCAAATAAAAACAAACGAAAAACAAAGCTATAATACAAAAAAAAATACTCTCTATCAGTTTGTTTCTTCATAGGTCTCTAATTTTCTACGTGTCTTTTCACAAGACACTTCTCTATCATAACACACTTTCTCTTTCTTACAATCACATTCTTTCATTCCCACCCTCCATTTTTCTTTTTCTCTCTCTATGTCTGTCTGTACATTTTTTCTTTTTATCTACTACTCTCTCCCTCAGTTTCTCTCTGATGTGCCTTTCACTTCGTCTCTGTCTCTTGATAAGACTCTGTCTCACAGTTTGTTTCTTCATGCGACTCTTACTTTGTTCGTCACTTAATTAATAAGTTACTCACTTTAGATCAATAGTTCATGAAATAGGCATCGTCTATGGATAAAACGGCTGCCGTTATATCACCTCGAAGACTAAGATACAATCTCACAAAACAAAGTGAAAAATGTGTGGTGATTAGTGACCGTTAATCGATATTTATTTAGAAATCGTGAGATGCGGTCTGGTCTGACGTAGGTTTTAGAAAAACATTTTCTTTATCGGGCCAACGTTTCGATCTTTATTGAGATCATCTTCAGAGGTCGAAGTGGTTTTTTTTGTGTAGATGAGTCATTATTGTGTGTCATGTTGAGAGTGTCAGTGATATAACATTGTTTAAATATCACAAATATGTTGGATGTGAAAAAAATGAATTTATACAATGCTAGAAAATTTTAGAAAAAAAATGAATTTATACAATGCTAGAAAATTTTAGAAAAAAAATGAATTTATACAATGCTAGAAAATTTTAGATAAAAAAATGAGTTTATACAATGCTAGAAAATTTTAGATTAAAAAAAATTATACAATGCTAGAAGATTTTAGATTAAAAAAATTATACAATGCTAGAAAATTTTAGATTAAAAAAATTATACAATGCTAGAAAATTTTAGGTAAAAAATAAAATTTATACAATGCTAGAAAATTTTAGATAAAAAAATGAATATATACAAAGCTAGAAAATTTTAGATTAAAAAAATTATACAATGCTACAAAATTTTAGATACAAAATGAATTCATACAATGCTAGAAAATTTTAGATTATAAAAAATGAATTTATACAATGCTAGAAAATTATAGATTAAAAAAATGAATTTATACAATGCTAGAAAATTTTATATTAATAGCATTGTATAAATTCATTTTTTGTAAATCTAAAATTTTCTAGCATTGTATAAATTCATTTTTTTATCTAACATTTTCTAGCATTGCATAAATTCATTTTGTATCTTTTTCTAGCATTGTATTAATACATTTTTTAATCTAAAATTGTCTAGCATTGTATTTGTAATATGTAAACAATGTTCATAAATCCTAGGCCCTGAAGATGATCTCAACAAAGATCGAAACGTGCCACGATAAACAAAACGTTTTTCTAAAACCTACGTCACACAAGACCGCATCTCACGACCTCCAAGTAATTAAGTAACGGTCACTAAACATCACACATTTTATTTTAGGCAATTCGTGTAATAATAATTACGAGGATAAATTGGTAATAAAGGAAATCACATTTGAGTCCCAGGGTGCCAACCAAAATTCAACTATTTCACTCAGAATGTCTTAGAAAACATCCACATTTCGGGCCGTACATGACTGTCGCTACGTAAATGCGCATAGACTCTCATAAAATTAAGAGTCCAATAAACTTCCGCGGGTACCCCACTGTCATTTCTTCCTGCCCTGTGCTTTTCCCCATAATATTTCAATGGGCTGCGTATGTGCACGGGTGGTCGGGTGTGTATTTTGTGTTTATATACGTTGGATTTGAAGGATGTCCGTATGGTTCGGGCAGATTATCCTTTCAGGATTATATAGAAAGGGATAAAATAGGAAAAGGAAAGCTAAATTGTTGGGAAATTAGACTATGTGAAAAATATTTGATGTGGAATGTAATGTGATATCTGTATTGAATTTTATTAATGATATTGGTGTAGCTGCGATTGAGTTTACATGTATCCGTTCTGTAATTGATGCTGTGTTTATCTCGTTGATATAAACCATTTCTAAGAAATTACGTTTATGTTTGTTTTGTTCTGTGTGTAATACTTTTGGATTTTTGAAGTCGAAAAAAAAGTGAAAAATCCGATGAAGGATAAAGAAAGTTGTAACAGTGGAAATGACTATCTTGAAATAAAATTAAGTCGTCAAAAATAAGTCACCTTTTATGTCAACCGATGGCAAGTTTCTTGTCGAAAATGGTTTATTTTTAACCAACTTTTAGTGGTATATTTTTTGGAGTTTGGCTAAGTGTGATTCCCTATTGATTTAACACTGCAACTTAGATTAATATCGTAATAATTGTGTGGATCATAAAATTATGAAAATGTAATAAGGTTTTATTAGCAAATTGATAAATGGCATGTTAAATAGATTTGCTATAATTAAACAGATTTAATCGTGCGAAGCATTCATGAGCTTTATTTCAGGCATGAGTCGCCATCTATCCGATGCGGCGAAGACTACAAACGAAACTGAAATTGAGTTCCGTGATCATGGATGGCGATTACCGCACTTTTCATCCAATGCCAAATGCAATTTTAAACCAAATTTCCCAACTGAGGCCTACATTAAGTCCCTAACTGGAAAGGAACAAAAATCAACACCGAGCCAGACTGAAAAAAATTTCACACTACCGACTTCTGATGAAGAAGAAGAAATAGTAGCCAAAGAAACGGCATGGCTCGTTCAAAAGAATAAAAAAAGAAAATTCATGTCTTCTCCTGAAAAATGTGAGATCAAAACTTCAAGTAATACTTTTGATTTAGTCAAAAAACCAGTTGATAACAGATCAGACAAAACACAAGCAAAAGTGCAAAGGCCACCACCCCTAGTACTAAGCAATGTGACTGATATGAAGCCAATATATGAAGCTCTTCAAGGTCAAAAAATTAACTTTAAAGCTAAACTCATGAACAATGACCAAATAAAAATTAACGTTGACAACGAAACTGAGTATAGGAGAATTACAGAACTCATGAACAGCTCAAAAAACATGGAGTGGCATACATATGAAAATAAACAAACCAGGCCCATAAGAGTCATGGCCAGGAATTTACACCCATCTTGTGATCCAATAGATATTGTATCTTTCCTCCAAAACGAAGGTTTCAAGATAATATCAGCTGTTAATAAAATAAGAAAGACGAAGGAAAACGGAGTTGAAAAGACAACTCCGCTTCCTTTGTTCATGCTCAGTTTTGAAAATACCGAAGACATTAAAAAGATTTTCGAAATACAACATATATGCCANGCAACTAAACTCTTACATTACCGAAACACGATCAGAAGATTAAAAAGAACAAAGCCATATGAACTTGTGCAGTTATAAGTGAATAGTGAATAGTGAAATGTAAATCTTATTGTACCAATGGGTTTATAAGAATGTAAACATTTATTTATTGTATAATATTATTGTAAAATTAATGGTTGGTCTAATAAGACCAGTTTTAATAAATAAATTTAATTTAAAAAAAAAAAAAAAAAATTTCCCAACTGAGCATTTTATTTTTAAATAGTAAACGCTATGAATAAGCCTCAACTTAACCGATCATGACATTTTCCCGATGTTGAAAGCTAAAAGCAATTTAACGGGTAACGTCATTGGATCCGCCATTTCTTCTAGTTTAAAGCACAAAACTTAAAACTACGACGAATGACCGAGGGTTAAACAAATTTGGCTTACCAGGATGGTAGGCTATTTCTAATCAAAATTCTAATACGAATATATGGTCGTTTGGATTTTAAGGTTTTCTTTCAAAACAGGACATCCTTGTTACCTGGGGGTCGGTGATCAGCGGGTCCTGCGGCTTCTCCGTCAGGATTTTGGCGAGGTCGCGTACGGATGTGGCCAGGTGTGGGGGTACACTTCCTCCACCTTCCTCTTCCTGCATCAGCGCCTGGTCCAACAGTCGTAACGTCTCGGAGTCGTTGCGCAGCTCTACCTGCAGGTTTGAAAGGTACGACTCGAACTGCTGCCAAGTCTTGGTCAGTTCTTTTAGGCTCTCTTCTTCCGAGGACACCCTGAAAATACCGTAAATTACAATTTAAAAAAAAGAGAAGGTAAAAATTGAGACAAATTTGACTTATTAGTTTGATCGTTTGATCCGGTCGATCTGTCCGATTAAACGCAATGAGGCGGTGCGGAAGAAAGTAAATTTGTTTAGATTAGGGTCGTAGGGACCGGGGGAAAATGATGTCATTATTCTCTTATTTGTCCGGGGTCGAACTTGTCGCCTAATGTCCATGACTCAATCTGTCCACTTTCTAATATCCGAGGCTCCTGCAGCCCACCCTCTTTTTCAAGGGAATAAATCACTCGGACAGAGGGAAACAATCGGCCGGGGGTTAAAAAACCATATTTTCTGGGGAATCTGCGGTGATATGCCTGAGTCACCCGGGGTTCACGGGATAAAATATTTATCGGCTGTTTATTACAAACGAAAACAGGGCGATCCTTTCTTAACAACAATATCCTGAGGTTTCCTTACCTTTCTCGTACATCCTCGAACGTCCTGTACAGCCTCGCGATGTCGTCCTTCAGCGTCGATTCCTGCAGACAGGCCTTAGTCACAAACTGGTGAACGTCGACGTTAACACGGAAGAGCTGTTGTTTCACCGTGTTCAGCTTACCGACTTCAATCTTAACAAAAATATATACACATAAGCACAAAAATATATTAAAGCATCAAACAATTTCAGTAAATAATAATAAATAAAATTCTGTAAGTAATTGTTCAGAAATCGTGAGATGCGGTCTGGTGTGATGTAGGTTTCAGAAAAACATTTTCTTTATCGTGCCAACGTTTCGATTTTATTGAGATCATCTTCAGGGCCTGGGATTTACAAACATTGTTTAAATTTAACAAATACATTTAGGATGGGGAAAAGTGAATCTGTAAGTAATAATTTATTCATTAAACCGGTGACAACATAGACATCGTATGTTAATTACAAGTCGTGCAATAATTTTATTATTGATATATTATCATAAAATTCATAAATACGAATGAAAATATGAATTTTTGATTCATTAGATTTTCATAAAAAATTCCTGTTTTGTTTTAACGTTTTAGAAATTCAACATTTTATACATTATTCGGACATCGTGAAATGCGGTCTGGTGTGACGTAGGTTTTAGAAAAACATTTTTTTATCGTGCCAACGTTTCGATCTTTATTGAGATCATCTTCAGGTCTCAAAGTTGTGTTTTTTCTGGTAGATGTGTCACTGTTACGTATTGAGAGTGTTAGTGAGATACTAATCATCATATCATTAACCCACTAATACTCTCAATACGTCAAAAAACAGTGACACAACTACAGGAAAACACACAACTTTGAGACCTGAAGATGATCTCAATAAAGATCGAAACGTTGGCACGATAAAGAGTTTTTTTTTTAAATTACGTCACAGCGCATCTCACGATCTTCGAATAATCATTGACTAACGGTCACTAAACACCACACATTTTATACATTAAACAATTTATTTACTTGTTATATATAAATTATATATGTTATAACGTGACCTCAGCCAAGGAGTCTTAATAAACCACCGCAATATCGTTTAAATTTGCGTGACTAGTTTTCCTTCTGTTTCACAATTTTATTGATCGTATTATTCTGAGGATGTTGGGCATGGTCAAGGTTGTCCTAATCTTAATCTAACTTTTCATTTTCTAGAGAACGCCTACGGTAATATTTCATACTGCAACAAGGCTAACTAGTAAAAATTCCAACATCTCAGCCTAGAACAATCTAGTTTTAAAATGTTAGGGATATTCACGATGCTTGTAAGATGGTAACTCGAATAGAGAAATCCAGTAAGATAGTGAATACCCTCTTCTTTTCTTAGCATAATCTTAGCATCTTAAACGTTAATTTTTTCGCAATGCTGCGCGTGGCGATTGGCAGAACCAAAAATAAATCTATAAGTCCTTGAAGGATGTTTTCTTATATTTCGACCTCAACAGTTTAACTTATGATTTTACCTTCTTGAAGGTGGAATAATAGGTCATCTCAATAAAACCACAACCAGATTTTATCTACAACGTTTCGGATTTATTTTAATCCTCCCTCAGGTGAGTTAACGCAATGGTTAAAACAGTGGTCGTCATTAATATTTTATAACAGTTTATTTTAAAAAAGAGCCACTGTGATACATATTCAGACTCCGAACAAACGTTTTAATATTTTAGTCCTTGAAGGATTGTTGCTGTTTGTTATGGTTTTGTTTTGTGTTAAATTGTAAGATGACAGAAGTTAATAAAAAAAAATTAATAATCAACTCTCATTCAAAATGCACTCGAAAAGTACTAACAAATGACCAGCTTCAAAATATACCTGCCGACAAACCTAACCTGTATCCTAACGTCTAACAGTGTACAACTTTGTAGGATAGTAGATGTATCTATTATGAATAAGAATATAAGGGCAGGTCAGAAATTAACAAAACTAATTGTATTGCTTTGTTTTAATTAACGTGCATTTAAGAATAAAACTACTTGTAAAGAAAAAACAGCTGTTAAATTCATGGCTGCCATTTTGGTTACCTACGCCCTAACGGATAGCAAAGTGACTACATTTTCGACCTAACGTAACATTGGCTCTGGCCTGTTAGATCGAGCAATGTTAACTAGCCGATTCTTACAAGTCGACGTCATCATTTTTCTCGATCTAACAGGACCTAACAGAGTTAACAGGTTTAACTCAAAGATCGTGAAAACCCCTAATATGGACTAACAATAAGCAGGACAAATATCTTCCACAAAATATTTCCCTCCATTGAGTGCAAAAATTCGCTTTATGAATCTACGGTTCAGCAAAACTGAGATGACAAAGAATTAAATCATTATTTACAGCTATATAGCTCCTAGATCACTGTAGAACTACTTTTCCACCAATCCGCGAATTTTTATCTCTTATCAATCTGTACCAAAATACCTGATGAATCCTAGATTGTGGAAGTTCCTGTGGCCGTATTGTTGTGTCCGATCCAGAATGAAATTGTGCCCAAAGGTTAAATATAATAATAAACTTTCTTTGGTATATATTAGAGACGTATTGATCAAAAGAATTATAAGGATGAGCAAATAACTCACTACGAAACTAGCAGTATTATTAGAGATTATAAAAAATAAATATTGCAATCGTGTGTTGATTCAATATTATCCCATGTAAAGTGCAAGATTTTCATTTTAATGTGCTCATTTTAAGTAAAAGGTCTTTCCCAGGTTTATTTTAGTTCTTGCTATCGTAAGGACTCGGTTTCCTAAGAAACTAGAGAGCAGATATTAATTGAAGTACCACCATTCAGCAGTATTCAAACCACGTGCAAGACGAGGGTTAAAGACAAGTGAATGCTTTTACACGCCCCAGTCAGAAGGAAAACAGGACTTTTCTGGAAAACGTGCCCATTCATCATCGTGATCTCCCGACCGGCCGCAACGCCGTTCCTGATAGCGTGGGGAGGATCAGCGAAGAAGGGCCATTTGCTTTTGACAAATCCTGAAAAATCTACCCTCGAGGGGGCGTTTCTTTTATTACCGGCGGCGATTTTCTCGTGACGTCTCTTAATACAGTATTGGATAATCCGAGCAGAAAAGTAAAACTAAAAGAACTAGGATGGGAATAAAGAAAAAAACCAACGTGCTGAGAATTGTAAACTCACCTGTGTTTATAATGCAAATTCCTAAGACCTTGGCCGAGAAGATATGGGTTTTTTTTTAACGTTTTCTTATCAAAGTCCATGTAAAATTTCCTCCCGTTTTTCGCATCATTCCACGATGGATAATCGGCAGGGACCTGGTTACGACTGAAGGATTCGTTTTCTGCCCGCTTTCACTCGCGGTCGATGCAGTCTACATATTCTGGGCCCGGTGGATCTCTCTTTTTTTCACTTGTTTGCGCCCCGCCGATGCCTAATAGAAATCTACGTGACGCCTATTCGAAAGCGGCAACACGTAAATTGTCGATTTGGATGATTACGGCCAATTTCACAATCTGTCAAATCTGTTACTGTGTTAGGAACGAGTGCGGAGGGCCGTGATCAAATAATATATATCATAAATCGGCCGACCATTGGTGATTTTGAAAATTACTACCTTAAGTGGCAGCAAACAAAATGGGGGGACAAATAGGCTATTTTTATTGATGTATACACTTGATTATCAGTCTTCATCTCAATTGTTTGGTGCTATAGGGTTCATGCAAAAATACTGAAGGTTTTTGATGTTCAATAAAAACAAGCTACAATTTAACTTCAACAAAATACACTGACAGGCAAAAAATTCCATCCACTTGTAATATAACTTGATTTGTATATCGCGCATTGATCGAACTATTCATGCAAAGCAGGAACACGCGTTTGTAGACCAAATCAGCTAGGACTGGAGGAACTGGTTCCTAAATAAACTATATTCACGATCTTTGTGTTACCCTGTTAACTCTGTTAGATCGAGAAAAATGATGACGTAGACTTGTAAGAATCGGTTAGTTAACATTGCTCGATCTAACGGGCCAGCGCCAATGTTAGATGTTAGGTCGAAATTGTAGTCATATTTCTATCCGTTAGGGCGTAGGTAACCAACATGGCAGCCATGAATTTAACACCTGTTTTTTTGTTTACATTTTTATTCTTAAATACGCATTAATTAAATCAGGCTAATACATTTCTTTTTTCTTAATTTCCGACCTGTCCTTGTACTTTGATTCATAATAGATACATCCCCTATCCTATAAAGTTGTAGGTTGTCAGACGTTAGGATACAAGTGAGGTATCAAGGACTTCTAGCATAAAAAAATAAGGAATTTCGTAAATAGTCCATATTCTGCGAAATCAGAACAAAATCTTTTTTCAGACTGATGATAGCAGGAATTTAATTGCAAAGAAAAACAGAATGACACTTTTTAAGTTTGGATAGATGATGAACCGTTGCATTTTGTCCCTTATGGGACGCTGGTTCTATCTGTCTGACTGTTGCCGCACAATCAAGCAGAATGACTTCTAGCATAAAAAATGCATATTCTTTTTTTTCAGATCGATGCTAGTAGGAACTCAATTGCAATGAAAAACAAATTGACATTTTTCAGTTTGGACTGATGAACCCTTGCACTTTCTTTAAGATTCGATTAAGATGTTTCTTACATGGTTTTTATGCAAAAAGCTAAAGAAAAGAGAGTTTCTCATAATTTTACTCTAAATTTGCCTACATTTGTTTTTAACGAGTGATGGTGTAATAGGAGAGATTAGGGGTATTCACGATTTTCGCGTTAACAGGGTTAACTCTATTAGGTCCTGTTACATCAACAAAAATGATAACGTAGACTTGTAAGAATCGGCTAGTAACAGACCAGGGCCAATGTTAGGTCGAAAATGTAGTTACATTGCTATCCCTTAGGGCGTAGGTAACCAACAAGACAAAAAATTCCGCCCACTTGTAATACAACTTGATTTGTATATATTTTTATATATTACTCAAAGTTTTACGTTTTTAACGTGATTCATCTTACAGGGTATTCATGTCAGTTTTGTTCTTACAGCATTTTTACCGATGTACGTGATTTATATATGTAAGAATCAATAAAATGAAAAAGTTGGACAGCTTTTTTGCTATTTGCAACCAAAGCATTAAAATTAATTTTTCTGTCGTCATAGGCCCAAGTATTTAGGTTACTACTTGAGAAGAAAAAGCAGAAGAACTTAGTGTTGGTCAATCTACAGTCGTTCGCCATCTGCAAGCTATTGGGAAAATAAAGAAGCTCGCACAAATGGGTTCCGCATGAGCTGATCGACCGCCAAAAGGATCGCAGGATGAAATCTGTTCAATACTGCCGTAGGCAACAAAAATGATCCATTTCTCAGTAATATAGAAAAAAGGATATCATACAATTCGTTGAATTCAAGTTATCACATTGCCATTTATCGCCGTGTTATCATCGAGTGTAGTGAAAATAGCAACCTTTCAGGATTAATTCTTATTTTCCAATTCTTAAAGTAATTATTCAATTTATTTAAAACATCATTCAGTCTCTTATTGTTAGTAATAGAGAAGGTGCGTCACGAGGACGAAAACAGAGCATCGTGTCGTCCGCAAGTAGGGCCATTGGACATGCTGGAACTTTGACATAACACAAATTAAACCAGAAACAATGCTGGCCCCGGCACTGAGCCTTGAGGAACACCCAATGTAATTGCTTCAAGAATGGCTTCCCCATAGTGAACTCTAAAGCGTCGGTCGATTAGATTAAGATATTACCAGCCGGAAGGTCGCTTGAGGAACAAAACCTGCCCATTTCCTATTATCCATCATCACCACCACCAACGGTCTCCAGTAAAACCGTTCCATGCTATTTTTATAGTCAAAGTTATAGCTAACGTGGTCAATAAGCCTACTAAGGAGCTTGTGTCGAGGGATAAGAATAAATTTCTCAGGAAGATTCTTTTGGAATCCATACAGTAGCGTAACCCGAGGTCAATTATTTTCCTTAAAATTTTGCTCAGTGAACACGGCAGACTAATTGGTCTTGCCTTAGAGGGCCTTTCTGGTTTTTGTAACAAATTGACAAATTAACCAAGTTGGCAGTACAATAAATTAACAAATCAGCAGGTTAGTGGTTAAATATTTTCATAAGTTATTAAGTAACAGTTAAATAAGTGAGATGATTGAGATTCAGGAGGATAAAATATGTTTTATTCTCCTGTGCTTCCAAGATCTGAGAAATCATATGTGCCGATTGAAGCACATACGGCATTTTCGCTGTAGGCTTTTTGAGAAAAAAATTTTTGGGTCCTGAATTTTAATTCCTCCTTAATCCATGGCATTTGAACTAAAGCATGCAGCAGGTCTGTCAGCCTTGTGTAGCGTGGGGACGAGGTGGCTAGTCTTAAAAACTTGTTTTGTATTATTTGTAGCCTCTTATTATTTGTAGCCCCGTTGCACCAGTCACGGTTCAAGCCGAGTTCACTGGAACGTCGTTCACAATTTGAAGACAGACGCCGTAAGTGCCAAACAAAAGGCAGACTGTTGGCAACAGATTACAGCGGAGTATAACTCTCATGGGGTTACTGCGAGAAGCAGTGCCGTTTTAAAAGGAAGGTACGAAAATATTAAGAAAAGTGGAAAAAAAAACTTTCAGAAAAAAGTGCCCATATGAAAAAAACTGGTGGGCCACGAAGTTCACTTCATTCTTTGTCATTCTCAATCTATTGAAGAATTCATCATTCCTGTCTGGTTCATGTTCCTGTCTGGTTCTAAAAACCCTTTCTTTGTTTATATGTAGAGCTACTAACTCAAGGAAATCTTCAACATCTGTTAATTCCTCTAAATAACTAGGTAAAAATGCGTCCATTTCGATCTATCTCAATATACGGTTAAACAACGCGCAGGTTATGTTATCAAATGAACGTAGTTCAGCTCTGAACCCTGTTTAACCCGAGCTCGACGACCGTTCAGAATTGATCAACGTTCATCACTTGATCTCGGATCAACAGATTGAAAAATGCCGATATTTGCGTTGAACTCCGTTCAGTACTGAACCAAGGTTAAACGAAGTTGGTGCAACGGGCCCTTAATGTTAGTCATGCTTGTGAAGCTCGAAGCAGGGCAAGCGTACAATATTATTGGTTTCACTCACTTTGTAAATAGCTAACTTATTTGCTACGCTCAAAGATGATTCTCGACTTAAAGGGGGGAAAAGTCTTAATCATTATTTTGCCTCTCATCAACGTGTTAACATGTTCAGTGAAATTCAGTTTGTGGTCCAGTGTCACCCCTAGGTATTTTACCTGTGGGGTCCACGGTATGTTTACCCCGTCAAGCATGATTTGTTTATCGAGAGAGGGTCGCGGCCTTGTAAAGAATATCGATTCTGTTTTTACTGTGTTTAAGGTTAACTTCCATCTGTGGCAGAATCGTACTAATTTTTGTAAAGCCAAGTTCAAATTGTTTGCTATAGCAGTCTGTCTCCAGGAGGAACAATATATTACGATGTCGTCAGCGTAAAGGGCCAACTTGCAGTTTGATTTATCTAGTGTAGGGAGGGATTTAAGAATATAGAAAAAAGTGTTGGCCCTAGTATAGACCCTTGAGGGACCCCAGTAACAACTTTGAAAGGAGAAGACGTAGCGTTGTTAAGAACAACGCGAAAGGATCTTTCACTTAGATAGGACATTATGATCCTAAAAACATATGTTGGGAAACTATATTCTAACAGCCTGCAGACTATTCTGTTATGCCGGACAGTGTCAAACGCCTTCTCTAAGTCTAGTAATACCATACCTGGGTGTTTTTTGGAATTAAATCCTGCCGTTACTTCATCAACTACTTTCGCTAGAAGGGAAGTTGTGTCTAAACCAGGTCGAAAGCCGAATTGTTCTTCTATTAGAATACGTTTGGTTGTTATGTGGCTTTGTATTATGGGTTAATTATACAAATGCCTTAGCTCAATGTTTTAGCACTAAGTTACAGACATTTTTTTGACTTTTATTTGACTGAGACCTGAATTTAACTATGGTACGTAATTCTCTTGGAGAGACCGATATTGTGTAATTGTTATTATTTGAAATTCGCTTAACTTCGTGATTTACTCTTTGGGTGTGGTTGAATGTACCTAATCTCTCTCTTATGTTCACACCATGGAAAAACAAACAAAAAGTTTAAAAATGTAATCACACAAAACTGAATGTTCTCTGAAAAATATCAACCTAAAAATTGAAGCAAGGCCTTTGAGGTTTGTAAATAAAATTCGCCAAGATAAACGCTCCCACGGGAGAAAGTGATTTCAGGATTGCTCGAAGGGTGTAATCTATTAGTGGAAAGATTATCATCAGAAAATAAGAAACGTAAGCTAATTAGATGCCGGTAGAGCAAAGACGTGAAATTAGATTGGATCGATATTAAAAACGCTTTAGCAAATGAAGCAATCTATCCTGAAACCAGTTACGAGTCGGCTAAGAGAAGATACATCTCATACAATATTCAACTCTGGAGAAACAATGAAAGATAAATGGTTTTTGTTTCTTTGTTTTTTAAATTAAATATTCTTACAGCAAAACAAAAACTATTTCTCGGTTGAGTAAGCGATTCTCATAATTACTCACTGAACTTGAGATTGCAGATATTATTGATTATGTTATAAATGGACTTTACACTGGCCTAGATGATTTTAATAGAATTTTCCTGAAGCGATGCTACTTACTTGACTAAACCCGTAATATTTATAGGTTTAAGCAAGCCGGATCTCGATTTCTCAAATTGGACAGCATCAAAAGACAAACTTTCACGAAAAAAATCAACATCCCGTCTTTCAATGCGTGTAATGATAAGGGTGTCGCTGAATGTGACAAGGATACTTCCTAAGCATTCACCTGTCTGCCCACGCCGGAGAAATCAACACAATGGAATCGAGTTGAATGGGCTTAATTGCAACGGAGAAAGCTGGGCCACCGAGGCATCGTTTTGATTTCGTAAATTAATTATTCAAAAAGCGATTTCAGCTGTAAACGTGTATTTGAAAAGAGCTCTTATAAAAATCGGCGATCGCGATGCTATGAATTTTGACCCTGGGGTCTTCCTTGTGGTCACAAAATGGAAAGTTGAATTGTAAGTAATATAGGTTTCAAACATACCTGGCCTTTTTTGAATCGAGATGTTTATAATCGTGACGTTTCAATTATAAGAGAAACTTGTTTCTCCTCCGCGATTATCAAAGCTCGATGGATTCGTAATTCGATAAATTACGTGAAATTTGCTGAAGTGGTATAAATTTGCGTGGATTTTTGGGTGTCTGAAGATTGAAAGAATCCGGGATAAAAAGCATCATTTAAAATTTTTCTAAGCTTGTTCGGCAAACTTTATGTGACAAGATCAAATTTGTAAGTAATAAAATTTTATCACGATCCGAGGAGAATTATTTTATGAAAAGATATCTCTTATTCCTTTTTGATCCACATTTAAATATTTTGATTCAACCTGATATTAATAAAAGTTTAATGTTAATGCTTTTCTTGCGTAATCGGCAGCAGGAAACATTTTTTAAGCGGAGAACACACTTACGCTATGCGACGCTACCCGATGCTACGCAACGCTACCCTACTCTACGCTCTGCGATCCCCACTCTCCAGATTTTCGTCGGGTAGCATCGAGTACAGTCGAAGACAAAAGAACCGAATACTCATATTTTTATTTCAAACTACATGTATTATTGTCGATATTAATTACAATATACTTATTTTAATATAAACCAAATTAACCGATATCAAAAATTCATTAGATTTTATTTTAAAAAAATAATATGGTAGAAAATTGATCAAAACACCGGAATACAATTTTTTGATATAATGAATTTAATAATTTATTACACGGTTTTGCTCATAAAATTTAACTAACAATTTATTTCATAGTTTTACTCAAAAAATTACACCATTTTCGTTGAGTAGCGCCAGAACAGGACACTCATATTTTTTCTAGTTTATTTCAAACTATGTCTATGTAATTTTGTCGTTATATTAATTACAATACTCTTATTTGAATGTAAACCAAATTAAACGAGATGAAAAATTGTTTTTAAATTTTTTCTTAAACTTTATTAAAAACAATTTATTGCCTGGTTGTGCTCATAAAATCTAACTAACAATTTATTACAAGATTTTGCACTAAGAAAAAAAGAGGCGCTGCGTTTGAAGTCGCATAGATGTGCACATCCTACCAAAACGAGACAAGGCGTTGGGTAGCATCGGGTAGCGTCGCATAAGGTAAGTGTGTTCCCCGCTTTAGCCTTCTTACAAAATTTTCCGGCCTATGCTTTCTTCTTGGATGCCGACCATCGTTTTGTCGGGTGTTTGAACGAATTTCGACTAAATAAGGTCTGTTGTCTTTGACCCTTTGAAAGACACAGCACAATTATGCTAATCCCTGGCTCTTCCTCACTAATTCATTTCGAGTTGTGCAGGACATTCTAGGAAAAAATTGACCTTTCGCGTGTAAACCGTAGAATCATCGTGCTCACCTGTACTTGCTGAATACGATGCTCGAGCTGATCACGGCTCTCTACCTTGACCGCCAGCCTGGCGACGGCATCGCCGATGGCCAGCATCTCGTCCTCCATCGACGACATCTCCCGCCGCAGGGACCACATCTTCCGCAGCTCCTCCGACTTCTTCTCCAAGCCACCCCATTTTTCGATCAGACCTGGAAATAAGAAGGAAGATTTTCACTTAGTGGCAAAAGAACAGAAAAATTAATTGACACAGATAATTAATTGCAAAAAGGTGCGCATTTTATTTTAAAAAAAACACAATATCGTTATAAAACACATACAGATCCAATGATTTCAAAAATCCCTAAAATATTGGGATTTTTTCACACTCTTTGACTGAGAAAACATCACACACTTGATTCTCACACATTCTAATAAAATTATTCTTTGGTTTTACACTAATTAAAAATGTGCTTTCATCAAGCAAAATTAAATTAAAAGCAGGTACATATAACAAAATTCTTTAAAAAATCAAGGCAATATTCATAAATGGAAATACAAAAATTTGTCAACAATAATAAATTGTTATATAAACAATATCGGCACTAACATTATTATGGGAAATTTAGGTTAAACTTTTAGATGTATGCGATAACCGGACGGAGGTTATATTTTTAAATTTTTCTATTTTCCACTGGAAACCATAGAGACCAATATTTTAAATGTATGATCACATTTGTTAAAACAATTAAAATCGTATAAACAATACATCTGTTAACATAATTATTGGAAATTTAGGTTAAAATGGTAGTTGTATTGGCGGTACTGTACATGATAACCGGATGGATTACAGTTTTGATGTTAATGTTTTAATGTAAATTTTTAATTACAATATTGAAGACTGAAATGATATAAGAGATAACTGATAATAATTGGCGAGATACACTGATCTGGGTCACCGGACATAGGTCTGGAGGATATCGACAAAGCGGAGGGGGCATCCCAACCTGACCACAGCAATCAAGCCGCAATATGATAAACCTATCTACTATAGTTTCATAGCTACCTTTCGTCTTAGTTGATTCAGCTCTGAAGATGAAAATGCCGAAACGCGACTGGCTAACATAAGTATACTTGCTGAAAAACGCGAGAGGTAACTATCGAACTACAGATCACCCAGCAGACCTCACGAGGAAATCTCACATTCCAAAAAAAGTGGGACGGACAGTGGGTGACCCGCAGAGAACCCGATTAAGAATAGGCCTTGCCAGGTTGACACCCGGACACTTACTTTTCTCACTTAAACGAAGTTGCAATCCTCGGCTCCCAGAATTAAGAATAGTGCTTGAGCAAAGCAGCGTGTATTTGCCCCATTTGTTCTGATTTTTGGAGAAAAGTAGAACCAGGATTATTGCACAATCTATAGTACTGATAGACCTCGTTTTGTGTACACTGAGAGCGAACATATTTATTAGCGTGAATATGCAGTGTCCGATGGAAGAATAAAAACCTACTAAATTGTATGACATATAAATGGTAAAGAATGAATTTTAGGAGGGTGAGTGTCCTAGATTTAAAAACTGCATGCGTTGATGGTGAAATGACCTAGCTATGAGCAAGCCCCTGGATCTTCAGTGCCGGTACGGATAAGACCCCATACTGCCAAAACCCTAATAGGTTATATTAATAACCTCAACTCTGTACATATTAGGGGTATTCACGATGTTAACTCGAATAGAAAAATGTACACTAATTTCGTGAACGCCCCCTTCTTTTCTTAGCATGTTAAACGTTAATTTTTCCACAATGTTGCGCGTGGCGACTGGTAGAACCAAAAATAAAGCTATAACAGACCTTGAAGGCTTGTTATTGTTTTGGTTTTCTTTTGTGCTAAATTGTAAGATGCCAGAAGTTAAAAAAAGGAAAATTAATCAACTTTTTCATTCAAAATGCTATCTATGCACTCGAACAGTACTAATAAATGACACGCTTCAATTCGTGGCAACATACCTAACCTATATCCTAACGTCTAACAGCCTACAACTTTATAGGATAGGGGATGCATCTATTATGAATGAGAGTATAAGGACAGGTCAGAAATTAACAAAAGAATTGTACAGGTCTGATTTAATTAAAGCGTATTTAAGAATAAAAATAGGGGTAAACAAAAAACAGCTGTTAAATTCTTGGCTGCCATGTTTGTTACCTACGCCCTAACGGATAGCAATGTGACTACATTTTCGACCTAACACCTAACATTGTCCTGTTAGATCGAGCAATGTTAACTAACCTATTCTAGCAAGTCTACGTCATCATTTTTCTCGATCTAACAGGATCTAAAAGACTTAACAGGGTTAACACAAAGATCGTGAATACCCCTATTTTCATCTGAAATATAAAAACTTTTGTAACCTTTTCCAAAACTTTTTGCTTTTAATTTTTTATGTAGATGCAATCGAGGCTCTTTTACGCCTTCACCTTCTCAGTATATTATTTTCAACGTCAACTGACTACTCTTTAACCTTTTTGATCGTGGAATGATGAGGACTGAAGCCGAATTGGAGAGGAATGATTTATGACTAGTATTATTATTATAAATTTTGTTAAAATTGGATTATTTTGTATGAGAAAAGGGTGTTGGTTTCTCAATCCTCCCTCCTCGAGAAGAAAAAAAGTAATATGAATTTTGAATAAATCACCACCCTATGATACTTTACGCCCCCTTATGCTCTTAAACTTTCATTTCAAGAAGATCCTTTCACTGAGAGCAATGTTTATGAAACAGCAAAATTATACACAATCTAAGAAAATCAAAAATCTAAACAAAGACCAAGGATGTTGCTAAGAACATTTTAGCAAATATACAAACACTTGGTTGAAAACAAACTGAATATACTAAATTTCGTCTAAAGAGTTTGAGAATTAAAAAAATGATCGGTTACTGCAGAAAAAAGTTTTCCCCCAGCAAAATATAGACTTATTTAAATTCTTGAAAAGTCGGCATCATCAAATAAGGGCCTTGACCATCAACAGAATCGATTGAAATATAATGGGATAAAACCATCTTTTCATCAAATCAAATAATCAATAGAACCAAAAATAATGCTATAACAGTCCTTGAAGACTTGTTGTTTGTTTTGGTTTTCTTTTGTGTTAAATTGTATGATCCCAGAAGTTAAAAAAAAGGAACATTAATCAACTCTTTCATTCAAAATGCGATCTATGCACTCGAAAAGTACTAACAACTGAATCGTTTCAATTCGTGCCGACACACCTAACCTATATCCTAACCTCTAACAGCCTACAACTTTATAGGCTAGGGGTTGTATCTAATATGAATGAGAGTATAATGGTCAGAAATTAACAAGAAATGTATTGATCTGATTTAATTAACGCTTATTTAAGAATGAAAATACGTGTAAACAAAAAGAAAAAACCAGCTTTCATGGCTGCCATGTTGGTTACCTGCGCCCTAACGGATAGCAATGTAACTACATTTTCGACTTACCATCTAACATTGGCCGTGGCTTATTAGATCGAAATATGTTAACTTGCCGATTCTTAAAAGTCTACGTCATCATTTTTTTTCGATCTAACAGGACCTAACAGAGTTAACAGGGTTAACACAAAGATCGTGAATACCCCTCTTTTATGTGTGCGAAGTTAAACATTTATAAGTAGCTTTCGATGGAACACCATTGATAAGATCAAACGCTCCAAACGTTAATGATGCTTTACACATATATTTAATAATGAACCGCTATAAAATGACATACATATATGTATTTCTAATCATCTTAATATTCATTTTAATTTTGTTGTGGTTACTTCACCTTAATCAAGTGAAATGTCTTCCAAGGTTTATTGTCGATCTAAGGGTGTATTAAACCTTATGACAATAACTGATTGCTACAGGGTTTGAAGTGCAACATTAGTTTTGTTCCAAAGAGACTAATCAATTCAAAAAATTGCAGGATAAACGATTAAATTATCGACAGATTAAAACATCTACAAGATTGGGCATAAACGATAAGAAATCAGGCCTTGCGGGTAGTGGTTAAAGCAATTTGCTCCCTTGTTAAATATCTTTTTCAAAATTAATTCCACTGTGGAGAAACAACTTCGATTTAAAAAACCCCGCCGTGGGTGAACCGAGTCTTATGTTTTGGCCCGTGGGCGTTTTCAAGGAAAACAACTCGTCAGGTGGGCGTACATAGATCAAAAACCGTTTTCTCTTTTTCGCCGTTTGCAAATATGAAAAGTACATTTGATTAAATTCGATTTCGGCGTCAGGTAAAAAATTTCCCCATGTGCACTTAGAACCCGGTCCTTCTTGTCATTTGTACCCGACGTCCAAATTGCATAACGTTTATTTACGTCCGGCTCGGTGACGGTGGCCTTTAATTTTAGACTTGTTATAAACGGTGTTTGGCTAATTCTTAAGTGAGACCGGCCTTGTAGCGTTATCTTTTTTTTACCTTTATCGACTCGACGGCATACAAATTTATAATGAAATTGTTGGCCCACTTACCGAACCGGTTGAAAAAAAATCCCTAACCATCCCTACAGTTTTACAATTAACCTAAATCTAACAATGACAAGTAATGCTCCAGATTTTCTTAAACCATATTTAAATTAAATAAAAAAAGTTGTAATTTCAAGCTCAGTACGTAACTGTCGAGAAATTTTGTAGTAGCCACTTAAGCCTTTTTAATAGCCCTATTTGAAGCGACCGTAGGAATTAAACCAGTGCTTAATTGCCTTTAAGACTGCATATTAACACAAAACTACTTAAAATTTCAATTTGAGAGTGCACTTTAGCTAATAATTGCAGTAATTTAAATGCCAGTTTAAATCGAGAAAAAATGTACAGTTTCATCAATGTTCCTAAATTTTTTTTTTTTACAATTTCGCCAGGAACTGGAGGAGTTCCCTCCTGAGCACTGCAGCTGTCCAGCTTATTGTACTTGATCCCTGACTCCATTTTTGGGGGCTCGCAACAAAAGTGTGAATTTGAGCCCCCGGTGTGCCTTTGTTCTTCCATCGAAGAAACTAATTTTTAGTTAGGGATGGTTATGATGATTGCCGTAATTTCTTTCAATTGCGGCCACCGGTCCCTTTAAGCCAGAAACACACTTACCCGATGCTACGCCATGCGACGCTACCCGACGGAAATCCAAACTCCGATTTTCCATAAGGTTGCGTTACCCCCGTGCACATCTACCCGATGCTACGGCACGCTAACCTACCCGACTATTTACTTTTTCATCAACATTTAATTACATTTTGATTAAACTTGCTATTAATAAAAGTTTAATGTTAACGCTTTTCTTGCGTAATCGGCAGCAGGATACATTTTTTAAGCGGAGAACACACCCGATGCAACGCTATGCGACGCTACCCGATGCTACGCAACGCTACCCTACTCTACGCTCTGCGATCCCCACTCTCCAGATTTTCGTCGGGTAGCATCGAGTACAGTCGAAGACAAAAGAACCGGACAATCATATTTTTATTCAAACTACATGTATTATTGTCGTTACATTAATTACAACATACTTATTTTAATATAAACCAAAATATGTGATTAAAAATTAATTAGTTTTTATTTAAAAAATTAATTTTAATGGTTTGGTAGAAAATTTATTAAAATACCGGAATTTATACTCGCTTCGGCGGTACATATACTAAAATTGGAACAATTTATTTCACGGTTTTGCTCATAAAATTTAATTAACTATTTATTTCATAGTTTTGCTCGTAAATTTACACCAATTTGTAATGTCGAGTAGCATCAGAACAGGACACTCATATTTTTTGTAGTTTATTTCAAACTATGTACATGTAATTTTGTCGTTATATTAATTACATGTTATTTTAATGTAAATCAAATTAAACGAGATCAAAAATGCATAGGTTTTTATATACATTGTTTAATTATGATGGTTAGGAGTAACTTTATTTAAAACAATTAAGTTTAACAAACAATTTTTTAGATGGTTGTGCTCATAATATTTAACTAACAATTTATTACAAGGTTTTGCTCAAACTAGTGCATTAAGAACAAAAGATGCGTTGCGATTGTGATAGCGATTATTAAAAATGCTGTGGACTGTACGCGACGTATGCTTGCGTCGGATAGATGTGCACATCCCACCAAAACGTGGCAAGGCGTCGGGTAGCATCGGGTGTGTTCCCGGCTTTAGGCGTCAGAAAAAGTCCAGAGTCGTCGGTGGGGATCGAACCCACGACCGCGGGACCTACTAGCCGCGAGTCTGGCTCCTTAACCACTCGGCTACCGCGCGCCTCTCAGGAAAAGCCATAATTTACGTACCCCTAATTACTAAGGTGCACTGTAGCAATAAATGGTATTTGACTTTATTTGAATCTGAACTACTGAGAGGACGGTCAATTTCTTAAAGTACACATTTGTGATAATTTTCTTGAATAAATTTTGAGTCTTTTTAATTTATTTTCAAATTAAGTGATGAGTTCTATGCCATAGATGAAGGAAAACGTTAACTAAATGAGCCCGATAACTTGTTTATGCAAGACGGACCCATTATTTACCGGTCGGGCCGCATCTTTCAGAGTTTGCCGACCCCGTAATTATTCGAGTGAGGTCAATTTTGTAAAGGATTATAAATTTAAACATAGTCATTAGGGCTTTTAAGGATTTTCCCGAGAGGTCATCGATCGGTGCGGGAACAAACGGAAAATTTTCCGCGTAAAGTCCAAAGATAATTTCATAAATTTAAAACAACAAAACAAATAAAAAACAAGCCCCTAAATGCAAGATAAAAATGGGTCTTTTGTATCTCGGTCACGGATCAAGGTCGGATTCAAGTGCGATTTCCTTCATCTAATCCAGTCCCTTCAAAACGTAAAAAACAATTTAGGATGATACGATAGTCCGCGTTCAATTTCACACCCTGGAGAAATCGACAAAAATATCCACCATGGGCGAAAATTTAGGACAAATATACCAAATACGACAGAAAATATAAGAACCAAGGCTGTTGTAATCGAAAGAATCCGGTTTTTATACAATTTCAACAACTTGTTGGAGCGGATTTTTCTCGCACCGGTTGTGGGCGAAAGGCAATTAAGCCGAATAAAAACGTGAATCCGTACAGGGTGTCGCAAGAGGGACAAGGTTGTCGGAGTCGTTGGGAAACCATATCACGGTCGCCTACCGAAGAGAAAACAATCCAGCTGTTTCCCGTCGAACGTATTACAAACACCCTGTGAAAACATCAGCGGCCAGGGACTTAGGACGATATATTTTAGGTTGTGGGTAAGTTCGACTTGGTGTGAAACAATGACCAAAAACTGTAATAAACAACTGCACCAACTCGCTAGCCAAGGGATGTGACAAATCCATGCATGTAAAATTTCCTGGTGTTCTCTTCGAGAACACTCGACGTCTGACAAGTCCCCTTCGGGATAAGTCCGGACGTTAAATATCCTCATGGGTCTCAACACCCATGAGTACGAAGGGAAGATCTGTCCGATATGTTATAAGTCAACCTTAAAGCTTTATGGGCATATTTAAACCGTGGTAGTGACCAAAATATGACACGGGTCATTGTAAAATTAATATAAGTAATTAATTTCACTAATTTCGTGGTCCGCTTGACTAATTAATATATTACAATTAAATAAGGTTTTTAGTTGAGATAAAAAAGTCAATGGTACGAGCGGGATTCGAACCCACTATCTTCGGCTTGATACGCCGATGCTCTACCACTTGAGCTATCGTGACCTCGATCCACTAGAACACTAACTTCCCATCTCAACCCCAGCTTATGAGGTTTCTCCCCTTTTTGCCATTTTTCAAATGTCGTGTAATCGGGTTGGATTCTCGGCGATAAATGAAATGGCCACGAGAGCTTTAGTGAAGTATACTTCATTTTAAATCATTAAATTCACTAATTTCGTGGTCCGCTTGACCAATTACCTAATTTGTCGTCGAGAATCCAATCCGATTACACGATATTTGAAAAATGACAAAAAGGAGGGAAAATTAAAAAGGTGCGGTTGAGATGGGAAGTGGTGTCCCAGTGGATCGAGGTCACGATAGCTCAAGTGGTAGAGCAGCGGCGTATCAAGCCGAAGATCGTGGGTTCGAATCCCGCTCGTGCCATTAATTTTTTTACTCAACTAAAAACCTTAATTGTAATATAAGTAATTATATATTATACCAATCTCTAAGAGACTTCTAAAACTTCTTATCCTATTTTTTTTTAAACTTATCTACTATACATACTTGTTGGTAATACAAATGTGATCATTTTTTTCACACGGTACTAATGCAGGATGATATATGCCATGAGACAAAAAGCAAGTGTGCCCTCTGTGATGGATTAAGGTGCAAGGAAGTGGCAAATTCTCGGGATGGGAGTGCGAATAAGGCTTGAGCTGTAGGGTTTGGATGGATTGAGAAGTTGGAAGTCGTTTTGGAATCGGTAGCGGACCAGTTCGTTGACAACATGAATGTTGAGGTCGTTATGGATAGAGAGGTTAGTGATGTAGTTAAGAGCTTTGAAATGGATTGTGGACTTTCGATTGGAAGGATGCGCTGGTTGTTGGATGGCTTGGCAGAACAGTTCGACTCCGTATGTCCAACCGGACGCGTTAAAGTCTTGTATAAGGTTAGTTTCGTTTTTACGCTCAAGCCTGATTTTTGCCCTAGAAGTCTTCGTAATACTCCATGTCTTAGTTAAGTTGTTGGGGATTCTACATCAGACTTCTGTCTAAGTACAGTTCTAATTATCCGACTTGACTGAAATGTTTGATGTACAGAGGAGGGCAAGGCTGTTTTTTTCGATATGAACACCGGGTGCATTTTGCTTCTTTCAGTCTTTTACTAGCTTTTAGTATCAGTCTTTCATAACCGCAAGGTGTTCTTGGATATTGGAGCTTGAATTGAATTCATTGAGGACACAATTGCGGTATCGTCCGCCAATATAGGTAAACCAGGAGTACAAATGAAATAAAAGCTGGGGCTAAGATTGCTCCCTTGTGGGACGCCGGTTATCTCTCGACTGTTGCCGCACTTCACTCTCAATATGATGTGGAATCCTCAAGTGACACCAACATCAGACTCCTGCCTGAGCAAAGTCTTATTATTTGAATTGAATGCAAGTCGGTATCTTCATTTTTTACTGTGAACGTACACTGATTACATATTCTTTCATTCAATCTTTTATTCTATTTTTTACTCTAGCCTTCGATAAGCTCAAGGTGTTATGGGATGTTGGAGTTAACATGGATAGGATTTAGAGGACAAATTGCGGATTCATTTTCAAAGGCGGGGATGACGGTATTATTATATATAGGTCAGCATTATAAATTATATAAAGGATGGAACTAAGAATGCCCCCTTGCGGTACGCCGGCTTGTACCTGTCCGACTTCCGATTCTTTTGTATTAAATTTAAATTGTAAGATGGCAGAAGTTAATAAAAAAGGAAAATTAATCAACCCTTTCATTCAAAATGCTATCTATGCACTCGAAAAGTACTAACAAATGACACGCTTCAATTCGTGCTGACATACCTAACCTGTATCCTAACCTCTAGTAGACTACAACTTTATAGGATATGGAATGTATCTATTATGAATGAGAGTATAAGGACAGGTCAGAATTTAACAAAAAAAATGTATTCGTCTGATTTAATTAATGCGCATTTAAGAATAAAAATACGTGAAAACAACAAACAGCTGTTAAATTCATGGCTGCCATGTTCGTTAACCTACGCCCTAACGGATAGCACAGTGACTACATTTTCGACCTAACATCTAACATTGGCCCTGGCCTGTTAGATCGAGCAATGTTAACTCACCGATTCTAACAAGTCTACGCCATCATTTTTCTCGATCTAACAGACTTAACAGGGTTAACACAAAGATCGTGAATACCCCTAACTCTGAAAGCTGTTTGATCGTGGAATGATGAGGACTGAAGCCGAAATGGTGAGGAATGATTTATGAATATTATTATTTTAAATTTTATTAAAATTAGATTATTTTGTATGAGAAAAGGGGGGTAGGTTTCTCAATCCTCCCTCCTCGGGAAGAAAAAAAGGAATGTGTATTTTGAATAAATCACCACCCTGTATTTTACGCCCCCTTATGCTTTTCAACTTTCATTTCAAGAAGATCCTTTCACTGAGAGCAATTCTTATCAAACAAAGCAACATTTTATACAATTTAAGAAAATCAAAAATCTGAACAAAGCTAAGACTATATTTTTTAATTTAGTTTAATAACATTTTAGCAAATATAAAAACACTTGGTGAAAACAAACTGAATAGACTATATTTCGTCTAAAGAATTTGAGAATTAAACAATGATCGGCTAGTGCAGAAAAAAGTTTTTCTCCAGCAAAATTTGTCTGAGTCTTATTTGAATTCTTGAAAACAGTCGGCATAATAAAATAAAGGCCTTGACCATCAACGGAATCGATTAAAATATAATGGGATAAAACCATCTTTTCATCAAATCAAATAATCAATACTTTTCTTTGCGAAGGTCTTCCTTGCGCTATTGTTTAATATTATGATGTAGAAACCATGTGGTATCTTAGCTCACAGAAGTTTGTTTTATTAATCATCATCCCGATTGTTCTCCCGACCTTAAAAGGACACTTTTGTTTGATCACTGTCGGTTGAATGACCTTCGCGGGAGGATAAAGATCAAGCTCAAATATTTGACCAACTCAAAATGTAGGTCAAGCTGTTCCCAGAGGATAAGCCTGATTAAAGGAGAGAACTAGCGGATTCATAGAACGGGAAGGTAAAAATCGAGAAATATTTGACATATAATGTCATGTGTATTGACTAGCCAAAATGATGTTTGATGCGCAATTTACGCTAATAAACACCGCGACCTTTATCACTAAATCATTTATTAAAGAGCTTAAGTGATTATCTAAAAAAAAGCGTTTCGTTATCTTATATTTTTCATTGTGTCTGCTCATTCAGAGTGTTTTTAGAAAAAATAAGAAAAATGCTGGGAAATGAGTAAAAATTATATCTTTGGTATCAATAATATAAAAAATTCGTAAAATTTCTAATCATTCTTTTCATACCGACAGGGTTTATTTTAAAAACGTTTTATTTGTGAAAAATGTCAGCTTCGCCTAGGACTTACCGCAGCAGTCAGTCTGCGTCCCGACCTCTTGAGTCGACTTAGGCCCCAGTTTCGTTTCGTGAAGTACACGCACACGCGCAAATTCTTTTTCCTCACCAAATTATTTTCATAAGTTTTTTTTTTTTATAAGATGTGCGTTTAACGTCGCGACGTGACGCGGACTAAGCCGATGGGAGAGTCGGGGCCACGGCGGCGCGCTCGGGAGGGGGCAACAGGTAGCAAGCGGATGACGTCCAATGAGTCAGATGGGGGCCACGATTAGCCAAGGCAATTACAATAAAGGGCAGACGAATTGCTAAATTACAACGGGCACAGTAACGTAAAAAAATAACAATACTATGTTCAGTATGCCGAACGGCATACAAACCATACAAATATACTATCAAGTACAGAAAAAACCGTTCCTTTACAGCTCGTTGTAGTCAGAACATTTAAATGACTAGAATATCAAGTCAAATTGGCCAAAATAAAAAGACAAAGGTAAAAAACTTTGCAAGATTATAAAAACTTCGTAAGCTTTTACAGTCATTTTATTAGGTACATGCAATTTCGAAGAGTAGTCAGTTGACGTTCAAAGTAATATACTGAGAAGGTGGGGGCGTAAAGAGCATACATAAAAAATTAAAAACAAAAAATTTTGGAAAAGGATACTAAAGTTTTTATTTTCCAGATGAAAAATAGGGGTATTCACAACCTTTGTGTTAACCATGTTAAGACTGTTAGATCGAGAAAAATGATGACGTGGACTTGAAAAAAAAAAATCGGCTAGTTAACATTGCTCGATCTAACAGGCCAGGGCCAATGTTAGATGTTAGGTCAAAAATGTAGTCACTTTGCTAACCGTTAGGGCGTAGGTAACCAACATGGCAGCCACGAATTCCTATAAAGTTGTAGCCTGTTAGAGGTTAGGATACATGTTAGGTTATGCCGGCACGAATTGAAGCCTGTAATTATTGTAATAATTGTAATTACTTTTCGAGTGCATTTATAGCATTTTGAATGAAATATTTGATTAATTTTCCTTTCTTATTAACTTCTGGCATCTTACAATTTAACACAAAAGAAAAGCAAAACAAACAACTAGCCTTCAAGGCCTGTTATAGCTTCATTTTTGGTTCAACCAATCGCCACACGCAGCATCGCGGAAAAATTAACGTTTAACATGCTGAGAATAGAAGGGGGCGTTCAAGATCTTCCTGGACATTTCTCTATTCGAGCTAACATCTTGCAAACATCGTGAATACCCCTAATATCCAATAAAAGGACAAACAAAAAACATTTGCCAGGCTAATCGAAATATTTGTAAACCAGCTTTAAAAAAAGGCAGTTATTTTTTTTTATATTTTAAACTTATTCTTTCCGGTCATTTCGATGTAAACAAAATAAAAATAAGCTCTAATAATTTATGAAAAGCTCAACAATTGTGAGATTTCCACTTATAATCTGTGGGGAGATTAAACCTATTGTTTGACAGTCACCTATCATCTTGGTCTATCATTGCTGATTTGTGTTGGTGCAGACGCGTTTCGGCATATTGCCATCTTCAGTGTGTGATTTCTGCTGAGTGACGTTTTATTGGCTGTGTCTTCTTGTTTTGTTCTAGTTGATCTTTTTGGTTTTCGCTCCGTACCCTTTTTAATTTGCGTAATGTTTTCAATGTTGTAAATGATCCTTTATATGTCGTGATCAGATTGATGACTTCTTTCAATTAATTAATCTTTTTATGTAAGGTTGAAATGAAAAAGCAAGAATCAGCATCGAGATTCGAACCCACCCCCCTATTTAACTGAAGGTCGTGGGTTCAAGTCCCGCTCGTGACACAAGCTTTTTCATTACAACCAATACCTTGTATAAAATGATGTTTGTGCATTATTGTTAATTTATGTATTTATGAGTTGTTTTTATTGTTGAAGGTGTTTTGTTTATGTTATTTCTATGGTTTTGAATATGAACATTTTTTTGTCCTTTTTGAACCTTGTGTATATATACTCAATTGTATTATCGATGGTGGTTGTTTTCTATCAGATGTGTAATTCGATTTTCCTTCTTTGTTCCTAAATGATTTAATATGCTCTTTGTATCCATCTTTTATTTTTTTGTCCTGTTTGCTCAATTCGCATGTTAGTGAGTACATTCCGTTTTCTTCTAGTTGTCGACGTTTTGTCTTAGTAATTTTCCTATTGTGTTTGTGGGTTTTAGTATTGTTTTTATGATTAATTTGTTGAATACGTTTGTACGTGGTTTGAATGTGGTCCATTTAGTGTCGGTTTAGTTTAGTTTTTATGTGCGTTTTGACTGTTTTGAATTTTAGCCGTTATTGTGTGCCTTGGTTTGCATTCTTTTTAATTCATTTTTGTATTTGTCTTTGGTTGGTGGGGTTGATTTAAGTCTATGTGTCATGTATTTCAATGTTGCCAGTTTGTGTCTGTGTGGGTTGATGTCAGTTTTCTGTACTTGTCAAATTGTAGTTTGCCTCTTTTTTTATAAATCTAAGAAGTTGGTTTATAGTTAAGTTCTATTTCTGCGTTGAATTTTATACTTTTATGTTATGAGTTTAGGTCAGTTATGTTGTTTATGCTGTTGTCATTGATTATTCCTACTTACCTTTACACGTATGTGATGTTAAGTTATGCCATAATATCGGATAAGTATTTGTATTCAAAATTTTGTAAATACTTCTGCGAATATGGCTAAAATTACCAATTTCTTGTCCGTATTTTGGTGTTTATACTTGTCCGTTGAATTTAAAGTAGTTTTGCTATGTCGTACTTTGTATTATTACGTTTTCTGTTGTGGTTTTTGTGTGTGTCTTTAGTACTTTCATCTGTCAAATTTTGATTTTTTTAATGTATTATGCATATATGTATGTGTGTGGAAAAAGAAGGTATTGAGCGTACTGCGAAGTATGTTTTTATACACTACATCAAAAATCATGTCTTGTTTCAGAAAAAACATTAAGATCGGAACATAGAAAAAAAACACAGTCCACAAACGACGAACAAATAACATAAGCAAAATGTCAATAAAATTGGTCAAGGGGTTTCTTAAGATAAGGTAAGGAAGCCATTTCCCAATTAGATAGGGTCGAGGTGACCCCGTTAACTAAAGTCAATTCTTGCCATCGCCGAATCTAGATAGAACTTTGCATAGTCCTTGAGCTGCTTAATGGCAAAGCGGCACGCAAAAAGAAAAATCTACACGAATAACGACTGAGCCAATGCGCCAGAAATGAATAGCCAAGTTTAGAGATGACGAGATGCTTAGGATGGACAAACAGCCGTCTTAGGTAAATTCAGTTTCCAATTTGCATTTTTCTTTAGATAAAACTGTTTTTTATTCCCTGACCTGGGCGAGTTAACAATTTAAAATTCAGTTATCTGAATTTACACTGTTTGCAATTGTTGCACTTAAAAAATTAACCGCACATAACCATTGAGTGGGCTTGGCTTGGAAAAATATTTTATCAAAGATGATTATTTTCGCCTCCTCTGGAAAAACATTTCAGCCTTTCCACTCAGAGATTTCCCCGTGTCTACACAATAACAACTAATTCAAAAGTTTGTTCGGCAGTGTACTGTTTTCATAGCCTGCACTCGAGTATTGATAAAAGGTTACTGTCAGTAGGGTTAGTAAGCTCAGAAATAATTAAATTAAATTAGGCCTATATGGAACTATACCCTAATATAATGACTATATCATAAAAAAATTAAGTAAGTGATAATGACGTACTTTAAAGAAAAAAGTAGTAATTTTGGTTCTTGACCTTGCTATATTTGACGGAACGACAAAAAAATAGGTAAATTCCACCATTCTTGTTTTTGGTGATTCTACGCTCCAAAATATCGGGCACATATCCGCCATAATGAGCATAAAACGTTATTTAGAGAATTAAAAAAAAAAAAAAAATATTTTTGGTGTATTAATTTTAATTAATTACATTTAAAAAAATCTTTATGTAAGGTATTGGTTGAAATGAAAAAGTTAGTGTGACGAACGGGATTCGAACCCACGACCTTCGGGCTCAATACATCTGCTCTAACCACTTGAGCTATCGTGACTTCGATCCACTCGGACACTAGCTGCTTCCCATCTCAACCGCACCTTTTGAATTTTCCCTCCTTTTTGCCCTTTTTCCAAATGTCGTGTAATCTATTTGATTCTCGGCGACAATTGAAATGGCCACGGAGACTATTTCATTTAACTTATTAAATTCACTAGTTTTCGTGATCCGCTTGACCAAATAATATCTTTCAATTAATTAATCTGTATTTAAGGTTTTGGTTGAGATGAAAAATTAGTGTCACTAGAGGAGGGGGATTCGAACCCACGACCTTCGGCTCAATACGCCTCTGTTCTAACGTATCGTGACTTCTGAACGAAGGTCGTGGGTTCGAATCCCGCTGGTGATACTAATTTTTCATCTCAACCAAAAACCTTAGATAAAAAGAATAATTAATTTGAATAATTAATAGATATATTGGTTGTAAAACGGCTTTATGGAAAGTGGAATATTTGAACCAATCATCATTATAGCATTATAAGTATATTCAAAGATTGAAGATTTCTTTGATTTTTATACTGAGGCTTAAATATAACCAATTCCTCTATAAATATCAACAAATTTGCTTCAAACCTTCAATGTAATGTCTCAACCTACCTTTCGAATTTTCCCTCCTTTTTGCCACAATTGCGTATTGAGCCGAAGGTCGTGGGTTCGAATCCCCCTCGTGACACTAATTTTTTTCATTTCAACCAATACCTTACATAAAGATTAACTAATTGAAACAAGTTATTTGGTCAATCGGACCACGAAATATAATGGATTAAAAAATGTTCTACGGCGCAGAATATTCTAATTTGGTATGATTTAAAAAGGATAAATCTACAAACCACTGCCCTTTTTCAATATTTTGACAACCATTCTGTAAGAAAAGTAGGCCAGAAAATAGCCAAAACTTGGATTTAACCCTACTTGTTATGATTCTAGCGTTATAAACCCCTTCGATGCCGTCTTTCGCGCAAATCGGTCTTAATGAATTTTTTGACTGATAATTTCGATAACCTTTCTACCTTTTGACTGACCTTCTTAGTGCAAGCTCTAACATCATTTTTCTCAAAAGATAGTGGACCTATTTTCATGGCTGATAACTCGTTTTATCGAAATTGCAAAGTGCATTTTATAACTATATCAAACATTAAAATATGACCATTATTTCCATTTACAAAACGAAGTTAATTTCTGACCAACGATAATTAAAATTATAATAATTCCATTATATTTAGTGGTTTATTGACCAAAATACTTCTTTCAATTAATTAATCTTTTTATTTAAGGTTTTTGGTTGAAATGAACCTTCAGCTAAATACGACGCTGCTCTAACCACTTGAGCTATACTGACTGTGATCCACTGGACACCAACTCCCCATCTCAACCTACAACTTTGTGCATTTTCCCTGAATTGAAAAATGGCAAAAGAAGGAAAAATTCGAAAGGTTGTAGTTTGAGATGGGAAGTTGGTGTCCTAGTGGATCTAAGAAGATTAAGACACGATAGCTCAAGTGATAGATGAGCGACCATTGAAATATTTATTGTTGTCTAAATGTCTAACGCTAGAATCACGACAATGAAGTCAAATCCAAATTTTGACCTTTTCTGACCTAATTTGCTTACAGAATGTATGTCAAAATATGCAAAAAAAAAAGTATTTTGTTCCTTTATCTTATTAAAAACAATAAAATTATTACAACAAAAATAATATTTATTTTAATATTTAAATAACGATTAATGATAATTTAATTGTGACTAAAATTGGATTATGAAAAAAAGCTTCGTAATGTTTGTCTTATGGCATAGTTTACTTGACAAATATTTGGGTTTTAGTAATTTCTTAGTTATTGATAAAGTTTGATAGCTTTTACTATATTTTTATTGCAATCTACATAAAAAATGCTGTAAAATTATATATTCATATAGTCGATTTGAATAAGTAGAACGGCGAAATAAATGAATTAAAAACGGAAAATTTCACCTTTCAAAAACCTTTTCGGCGAAAACACGGCCTACTCACGAGAATTGGCGTATAAGTGTCCTATATTTTTGAGCGTAGAATCACCAAAAAAAGTTTGGCCTAATCCTAATCCCCTTGAAGTTACTTATCTTAGTTGAGTTGAATAAGTAGAACGGCGAATTAAATGTATTAAAAATGGAAAATTTCACCTTTCAAAAAAACCTTAATTAATTGTAATGTTTAATAGGTCAAGCGGACCACGAAATGAGTGAATTTAAAAAAAACGTTTTCGGCGAAAACACGGCCTATTCAGAAGAATTGGCGTATACGTGTCGTATATTTTTGAGTGTAGAATCACCAAAAAAAACTTTCGCCTAATCCCCTTGTAAGTTACTTATCGACCATAGAAATATTTATTGTTGTTTAAATGTGTTTTAAAAAGATAATAAATATTGACACACTTACTTCTGATTTCCTTGCACTCCTGAGTTGACGGCAGGGAAGGTTCTTCCTCAAGTTTTTCCAACAGTAAAGCCAGTGCTTCTACATTTTCTTTACACGTAGCAATGTGATTGGCCTTCGGATAAAATAAATGAATTAATATCGCAAATAACATCTAGATTTTTTTTTTGTTAAACTTACAAAGTCTGTGGCTATTAAGCGAATCGGTGACATCCTGGAGAGGTGCGTAGAGAAAAATTGTTCCGAAAAGAGGTATCGTTCATTCGATGTTTTAATTAACTTCCGGACATCGTCTAAATCACTTGTAGGCTCTCCATCCTTGAAGATAAAACATGAGCATGAATGAACACACTAAAAAGTAATTAAGAAAATCAAAGGTGTATAAATTATAATAGCGTACTACCAAACTAACATAATCTGACTTAACAAACCTATATCAATTAATTAAAATAAATGAAATATCAAACATACACTACATAATAACTAAGGCCGGATTCCCATGCAATTGCATAGTTTTATTGCTCACTCTGATTGCAATGAAACCAAGAAAAAAAACGTCTTTTGACAGTATTCTTATTTTGCAAGAATATTATTGCACGAAATTGGATGTTTTTCGGCTTAGTTCACAAAATTGCATTTTTTCCCTATTTTCCTTTTTATATTTATAATTTTTTATTATAAAAACCACGTGAAAATATATAATTTTATGGGTTTACAACATTTAGTAAACGAATTAAGGGTACATTTTTTGTTTTAAGTCACTTTGTCGAAGTTGTCAACTTCCGATTCCTAAAATTTTCCCCAAAAAAAATTATTTTTGACATCCGCCGAGTATGTTTCATCACACTTTTCATATCTCAATCTTTCCTCGGCTTGCGAGAAAAGCGGACCTCTTCGGAAATAAAGCCCTTTAAGTTCCTAGTACCAAATGTTCAAAGCTGTGCCTCTACAGGACTACCCTGAACCAAAATTCCGATGGCCCAATCGTTGTTTTCAACTTTATTTCCTACTCCAAAACGCATTGAAAACAGAATATATTTTAAATTTATATTAAATTTTACGTTAATTTTTTTTTTTAAATCTAGCTGTGTATGCCTATTTACATTTAATTTAACATTTGTACATATTGGGTTGAAAAAAAGGATATAATCTTTTGAATATAAAATAAACAATCGATCAAAAATAATATTGAGTGAGAGAGAGAGAGAGAGAGAGAGAGAGAGAGAGAGAGAGAGAGAGAGAGAGAGAGAGGAGAGAGAGAGAGTGAAGAGAGAGGAGAGAAGAGAGGAGAGAGAGAAACCGAGGGTGAAATGAACAGAGAAAGTCAGTTATGGGATAGGAGAATAAGAGAGATGAAAGATAAATAGGTATAATAGTTAGATATAAAAGAAATAGAGAGATAGAGCAAAAAAAAAAAAATACAGGCGTGTAGAGAAAGACAAGGATGAGGAGCGATAGTTATAGAGCTTGAATGAAAGACAGAAAAAGAGACAGACTCAAAGAAAGAAAGAGAAAGAGAGAGAGAGAGAGAGAGAGAGAGAGAGAGAGAGAGAGAGACTTATTTCTGGGACTAGAGTATCTGAAGAATAGCAAAAAGGTCACAAAATTTTACAAATCTGGCACTTGAATTAATGAGGTTTGACGTTAACATAAATTTAAATCTACTAACTAATTCTTTAAATTCACTAATTTCGTGGTCCGCTTGACCAATTAAATCATTACAATTAATTAAGGTTTTTAGTTGAGATGAAAAAAAGTTAATGGCACGAGAGGGATTCGAACCCACGACCTTCGGCTAGATACGCCGCTGCTCTACCACCTGAGCTATCATGACCTCGATCCACTCGGACATCAACTCCCCATCTCAACCCCACCTTATGAGTTTTCCCTCCTTTTGCCATTTTTCAGCTTTTCAGCTACTAACTAATAATACAAAATATAAAAAAATAGAAACAATAATAAGGATTTAGGGAAAAGTACTAACACCGTATTCTCTGTCTCTTGCTAACATGATCACAAACCGTATACTTATAAGTTGAAAAAAGGAAGATAACAAGCTTTCTATTGTAGCAAAAGCACCTAAGAATATTGTGAACTATATCATCTCTTTCTGGAGGGTGTCATACAGGAGGGATTTAAAAGAGGTTCGGGATGCGGCTTGGTGGATTGGCAGAAGAAGAGAAATTCCAGAGATTTGTGGCTCGAGCTAGGAAGGACTTCTCAAATATGCAGGTTTTAAGACGATGAAGATACAGGCCATTTGGAAACGAGTAGGTATTAAGAGAGTGGATAGAGGATTTGAACTGAAGCAGCTTGAAAATATAGCGAGGTCGAAGAGAGTTTATGGATGGACAAAATTTGTTACTATGTTAAATGGAAGTTTTTATAATTTGTTGAAGTCGTGAGAGGCGGTCAAGAAAGAGGTAGTTAGAAAATTACCCTTTTTTGCCGACGTTTCGACCTTTATTTTGGTCATCTTCAGGGCAAGTTGGTTGCTTCAATGGTACATACTGAACATAAGGGTCGGCTTACTAAAAAAAAAAACTTTATGCCCTGAAGATGACCCGAATAAATGTCGAAACGTCTGTAAAAAAATAAATAAAAAAGGGTTTTTTCTAAACATTCTCATTCTTGACCTCTCTTCACGACTTCAACAAATTATGAAAAAAGTCACTAAGATTAGTTAACTTTGGTCCCTTTTCCTGTGTATAAAAAAATTCCAGACAACATACAACATGAATAACTTGGTTGCAAATCTCGATTGCTTCAAGGGTACATATTGAACCCGACCCTTATAAAAAATTATATTTCTTCTACTGAAATAACTCTTTTTAGGAATATAGCCGGCCATATTTTGTTTAGCTTTGGGTAGGGAGATTTTTTTGATTGTATGTCTCGTTGTTCAGAAATGAAAAAAAAAATTGGATTTCTCAAGACCTTTGCAGAATGATAATAACAAAGAAAACGCGCTAGTTGTAGCGTTCAAATAACGTTTGAATTACTTTCAAAAATGTCTTTCATTTATAGTTTTTACCACGTCCATAAAATTATTATCAATAAAATGATAAAAATGCTCAAATGTACACAACGGTTGTAGTTCAAGAGTAGTTGAACCAGAAGATACAACCGTAAATGTAAATCTAAGCGGAGAAGGTGGTGGCTCATCATCTGCTGCTTTATTTTATTTATTTATTTATACACGAATATACAAATAGTGCAAGACACAAATATGCAAATGTATTACAAAGTAATTACACATAAAAAGAGCTCATCATGCTAACAATAGTCATACTAATAACCATTACAATCACCTAAACCTAATTCGGTGGCCTGTGGGTACTCAATATTCCGTCACAGCCTCACCCACACATACGATGAATCATTCGCGCTAATAAATACATTCATACATAATAAGAGTGGGGATTATAACGTGTGGTTGTTATATGTACCCATACGCGTTTACTGATTTTAAATATGCAATGAGATTATCTTTATAGTCGCTGGCATGCCTCAGAACTAGACTTCTGCAGGTAGGTTTAATCTAAATATAATGGATATATATGCCAAAGTTGTTTAGTACACTGTGAAGTTGGCTCAGAAAAATATTAATAGAAGAATTAAATAATTGTAAGTGAAAGATGTCATGCGGAGCACATCATTTTGTCTGGCAGTGAGTTTTGCCATAGTAAGTTGTGGCATGAAATATAGGTCTTGTTATCTGAGCTGATAAAGATCAACGCCTCACCGACATCACAAAGTTAACACAATTCTATTATTTTACCTGATATGGTTTATTCCTTGGTCGTCTATGGAAAGTGTTGCGCCCTAGGCTGGATGCACAATCGGACTGACTGTCCAGGTAGTTCCTGTAATCGTCTCCAAAGTCGAGGAGCTTGCGAGCGGCCTCTGAATCTGGAGGGTCCTCTGAATACGGTTCAGACATATATTTCTCCTGGTAGTTGTCCCAGGCCTGCTCTGAGTAGGAGCTGTCGTTGGATACGACCGGCTTCACCTCAGCATAAGTAGAGACTTTGAAAGCAGGACCTATCCTGAAGTCGGGCCTAGTGAGCTTCCGGCGCTGCTTTTCACTTCCATCGCTTTCCACTTCAGATGAACTGTTGCTTGACGGGCTGTCAACCTTACAAAGAAAACAAATTTGATTTATAAACGTCAGGAAAAAATAATACTAAGAGAATAAATAATCTTACAGGGACAACATATCTTCTATGAGGGGAATCTGAAAAAGCCTTATCTGCACTTAATCGCCTCAGTGCTAACTTAGCCAAGGGAAATTTTATAGGAGAGATTGGTGTCGGATGACTGCCATCTGAATGTGCTAGTAGACCATCTGAGCCTGATTCACTTTTACGCCCCTAAAATAAAAAATAAAACAAGAATTCTAAATGTTGTTAAGAACTATAAACTGCAATTAAAACTTACCAAATTCTTTTTCCTGAGTTTTGTTTTTCTTCTTCTTAACGAATTGGAGCAGTAACCACCACCGCTACCCTCTTGCGTCTGTGCAGTATCTTCGACAGTCGAGGATGACAAAGTGCTTCCGGTGTGAACGGAAGAGTCCATTTTGACACCATTCGTTCCAGAAAGTTCATGAATCGCGGATTCGGAAATCGAATGACCCAGCTGGTCGATGAGGTGAGTCGGTGAAATGGCAGATGCATCGGAGACACTTTTTGGACGCTGGCCAACACTTTTATTGTTGTTGCGTAATTTGACTCTTGGTTGTTCTTGTATGACCTGAAGTGACTCTGTCGAATCTTGGTTGATGATCGTGCTCTCCAAGTCAACCGATGTATTAGAGTCACCTGTATTTTTGTACATCCGCGAGTCAAGCTCATCATCCTCTGTTGTATATTCACTGCTAGCATCTCTGCTATCACCAATTTCCTGGAACAAATTGATAATATAAAACCACGCAATTATAAATTTAGATAAATCTATGAAAAATATTTCAGATAAATAATGGCCAAGAAATATACCCTCTGTTCTGGATATTGGCATAACCATTCTTTGACACGTCTGTATTTTGTGTCTGTTCTCTTCCTCAGCGGAGAAGCAAGAACCTCCACCTGATCCACCAGCTGCTTTATAATTTCCTGTTTCGGCCTGTCCAGCAAAACCTCGACTTTTGGCTGGCTTTCTACAACCTGAAATAGAATAAGTGTATAATACACGAATCAACGAACAGATCAAAAATTCAATTTTACCTGCCCTGTGTAAGTCCACTCTTCTTCTGAACTTTCTTCAGTTTTCGCCACCTCAGGCGTTTCATCCTGCCGTTCTTCCTCTTCAGCCTGAAGGTCGCCATCGGTGTCAGTGTCCTGGTGCTTGAAACAGAATGTACCGACACGATTCTCATACGCAGACCTTAAAAAAATAATTTTAAATCAGTAACGAATAAAATGGACAGTAAAATCTTAAAATTTGGGGAAAAAATTCATAGATAAAGTAATTTTCTTTTTGGTCAAAAAAAGACATTTTGTTGGAGTTATTTTCACATACTTCTTGTTGATTTAATATTCTAAGATTTATTATGTCCAAATGGAACTGGGAACATTTTGTTAACCTATTTTAATTTGAAATGAACAAAACATAAATCCACAATAAATGACTATGGATGGAATTTTTAAGTCATCAGGGGCTCAAGAATAGCCTTGTCAGGTTCTCTACTAGTTAGGGAAGAGTAGAAAGGCGACTGACTATTCCAAAATCAGCACATTGCTTTTAAACTTGAACAATGGGAGGCTGTTCAATTTGCAATGAGTGCTGGATTGGTTTGCGGGAATCAGATGACCTGGTCCGTGTGTAGAGAAGAGTTGGAAGGAAACCTAAGAATGAGCTCTAAAACAGTCATCAGATGACTCGAGAATAGCCGGGTCAGGTTCTCTACTAGTTAGGGAAGAGTAGAAAGGCGACTGACTATTCCCAAATCAGCATATCGCTTCGACACTTGAACAATGGGGGCTGTTCTATTCGCAGATGAGTGCTGGTTTGGTCTGTGGCAATCAGATGACTTGGTCCGTGTGTAGAGAAGAGTTGGAAGGAAACCTAAGGGTGAGCTCTAAAACAGCCATCAGATGGCTCAAGAATAGCCTGGTCAGGTTTTCTACTAGCTAGGGAAGAGTCAGCATATCGCTTCGACACTTGAACAATGGGGGCTGTTCTATTCGCAGATGAGTGCTGGTTTGGTTTGTGGCAATCAGATGACCTGATCCGTGTATGGAGAAGAGTTGGAAGGAAACCTAAGGGTGAGCTCTAAAACAGTCATCAGATGGCTCAAGAATAGCCTGGTCAGGTACTAGCTAGAGAAGAGTCAGCATATCACTTTGACACTTGAACAATGGGGGGCTGTTCTATTCGCAGATGAGTGCTGGTTTGGTTTGTGGCAATCAGATGACCTGATCCGTGTATGGAGAAGAGTTGGAGAAAGTTTTGCTTAATGTGACACAAGTGAGCCACAGCCTTTTCCAAAGAGAATCAGGCATGGCATGGAATCAACGTCCATGTTCTACCTAGTTCATACAGAATGGATCTTTGGCTGTATTAAGGTACATTAAGGGAGTTCTTGAAACTGTTGGCCCAGTTTAGTCAATTTATTTTGGGACAACTTTGTGTTAATCCATTTGTCATCACTGGATGTAGGGATTACCACAATGAGTTTACCAGCACGTTCTTCTGACTAGTGAGGTTGGATGAGTATGGCACTTTTTACCTAAAATTAAAGGCTGCCTAAAACATTTTGAGTAAAAGAATATTTTCAAAAAAGTGAAAATAAAATATGAGCGTCAGATTTTTTGCCTTTGAGTGTGTAAAACATTCGTTTAGGAAAATGCCATAAAAATACTTTACATTTTTCTTGACACTGACTTTTTTTATCTCAACTAAAAACGATGTTTTCTTATATTTCGACCTCAACAGTTTAACTTATGATTTTTCCATCTTGAAGGTGGGATAACAGGTCATCTCAAAAAAAAAAAAAAACCACAACCAGTTTTTATCCAAAACGTTCGCATTTATTTTAATCCTTCCTCAGGTGAGTTAACGCCTATACACAGAACAAATATTGCTTTCATTTTTAGATCAACATGGTTATCATTGTTTCTTCACTACTTACAATGGTTAAAACAGTGATCGTTGGTCATTAATACTTTATAACATTTTATTTTTTAAAAATAACCATTGTAAGTAGTGAAGAAACAATGATAACCATGTTGATCTAAAAATGTAAGAATTATTTGTTCTGTGTATAGGCGTTAACTCACTGAGGAAGGATTAAAATAAATCCGAAACGTGTGGATAAAAACTGGTTGTGGTTTCTTTGAGATGACCTATTATCCCACCTTCAAGAAGGAAAAATCATAATTTAAACTAAAAGCCTTAATTAATTGAAAGATATTAATTGGCCAAGCGGACCACGAAAACTAGTGACTTTACATTTTTTTTATGGTTTTAATATATTACTGATTAAAACTAGCTAATATGTAATCAAATGAAACAATATAAGATTTACAATACACAGTTTGCAAACATGCGTAAAATTAATAAGAGTAGGACAGATAACAAAGTATATAAAACCGTGTTTTCGGGGAAAAGAAAAATTTGAAAAAATGAACGACGCGTATTTCACCCAAATGCCATGCTTTAACCATGAACGAGATCCTTTGCTGTAAATATGGGGCGAGTGATTTTTCCATAACAAAAAAATGTTCTTGTTTCAATCAAACCGTCCCTACACATAAACGATAAAATAACAATATTTTTTTCTCCATAAGTCATGTTTACTTACGCGCATATGTAAGCACGTGGGACCAATGTGAACATTTTCTTTAGCAGGTAGCGATCCTTCCCGCCAGGCAACACCTGTCGGACTGAAACCGCAGAACGGTTGAAATGGAGGGGTAACTTTTGGGGTGGAGGGGAGAAAAACAAATTTAAGTCCGAAAAGCCTCCCCGAGCTTAAACCCGGAGTTGATTTTTTTATAATAATAAACTGGGCTGGTCTTAAACGTTAAAAACCCAGACTAGATTTGTTCGATTGGTTTGAAAAGCTAAGAAAAACAATGTAAATATGACCAGTTTGTCGCATCCAGGCTATGAGTTGTGTGTTGTGTTGAGCAGTGTAGATGGTGTGGAGCATAGGACCTAGAATACTTCGTAGCCTTTGATTGGCGTCATGGGTGAAAAATCGGTGCCGATTTTCATTGAAACCGTCGATCGTAAGGAAGGACTTCATTTTCTAGAAATCAAATTTTCCATGTTCCATACCACCAATGGATTTCGTATTTCCACACAAATTGAAAGACAAAAAAGTACACACAAAATTTAATGTGTTTAGTGACCGTTAGTTAATGATTATTTGGAGATCGTGAGATGCGGTCTGGTGTGACGTAGGTTTTAGAAAAAAAATTTCTTTATCGTGCCAACATTTCGATCTTTATTGAGTTCATTTTCAGGGCCTGAAATTTATAAACATTATACACACATAAATCCCAATAAAATGATCTCAATAAAGATCGAAACGTTGGCACGATAAAGAAAATATTTTTCTAAAACCTACGTCACACCAACCGCATCTCACGATCTCCAAATAACAAAATTGAATTAAATTAGACATTACTTAAATGAAAAAAAATTCTATTGTGCATGCTGAAATCTATATTTTTCTTTAAATATTTCAGGACTGAAAATTCGAAAACGAGATAAAATTTAATAAAACTGAAAAAAAATCTACCAAATTTTTTACTAACAATACATTTAAAAACACAACAAAACATAAGACATATTAATTAATTGTTTATTGGCATATAGGAAACATGCACAAAAAATTTAATTAAACTAGACATAAATAAAAATTGTAGAGTGCATGTTAAAATCACTTTTTTATTTTTCTTTCATTTTTTTAATTATGTAAATAAATATTGCAATATTGAAAAATCGTGTGTAAATTAAAATTAGACAATACAAATTTTAAAAAAAATCTACAGGCTTTTGCTTTAAAAATATATTTAAAAAACACACAAAAGTTAATAATCCATGCCAAAAATAGTTTACCTGTTTTTTGGCATTTTATGCTTGAGTTGTCTGCTGCAAAAAAAATTCAACCAGGTGAAGCAATTATAATAATTTTCTCGATAAATTGTACATTATTGTAATTATTAACGCCTATATAATATATTATATATGTAACTATATATCAACGCCTAATAACTGATAGATAACCAGGCATAATAGACGAAGAAGAAAAAAAAAATTCTGGGACAGGAGGGTCTCCTTGCAATAATACTTCAGTTAAAGTAAAAATAATTAAAATTTTGACAAAAAAAAACCTTGTCGTGGTGTTCAACGAACAATAATAACAGAAAACAAAACGAAGAGGAGTTAAAATTAAAATGAGTCAATGAAAATTAACAAGAAAAATAATAATAACTAAGTAAATTTAAACTGTGGTTAAATAGACTCTGTTTGGAGGGAGAAGAGGTGCATATACAGATGTTTAAATGAGGTAAGGGAATACTGTATATTAGTATTAGTAAATCGGTACTAGTATCAATACAATAGGTCCGTAGCGATTTTGAATAATTCAATTGTATCCTTTTTGTGTTTTGAAATATTTTTAATTATATATTATTGTTTACACTATTTTCTTTCAAGGCGTTTTTCCAATTTAAACGGAGAAAAAGTTTTGCGTTATTTATTTTCGTTTTCTGAAGGTAAATTTTGATTATGAGGACGCAAACCACTCTGGTTTTCCTTCAACCTAGATGATGACAATTAATCCACTCTCAACGACACGAGACTAGGCGGAGACAATAAATCCGAGAACACTTAGTCGATGCGACGCTATGCGACGCAAATCCAAAGTCCAATTTCCCATAAGATTGTATTATCCCTTACCCCCGTGCACATCTGCCCGATGCCACGCAACGCACCCTACTCTACGCTCTGCGATCCCCATTCCCCACTGTACAGATTGTCGTCGGGTAGCATCGAGTACAGTCAAAGACAAAAGAATCGGACACTCATATTTTTATTCAAACGACATGTATTATTGTCGTTATATTAACAACATACTTATTTTAATATTAACCAAATTAATCGGGATCAAAAATGCATTAGTTTTTTTTTTAATTTAATTTAAATGGTTTGGTACAAAATTGATCAAAACACCAGAATACCATTTTTTGATATAATGAATTTGACTAACAATGTATTTCATGGTTTTGCTCATAAAATTACACCATTTTCGTCGAGTAGCGTCAGAACAGGACACCCATATTTTTTGTAGTTTATTTCCAACTATGTATATCTAATTTTGTCGTTATATTAATTACAACATTCTCATTTTAATATAAACCAAATTAAACGAGGTCAAAAATTCATGAGGTTTTAGAAAAAATATTTAATTATGATGGTTAGGAAGAAAATTTATCAAAACACCGGAATAATTTTATTTAAAACAATTAAGTTTAACAAACGATTTATTACACGGTTCTGCTCAGAAAAATGTTAACTATGCTTGACGTCGCATAAATGTCTACACCCTACCAAAACGTGACAAGGCATCGGGTGTGTTCCCCGCTTTAGGAGCATAGCCGACCAAATTTTGTTTAGTTTTGGATAAGGGGATTTTCTGGATTATATGTCTCGTTGTTTACATATGTAAAAAAATTAGATTTCTCAAGATCTCTTACTTTGCAGAATGACAATAACAAAGAAAACACGCACTAGTTCATCATAACCAGGAGGAATAACGTTCCATTGGGTAAATACCCCGCATAAAGGAGTCGTGTATGTTTTCTTAGACCAAGTTCATAAGGACTCTTACTTTTGGGCCAAAACAAAAGGTTTCTTAATGTGTCCTACATAATTGAAGGGTGTTCTTTTTTGGCTCCATATAGGGAGCGAGTAGGAATGCAGGCTAATATAAGAATTGTCCTCGAGTGATCTACGAGTCCCCTGTTACGATTTTTGGAGGAAGCAAGGTTGTTTTATTAAATATATAGTAATAGCCGTATGTTGAGAGTGAATGTATTTATTGACGTGATTTTTGTAGCGGGTCGAAAACTGAGTACCCCATCGACTCTTAATTTCGTCTTAATTTCCGTTCCTACTCTACGCTCTGCGATCCCCACTGTCCAGATTGTCGTCGGGTAGCATCAAGTATAGTCGAAGACAAAAGAACCGGACACTCATATTTTTATTCAAACTACATGTATTATTGTCGTTATATTAATTACAAGATACTTATTTTAATATAAACCAAATTAATCGAGATCAAAAATTCATTAGTTTTTTTTTTTTTTAATTTTAATGGTTCGGTAGAAAATTGATCAAAACACCAGAATACCATTTTTTGATATAATGAATTTGACTAACAATTTATTTCATGGTTTTGCTCATTAAATTGCACCATTTTCGTCGAGTCGCGTCAGAACAGGACACTCATATTTTTGTAGTTTATTAGCTATGTATATGTAATTCTGTCATTATATTAATTACAACATTCTTATTTTAATATAAACCAAATTCAACGAGATCAAAAATTCGGGAGTTTTTATAAAAATTATTTAATTATGATGGTTAGGCAGAAAATTGATCAAAACACCGGAATCACTTTATTTAAAACTATTAAATTTATCTAACATTTTATTAGATGCTCAAAATAATGCATTAAGAACAAAAGAGGCGTTTCGATTGTGCTAATGATTTGTGATACACGCGGAGTGACTGTACGTGGCGTGGCGCTTGATGTCGCATAGATGTGCACACCCTACCAAAACGTGACAAGGCGTCGAGTACCATCGGGTAGCGCCACATAACGATGCAGGTGTGTTGCCCGCTTAAACCTAACTTGCCATTCTGCCTTCTGCGGCATCTGTACAATTTTCTATTAAGTTTTTACGACTTCATCGGGAAAAAGTCAAAAAAATATTTTAATGCGCCGGAAAAAGGAAAAAAAGTGGCAACTTGTAAACATGCTCGAAAGGCTTAAAAACTTTAATTGTTATAACCTAAATCTATTTTATTTTATATCTTTTTTATTACTACTTAATAAGAATTATATAATTATTCATGACCATGACTATATTTTTACCGTTACTAATATCGTTCTTTCTTTCCGCTCATATGGATATTATAAAATAGTCGTAATGTACCTAAAATTAAATATATCGATGTATTTTTCACGATATATCGGTGAAGCCGTTACATAGATTAAAGAGTGCCATTCCTAGTCACAATCACTCGCCCAGAGTACACGATATTCCTCGGGGTGGGGGTTGAACCGTTCCATTCTCGCTAATAACTCATTTTACTCTCCAGGCGTCATACCCTCACCCCGGGGTACGCGATAATCCACGGGACGAGGTTAAACGCTTCATCTCGCGGCAATAAATTTCATTCACTCCAATACATAAACACACCACAAACACTGTAAACATTTAAAAATACGGTCCTGAGGTACCGGAAAAGCTATCTTCCCATCATCTAGCGCAATAAATGTTAGCTTTGACATTATCGGTAATTTTTTTCCGGTCAAGAATAAATAAAATACAATAAAAAATTTAATCGACGACTCCTCGGATCATTATTCACCACGTAGAAGTACCATGCATGTTAAATGCTTATGAAGCTGACTCATTCAAGTAATAAGGAGGTATTGCTGATTAGAAAGATTGATTTTGTTGAACTTCGTCCTTGATCAATTACTGATAACGGTTTACATTTTAAATTTAATATTTCAATACGCAATAGGTTGTAGAAAGCGTTGTAATTGTTTTTGCGCAATTCACCTTCAACTTTGATCTTATTTTCACATCCAACGAGATTGAACACTATATACGTAGGTAAATTTAAAAGCCAATAATGGTAAGTCAGATCGGAAACGGTTTTATATTGCTGTCAAAGGAAAATGACTTTTATTGGTTAAGGTGTAAGATTCGTCATTGATGGTGTTTTTGATAAAACGACCGCAAGAATATCAACGGGAAAACTCACTTTCACATTTTCATCGCAATTATTCTGTCATCAAGAGTGCTTTCAAAACACGCGCGTGTGTACATCTTCTAATCTCACAGGTGCGAAGAATGAAATTTCTCGGCTTTTACATATCATGTGGTGTACAGAATATGTTAGTTTAGCTTTCTTCCAGAAGAGAGAGTTCAAAAAACTATTACAAATCAAATTCTAACAATAGAGGAACAATTTCTAAACGAATCGTGATGTTTGTCTTCCGCTTTGTATTACTATATTACAAGAATATTTAAAAAAAAAATAAATACATAAAAAATAAATAAAAAAATTAAAAATATATGCCGTAGATTCTGACAAGCAGAGAGATGTTTCTCTCGGATAGTCGATCATTCGTCAGTTTTAGCTTTTCTTCCAAAACCATCACTGGGGCTACACTACAATAAAGTAATCCAGCTCTTCCCATTTCAAAACAATGTTTATTGACTGAAATTGACAAAGGATATAGCTAAGCCAGACAAGCCCAATCAATAGCACGCTCACTATCTAACAACGGTGTAACCCATTCGTCTCCATTTTTGGAATCAATAAATGTCCCATTCAAAATCCAACATCTAACTCATCACGGGCCATTGGTTGGTGAATAAGCCTAAACTCTAAACCGTACCCACTGTAAACTGTGACCAACTGACCGATGTCAACTGAACACCATTCAACTACTAGATTACTCGGTACTCGTGTCAACCACTGACCCCTTTGGTAGCACCCAGCATTTGGAAACCTTCCCAGAGGGCTACAAAAGTTCAACCGGCTGACTTCACATTTTGCACTTCTTGAGCTTTACTTTCGAAGGGATTCGCGTCCAGGGAAGACATGACAATGTATTCCTTCCGCTATTACACATCCTCATTCAAATTGTTCAAATTACTCTGGATCTGGCCCTCGGAGAATCTGACTCGTAAAAGAAGTGTCAGCCACACCTGATTAAGAATAAGCCAGGCGAGGATGACAGGGACACTTACTTTTGAACTAAATACCGCGTATGTGTCCGGCATGTAAAAAAAGGTTGCTTTATGTGCCCGATATAATTGAAGTGTGCAACTCATTGGCTCCATCTAAGGAGCGAGTAGGAATGTCACCCAAAATAAAAAGTGCCCTTGCGCACGGTGGTGAATGGCATGTACATAGGAAAGAATGTATTTAAGGGTGAGTTAAAGTGTGATTGGAGTTATGAACTGATTGCGTTGCGGTTGAAATAACCTAGCTGTTGGTAGCCCCGGCGCCCAACCGAGGTAGTTGGAATGTTAAGTTCTGAACCTGGAATGCCAACACCCGGGGTGATGATTCTCGAGGTCGGTAAATTACTTGGCTTCATATAGAGAGCGCGTCGGAATGCCACCCGATTTGAAAATTGAAGCAAGGCAGCGAGAATCTGGGTCCCCCTTTCGGATTCTTTGAGAAAAGGGTTGTTTTATTGTCTAAAGTAATGATGCTTTTGTGTCCCTAGTGTGTGTTGAGTGTGAATGCATTTATTAGCGTGACTGTTTATTGGGCGGAATATTGAAAACCACATCGTCCCTCAATTACGTTGTTATATAATAGGTGTAGAGGGTGATGGAGGAACTTCGAATACTCGGCGAAAGCAGTAAGAGCGAAGGGGAAAAAGGATTAGGAAGAAAATAAAAATTGCCTCCATCTTGGGTTACTTCTAGATTTCAGAAATGGTAGGTCTTATCTAGACCCATAGGTTAGGTTAACATATAGGGTGACTGGTTAGTTCAAGTAATAGGTTTAAAGGGTAAGTAAAGGTGGTAGGAATATAAAGTACTCCTCCGCCTAATGAGTGTGGTAAGAGATTCATGTGTTAAGAGAATCGTGGTTGAGCATGGCAGCCATGGCTCAGCCAACTGTTCCGATTTTTGGAAGAAACAGGACTGATGTATATATACTTTATAGATATTTCGCCTTCAGATTCTGCGTATATGTTGAAAAAGAATGTATTTATTAGCGAGAGAGGCCCGATGGCGTAGAATCGACTCTCGATTAAATAGCTAAATAACAGGTGTAGAATATGATGGAGGAATATTAAGTAGTGTGGATGATTCTGTCGATAGGGGGGGGGGTGAAATAACCAAACTGTTGATAGCTCCTTGAGCCCAACTTCGGCGGCTGGACTACGTGCCATGGAACTACGAGGAGTTATAAGCACTATTCTGTATACGCGTTGAAGTATGCACATGTTTGTGTAGATTTGAGCTTATATCAGTATTTAGTAAAGCGACTACTTAAAGCCACTCTTTTAAAACAATTTTATTCAGAATGTATTAGTTTTGGGTGAACTTTGACAACTATTCAAGCACAAAACAAAAGACATCAAAGCACTATTTCATTAAAATACAGGTTTTTACTATATTTACATTAAAATATAGATGCTGTGTAAACATATTTTGAAAATGTCCCTTTGATGCTATAGCTATTTATGAAAAAGTTTAAAAGAATTCAAAAATATCGATAATAGAAATACGTATATTTTTATCTCTGTCTACAGCGATCTAATGTTATCTATAGTGAAAGTACACACATTAGCATGTTTTATGTTTTATGAAAACCTGGGCATCGGAAAACCTTGTAGAGAACCAATAATCGTATTAATATATATATGTAGTTTGTGACGTCAACCTTCCAGACATAGACTAATGTATTTACATCCTTCTTTATTAACAAGATCATTGTTATAACAAAAAATCGTATTTGCCCATTCTTCTTTACACGGCAGACCTTAATTGCTTATAAGTGGATTGAAGAGGATCTAGCATAAGAAACCCCGAAAGTTGTTTTATTTTGCATTCATAGAGGTTCCTTGCAGATAACAATAGGGTCTGTCAACGTGTGGAAATTTCGTCTAATGTGGCCGATTTTTTCCACCATCCGTTGAAAATTGAATGACCACGGACAGCTCTGAAAAATTAATAGGCCGAAGCGGTCTTCTTTTTTTCCCTCCTAGCGAGCTGACGTAAGGAGACCCGCGTAAAAATAGTGTCAACGTCCTATTTTAACAGTCAGGCGGCTCGGCCCGCGGAAAAGCGAACAGAGAGAAATGCGGCTTCGGATCGGTTTCAAATTAAATGCCGAACCCTTTCTTCAGCTTGGATGAACAAAACGAGTTTCAACACGCAAGAAAGAAGACAAATACTTCCCAGTCCCGGACAAAGAAACTCAACTACTAGTTACCTAGGACTTCTAGAAAACTATACATGAAATGTGTCGTGAAGCAGAAAACAGTCCTACCAAAGATTATTATCCTTGAAAACCTGCGTTTTAATATGGAAATATACCATTATAACATACAAACTTAAAACTACGTTGCTACCAGATTTGCGGCAAATACTGCGCTCTTCTGAATCGTTACAAGCAGAAAACGAGTACATACTGACATATCGCACACCCCCAAGAAAAGCGACACAACAAAATATAATTTTACAGGTGAGACAAAAGAAAGTTTACTTTTTAAAACTTATGTCTATATTCTATAGTCTAGAGCCTATATTAATTTCAATAATTCGTTATTCATAATGTGAAAATGTGGCTCCGATACAGCGTACTTCACTAAACATGAAAAACTGACTTGACTCTAAATAAGCCACTTTTCTTGATAAATACCAACATCGATGCTTTAAAGATCGACACTGAACTAACTAATACCATTTTTCGTGAATGGTGACAGTACGTTCCCGCCAATTCAGAAGTGTCACATGGTGATGCCTATCAGCTAGGCTCCCGCCAATTCAGAAGTGTCACATGGTGATGCCTACTAGCTAGGTTCCCGCCAATTCAGAAGAGTCACATGGTGATGCCTATCAGCTAGGTTCCCGCCAATTCAGAAGTGTCACATGGTGATGCCTACTAGCTAGGTTCCCGCCTATTCAGAAGTGTCACATGGTCATGCCTACCAGCTAAGTTCCCGCCAATTCAGAAGTGTCACATGGTCATGCCTACCATCTACGTTCACGCCAACTGAGAAGTGTGATCCCTACCAGCTAAGATTCCACCAACAGTCTATCATTTTTCCTGTACCATCACACGAATACTTTAAAAAAAATCTGGTTTTTATAGTTTTTCGACTTGTGTCACTTTTCTCGTGGGTGTGCGATATAGTTGCCAATAAGAAACAACATAATCAATAAAACCTAAAAATGACGTTTTACATAAATTAACTGGCCGTGTATTAAAAATAGATGATGACAAATTGCTTCCAGTTTCTCCTCCATGGTGGCCATATGGCCTCCCTCCACAAATAGATTTGTAGCAATATTCTAACGAAAAATAAAGAAAGATGATTAGATTTGCTTGAGCTTTTGTTTTGTTAGGTAATATAGAAAGATTGTTAAATCACTTTTATCTTGTGTGGTACGTGTCATTTCTAGGGTAAAGCAGACTCGAGCAAAACATACACAACCACAATAAAAAAAAAGAACTGAAGCCAAAGGAAATTTTAACCTATTAAAGTGAAAATTTTGTTAAAGCACGACCTGTTATTAAAAAAAAAGAGAAAATGTTTGTACAAACCTGGTGTATTTCGAGTCGAGTTCGTAGAGTCTGACATGGTCTTCGCTGAGTTCGATTCGTTGTCGTATGACGCCTTCTTTGGAAGGCGAGTCGTTATCGTCTGCGTTGATCGATATATCGAAAATCCTCGGACTGGGCTGAACGTTCTCCTGCTCTCGTTCTTGCTCCTGTTGAACCTGCTGCACTTCGGCCACATCCATCACCTCGTCGTCGACGTCGACCTCAAGGACCGGAGAATCCTCAGCTTCCATCAGACAATCCACATCCTGGAACTGATCACAGGGTAAAAAACGTTTCCGTGGAGAGGCAATTTTCAGGATACAATCTAGGCAGAACTATAATCTTATACGCATGAACTACACGTTAAATCAATTTTACAGAAGGCTGCACAAGAGCCGAGAGCAACTTTTTAAATTCTTGTGCAAAAAAATATAAAAAATTCAAAAGGTGCGTTTTTTAAATCAAATTTCAAGCTAATAATTTTCTGATTTACCTGTCTAATCTCCTGATCTGATGCCGGTGGAGTTTGAGTCAGCCTTCGGTACTTGATCACCGGTTCCTCATCACTGTCCACAGGTGACGCTGACAGAGGGGAACCCTGTAAGCAAGACATGAATCTAGTTAAAAACAAAAAAAATGAAACTTTCCCATCATCAGGTGCAGTTATGCAGGAGATAGCGAGCACGTACGCGGCGATGGGCTTCCACCGAAGGCCGGGATAATAACAAGAGGAAAAATTACTTTCATTTAATCGAAAGGACTTACGCAGAGTATATAAAACAGCATCTCGGCACTGACTGAGGGAAAGGCCGGGAAAATCGGCACAGCCCTCGACCGGGAAAAAGCCGTAAAAGGACGGCGTGTCCTTAGCTCCGGCTCCTGCTCCCACCGTCGAAATCCCACCAAGGCCGAGCCGTTGACATGAGACGGCAGAGGGAAAAAACCGTCGGAAAATCAGCAGAGCAAAGGAGAGGAAAAGCGACTAATGAACCACCCAAAAAAAGTATTACGATTGTGGTTGAAGTACGTGAGAATTGAAAAATTCGCAATATTTTGTAAAAATTAATGAAATATTGATAATTTCAACTGACACAAGCCATGTCTGGACCATAAACCATAAATGACTATTGGCGATATTAGCCTGACCAAAACTGTTTCGATATAAATGCCTTGTACCTACCGGATACAATTTTATCTTTCAGAAAAATCCGATTATTCAATGTTTCTGTGAACAATCTTGGTCCCAATGGGCCATTTATTTTAGAGAATTTCAATAGAAAACGAGGAACGAAATTCCTTCCTTAATGTTAACATCAATCAGCATGTTTCTTACGGGGTAGATCCACTAGTACCAATTTATTTTATTATTAAATTCACAAATTTTCGCGGTCCGCTTGACCAATTAATGTCTTTCAATTAATTAAGATTTTTAGTTGAGATAAAAAAAATCAGTGTCACGAGCGGGATTCGAACCCGAGACCTTCGGCTAGATAAGCCGCTGCTGTACCACTTCAGCTATTGTGACTTCGATCCACTCGGATACTAACTTCCCACCTCAACCAACCTTTTTTTTCCCTCCTTTTTGCTATTTTTCAAATGTCGTGTAATCTATTCTCTAACCCCCGTATACCCACCCGCTCGTGACACTGACTTTTTTATCTCAACTAAAAACCTTAATTAATTGAAAGTTATTTCATTATTATCATTGTATTGTAAATTCCCTTGAGAATGAAAATAGTTATTCAGAAATTTTACAAATACATGTAGGATGTGAAATGTATTTGTAAAATTTAAACAATTTTTGTAAATTCCAGGCCCTGAAGATGATCTCAATTAAGATCGAAACGTTGGCACGATAAAGAAAATGTTTTTCTGAAACCTACATCACATCAGACCGCATCTCACGATTTCTGAATAATTATCGACTAGCGGTCACTAATCACCACACAAAATGGAAATAGTGTTCACGCGTGTTCATTTATCTAAATCCTGCGATAGAATTGACATCGATATTCTCCTGTTGAAGTTCAAGATCCTTGGAGTAGGTGATCCTTTGTTATGCTTCATCGAATCATTTCTATTTGGTCGCTCTTTCTCGGCTCTCATTAATAACTTATTTATCGATTAGGATTTCAACATTTTTTGTTGTGCCTCAGGGTTCTCTCTTCGGGCCCATATTATTTCTTGTTTATTTCAATGATGTCTGTAGAATATACAAGGATTGTAAGTTTTCTTTATTGGCGGAAGATTTGAAAATTTTTAACTCCGTGTGTTCCGCTCACGATTTTGTTAGTTTACAGGGGGAGCTGGACTGCTTCATTAATCGGTGTGAGCGGAATCGTCTTCCTTTGAATAGTGACAAATGCAAGGTAATTAATTAAATTTCCAAAAAAATATACTATCTCGTGTCTTTGGTTTTGATTATTTCGTTGATGGGCAGAGAATTGGAAGATGTTGACACTATCACTGACCTTGGTGTCGTTTTCAACAGAAAGGGCACTTTCAGTGACTATATCAAACAAATTCGAGGTAAGGCTCTACGCAATCTTGGTTTTATTACAAGGTTTTCTAGAGTTTTAAAAATTCTTGGCAGTTAAAAGATTATATCAATCCCTCGTGCCTAGCCATCTGGAATACGCAAATGACGTGTGGTCCCCATTCCAAGTTGGTGAGATTAGCAACTTCGAAAAAATACAAAGGAAAGCAACCAGGATAATGGTCTTCAGATTTGATCTTGCAAATCTGCATTACTTAGAAAGATTGGCTTGGTCTAGAGTCGCTTAGCTCCCGTCGTATTTCTATCTCATTTAGGGTTGGAAATTGTGCAATAGGGCCCTTGATGTCCAGAACTTACATCTATTATTATGTGTGCCTCAGCGACCACTAATGAACCATAAATTGTTCTTTCTCCCACATTGCAAAACTGAATATGGTCTAAACTCCCCCCTACTGAGGGTGCCAGTGCACAGGGGAATTTTGAGAACGGCAAAGCAGACAGTCTGGACAGAGGAGGATCTGCAAAACCATACGTAGTCCCCGAACTTGGGATAACAAAACCAAATATAGAATCCTCCATCGCAGAATGGATCCAAAGAAAACAAAAGGAGAAGTGGATAAACTCTAGCAGTGCTAGACATAGTAAACTTGTGGTGAAACAACCCTCACCAAGACTGGCAAAATCGTTGTTGTAATTGGAGAGGGCCAAACTCAGAGGAGTGGTAGGACTACTAACCGGTCACTAGCATCTCAGAAAATATCTAAACAACATGAGCATAAACAACGATGATCCCATCTGCAGATTATGTAATGAGGAGGAGGAAACAGCCACTCATATCATCTTCGAATGCAAAGCAACAGCTCCATGGAGATTTAACCTCACATGCAATAAAATCTAGGGAATGAAATTGCAGCAACGACAGTCAATAACCTGATACTTCTAAGGAGAAGGATTGAGTCTATTGCGTTGAACTAAGGAACTAGGAAGGTACAATAAGCCAGAAGGCTGCAGTGCCTGGGGAGCGCAAACCCCCCTTCCTAGTATCCTTTTTTACCATACCATACCATACCCCCTATTATTTCACGATTCCTTGCACTCAGTTAAAGTAAAATTAAAACGTATACTTCTCTCTCTCTCGCTCGCTCTCTCTATCTATCTATCTATCTAACTTGAATACTATCACTCTCTCACATTCAGTGTAAAAAAAGCCTAGCGTAATTAAATAAAACGATCAATTGATCAATCAGCCTTATTTGATAAATTTCTATACGCTGTTGTAAAAATTGTCCAAATCTTGAGTAAAATATTAGCATGTGGTAAAATGCTTTTTATTCCCGAATAAGGTCATTCGTACCATACGGGCGAACTAAACGTCCATCTGCACGTTGGGTGTGTAATTTCCCCAGTATCATACCTAATAGTAAAGCGGCCCATAGGCGATCAATATTATTGCACAATATTTTGGGTTGTGCAATTTAATTGATCGTGTGTAGACGATATTGAAAGTTTGTGCAATATATTGCATCACTGACGAAAAGTTGAAAATATATTGTACAACCTTGAAAATATTGCACCGTCTGTTGGCATTATTGCGCAATATCAGTCAGTTTGTGAAGTATTAACAAGTGGTACAGTTCGCACGCTCGTGGTTGCACAAAATATTGCACAAACTTCAATATCGTCTTTAAACAAATTTTTGTACAATATTATTGAACGTTAAGGGGCAACCGTCAAATTATTGTGCAATCTATATTGTACAATAATATTGACCGTCTATGGGCCGCTTAAGAGCTTAATGCTAAGAGACAATTCACTTAAGTTTAATTATTCGGGCTTTCTCTTTCATCACGTAGCATTTACGGTACTAATTACTTTTACCAGTGGTTTCCCCTTGAGAAGGTTTTTTTAACTGTCGAAATATATTTCAAATTGACCTTTTCTAGATTGTTAAGATTCATCACCTATACCAGGCATTAAAATTGAACAATTAGCATTTTTCATTATATTATTTGATATTTACCTATCATCCTGATCTGCCCATCCTCAGTGGAATCCAAAAAAATCACCCAAACACTGATGATGGCGAAATGTCGAAACGTGACTGAACTAACAACAGTCAGAGAAGATAGGCAGACCAGGATGATAGAGGTAACTATCAAACAATAAGTTTTATCACCCAGCAGACCATAAAGGGAAATCACACGATTTCTCATTACGGTTCTTACTTTATGAATCATCATGGAAACTGTTCATAATCGCAAATATCGTTCAATTTAAAAAAAAAATCGAAACTCCTCAGTACAGAAAATTAAACAATGTATTATATAAGCTTTATTTAAATCAGAGTTTTGCTTAAAAGCTTAACTGATGGTATCCAAGAGTTGAGGAACTGTCGAAGAAAGGAAATTACTTAAGAAATGATAATTTTTTATGTTGGCCTTACGTAAGGACTTTTATGCTCACGAACTTTCCAATCGTTTTTTAATGCTTAATAAACATTTTAAGAATAAGGCTGATTTTAGTACGTCTGTGGAGTCGTCGGTGGCGTCACCAGCAGCCCTGAAATCGACATACAATGGGATTGTTTTCAAAAACACAACCTCGAGGGTTGATATGACCTCTAATGTTGCTATCATGTATTAAAAAATAATAAAATATATTTTATATATTTATAACTCCAACAGGAGGGATCTAAAAGAGGAGTAGTAAAACAAAGCAGATAACAAAAAGAACCAAATGAGTAATTAAGCAATAACAAAAACTCTTAAGGATTGGGTGAGTGAATGAGAGAGTGAGAGTGAGAGAGAGAGAGAGAGAGAGAGAGAGAGAGAGAGAGAAAATGAATGCATGAAACTTTGTGAATCAAAATTTTTGCAGTGTGATATTCTGAGAGATAAAAGATAAGCATAAGAGACGAGGTTGGACTTCCGCTAACGTCACACAGAACATTTGTTTAAATAGCCGTAACGCCGCCAAAACAATTGCGTCAGCTAATGCAAAATCAGGCGAAAAAACGAGAGCAGGAGAGACGTAAAGCAAATCCGTCTGAAAGGCCTTTTGAAAGCTTGACACAATGCTCGGCTGCGACAACTAATCGAAAGCCACTTGCGAAATTCTTTTCGGCCGTTGAGCGGAACGGCGTTTTGTTACGATTCCAGCGTCAATTTCGTAATTCATTCGAGCCAAGGACCCAGGGTGAATTGTATCCGAATGCTTTTTCATACACCGGGGAGGTGAAGGATTCCCGTGCGAAAAAGTTGGGCAATACTGACCGTTCCCAAGTGCCTCTTGATGAGCAGGAAGACGAATGCTGACAGCATCGCGAGCACTTGCTCCCGTGACGATTTGGTCGAAACTGAGCTGGAGGAACGCTTTCCCATTCCGTAATAATCGAATTACGCGTGCGACCCTTCACGTAGGCCACTTGCAAAGAGGTGGTTTGTGAGCCAAGGCTCATGGGTCGTCAATCCACTGCACTTGCAACTCTCATCAAAGGTTAAATGTACCAATAATAAGATCGCCCTTGAAAATTTTCACCAATTTTTTGCTACACCGTATTTCATATTTTTAATTCTGTTTAAAATCATCTAATTTTCATACTTCAAGTTAGCTCCTAAATCAACTATTGTTTATAAACCCTGTAAAAAATATAAACGACCCGACGTTGAGGGTTGTTCTGCCATAATCACCAAATTACAATCTATTAACCAGCAAAAATTCTCAGCAATATAATTCTTGCTGTACCTGTCAAGGAATTTTCCCGTTGATAAATTAGAATTACACCAGATTGTCGTATTGACGTTGAAAAGTGCTGATGGCGTGTATAACAAATAAAAAGTTTAGGGTATTAAGTTTCACTAAGAAGAGAATACTAAGAAGAATATTGTATTATACCAAGATGAAGCGTTTTAAAGCACAATATATTTAAATAAAAAATAATAATAAAAAAAGCAGCAAGACTGGGAGCAAGTCAGGATGATAGTAAATGAACAAACTAAAGCAATGAACTAAGTTTATTAAATTACAATTAATTAAGGTTTTTAGTTGAGATGAAAAAAAAGTTAATGGCACGAGCGGGATTAGAACCCACGATCTTCGGCTAGATACGCCGCTGCTCTACCACTTGAGCTATCGTGGCCTAACATAAGTTTATTAATTTTATTATTTGTATTGTAGGTTGTTGAATATTCTGCAGCTTGGTTATTTGTTAACAGAACCTTTTCGACATCGTGACATGAGTCGTTTTCATCATTAATTACATATTCATTTCATCTTTCATTCATCTTGGACTTCCCAACAATGTATAACTTTTACATTTGTTAATTTTTTTATCTCATTGCACGCTCTATTGCCTTCCTCCATATACCAATCCAATACCATAAACCAACCACTGACCGATCCCATCCAATATACCACATCCCCCTGACCATCCTCCATCGAATATACCATATAGCGTGTGGTGACCGTTAGTTAATGATTATTTGGAGATCGTGAGATGAGGTCTGGTGTGACGTAGGTTTTAGAAAAACATTTTCTTTATCGTGCCAACGTTTCGGTCTTTATTGAGATAATCTTCGGCTCTCAAAGTGTTTGTTTTCTGTGTAGATGTGTCATTATTGGGTGTCNTTGGCATTATTGCGCAATATCAGTCAGTTTGTGAAGTATTAACAAGTGGTACAGTTCGCACGCTCGTGGTTGCACAAAATATTGCACAAACTTCAATATCGTCCTTAAAAAAATTTTTGTACAATATTATTGAACGTTAAGGGGCAACCGTCAAATTATTGTGCAATCTATATTGTACAATAATATTGACCGTCTATGGGCCGCTTAAGAGCTTAATGCTAAGAGACAATTCACTTAAGTTTAATTATTCGGGCTTTCTCTTTCATCACGTAGCATTTACGGTACTAATTACTTTTACCAGTGGTTTCCCCTTGAGAAGGTTTTTTTAACTGTCGAAATATATTTCAAATTGACCTTTTCTAGATTGTTAAGATTCATCACCTATACCAGGCATTAAAATTGAACAATTAGCATTTTTCATTATATTATTTGATATTTACCTATCATCCTGATCTGCCCATCCTCAGTGGAATCCAAAAAAATCACCCAAACACTGATGATGGCGAAATGTCGAAACGTGACTGAACTAACAACAGTCAGAGAAGATAGGCAGACCAGGATGATAGAGGTAACTATCAAACAATAAGTTTTATCACCCAGCAGACCATAAAGGGAAATCACACGATTTCTCATTACGGTTCTTACTTTATGAATCATCATGGAAACTGTTCATAATCGCAAATATCGTTCAATTTAAAAAAAAAATCGAAACTCCTCAGTACAGAAAATTAAACAATGTATTATATAAGCTTTATTTAAATCAGAGTTTTGCTTAAAAGCTTAACTGATGGTATCCAAGAGTTGAGGAACTGTCGAAGAAAGGAAATTACTTAAGAAATGATAATTTTTTATGTTGGCCTTACGTAAGGACTTTTATGCTCACGAACTTTCCAATCGTTTTTTAATGCTTAATAAACATTTTAAGAATAAGGCTGATTTTAGTACGTCTGTGGAGTCGTCGGTGGCGTCACCAGCAGCCCTGAAATCGACATACAATGGGATTGTTTTCAAAAACACAACCTCGAGGGTTGATATGACCTCTAATGTTGCTATCATGTATTAAAAAATAATAAAATATATTTTATATATTTATAACTCCAACAGGAGGGATCTAAAAGAGGAGTAGTAAAACAAAGCAGATAACAAAAAGAACCAAATGAGTAATTAAGCAATAACAAAAACTCTTAAGGATTGGGTGAGTGAAAGAGAGAGAGAGAGAGAGAGAGAGAGAGAGAGAGAGAGAGAGAGAGAGAGAGAGAGTGAGTAGTACTAACTTTGTGAATCAAAATTTTTGCAGTGTGATATTCTGAGAGATAAAAGATAAGCATAAGAGACGAGGTTGGACTTCCGCTAACGTCACACAGAACATTTGTTTAAATAGCCGTAACGCCGCCAAAACAATTGCGTCAGCTAATGCAAAATCAGGCGAAAAAACGAGAGCAGGAGAGACGTAAAGCAAATCCGTCTGAAAGGCCTTTTGAAAGCTTGACACAATGCTCGGCTGCGACAACTAATCGAAAGCCACTTGCGAAATTCTTTTCGGCCGTTGAGCGGAACGGCGTTTTGTTACGATTCCAGCGTCAATTTCGTAATTCATTCGAGCCAAGGACCCAGGGTGAATTGTATCCGAATGCTTTTTCATACACCGGGGAGGTGAAGGATTCCCGTGCGAAAAAGTTGGGCAATACTGACCGTTCCCAAGTGCCTCTTGATGAGCAGGAAGACGAATGCTGACAGCATCGCGAGCACTTGCTCCCGTGACGATTTGGTCGAAACTGAGCTGGAGGAACGCTTTCCCATTCCGTAATAATCGAATTACGCGTGCGACCCTTCACGTAGGCCACTTGCAAAGAGGTGGTTTGTGAGCCAAGGCTCATGGGTCGTCAATCCACTGCACTTGCAACTCTCATCAAAGGTTAAATGTACCAATAATAAGATCGCCCTTGAAAATTTTCACCAATTTTTTGCTACACCGTATTTCATATTTTTAATTCTGTTTAAAATCATCTAATTTTCATACTTCAAGTTAGCTCCTAAATCAACTATTGTTTATAAACCCTGTAAAAAATATAAACGACCCGACGTTGAGGGTTGTTCTGCCATAATCACCAAATTACAATCTATTAACCAGCAAAAATTCTCAGCAATATAATTCTTGCTGTACCTGTCAAGGAATTTTCCCGTTGATAAATTAGAATTACACCAGATTGTCGTATTGACGTTGAAAAGTGCTGATGGCGTGTATAACAAATAAAAAGTTTAGGGTATTAAGTTTCACTAAGAAGAGAATACTAAGAAGAATATTGTATTATACCAAGATGAAGCGTTTTAAAGCACAATATATTTAAATAAAAAATAATAATAAAAAAAGCAGCAAGACTGGGAGCAAGTCAGGATGATAGTAAATGAACAAACTAAAGCAATGAACTAAGTTTATTAAATTACAATTAATTAAGGTTTTTAGTTGAGATGAAAAAAAAGTTAATGGCACGAGCGGGATTAGAACCCACGATCTTCGGCTAGATACGCCGCTGCTCTACCACTTGAGCTATCGTGGCCTAACATAAGTTTATTAATTTTATTATTTGTATTGTAGGTTGTTGAATATTCTGCAGCTTGGTTATTTGTTAACAGAACCTTTTCGACATCGTGACATGAGTCGTTTTCATCATTAATTACATATTCATTTCATCTTTCATTCATCTTGGACTTCCCAACAATGTATAACTTTTACATTTGTTAATTTTTTTATCTCATTGCACGCTCTATTGCCTTCCTCCATATACCAATCCAATACCATAAACCAACCACTGACCGATCCCATCCAATATACCACATCCCCCTGACCATCCTCCATCGAATATACCATATAGCGTGTGGTGACCGTTAGTTAATGATTATTTGGAGATCGTGAGATGAGGTCTGGTGTGACGTAGGTTTTAGAAAAACATTTTCTTTATCGTGCCAACGTTTCGGTCTTTATTGAGATAATCTTCGGCTCTCAAAGTGTTTGTTTTCTGTGTAGATGTGTCATTATTGGGTGTCGTGTTGGGATATCATAAAACCCCGACCGACCCCCATGGAATATAACACCTTTTGACGGACATCCCATCGAATATACCTTCTTAAATCTATGACCGACCCCTATGTAATATACCATAAACTCTTATGGTGGCCTTTTGTTTAGCCGCATCTGGCTCTTTGCGGTTTCTTGGCTTTCATTTCTATAAAGCTTTTTGGTTTACAGACGGAAGCTTTCTTTTGTCAATTACAAGTTCGCATCTCGCTCCACCTAGCAAGCTCTTCGTCACAGTATTTCATGCGTCTGGGATGGAATATACCATAAACATCAGAAACCCCCCCCCCATTGAATATGTCATACACCTCTGACCTCCCCATCGAATATATAATAAACCACTGACCCCCCGCCCACATAGAATATACACCTTTGACGGACATCCTATCGAATATACATTAAATCCATCCCCCCCCCCATTTAATATATCATACACTAACCGACCCCCAATGTGCTATACAACCTCTAACCGTCCCCATCGAATAAACCGTCTGTGCCTTTGCTTGCGCTGCTATGTAGCTTTTTGTATTATAGACGGAAGCTATGATCTTTCTTTTGTCTGTTAGACGGTCGCATCTCTACTCCACCTGGCGAGCTCTTTGTCACAGTTTAGTTAACTGCGTCCGGGATGGGCCTCACGGAGGCGGCTCGCTCGGGATGTTCAGGTGGAGGAGGTATAGGTTTGTCTGATTTCTTATCTATTGCTGTATTATGTCGGCCATCCTTTCTGTCTCATAACGCTTTTCCACATCTTTTGTGTTGAGTTAAGTCCCGCCCGAGTGGCGATCGCTGCTCTTAAGGCGTCCATGGTCGCCGTCTGCTCATTTATCTCAAAGAGCCAGCGTACACGGGGAACGACGTGGATTTCACAACCCATCGAATAAACCATAAAACTTAGACCCCCCCATCGAATATGCCGTACACCCCTATAACATGTATCACTGACGGGCCTCATCGGATATACAATACTTCCCTAAAGCCAGGAACACACTTATCCGATGCTACGCCATGAGACGTTACCCGACGCCTTGCCACGTTTTGGTGGGGTGTGCACATCTATCCGACGACGCAAGCACACGTCGCGTACAGTCCACAGCGTTTATCACAATAATCGCTATCACAATCACAATGCATCTTTTGTAGTTAATGCACTATTTTGAGCAAAACCTTGTAATAAATTGTTAGTTAAATTTTATGAGCACAACCTAACCATCATAATTAAACAATGTTTATAAAAACTTATGCATTTTTGATTTCGTTTAATTTGGTTTACATTAAAATAACATGTTGTAATTAATATAACGACAAAATTACATGTACTTAGTTTGAAATAAACTACAAAAAGTATGAGTGTCCTGTTCTGATGCTACCCAACATTACAAAATGGAATAATTTTACGAGCAAAACTATGAAATAAATTGTTAATTAAATTTTATGAGCAAAACCGTGTAATAAAGTGTTCCAATTTTAGTATATGTACCGCCGAAGCGAGTACAATAAATTGTTAGTTAACTTCATTAAATAAAAAAAAAACGTATTCTGGTGTTTTGATTAATTTTCTACCAAACCATTAAAATTAATTTTTTAAATAAAAACTAATTAATTTTTAATCACAGTTAATTTGGTTTATATTAAAATAAGTATGTTGTAATTAATATAACGACAAAAATACATGAAGTTTGAATGAAATATGAGCGTCCGGTTCTTTTGTCTTCGGCTGTATTCGATGCTACCCGACGAAAATCAGGACAGTGGGGATCGCAGAGCGTCGGGTAGGTTAGCGTGGCATAACATCGGGTAGATGTGCACGGGGGTAATGCAACCTTATTGGAAAATCGGAGTTTTGATTTGCGTCGGGTAGCATCGCATGGCGTAACATCGGGTAAGTGTGTTTCTGGCTTAACGCCATCGAATGGTATATTGAATATGATACACCGTATACTATGTTGTATACAACACTGACAGACTCCATGTATTGTAGCATACATGACTTTGACCGATCCCCATGGAATATACCAAATTTAAAAATTATAATTTGATGGTATGTTGACAAATATCGTTCTAATGAAAACACATGAAATCTAAAGTGAGGGTTATTGGTTCATCAGAATACAGTATCTATATGCTAGACAAGTTGTATATATGTCCATAGGTGTTTTATCCTGCGTCCAATAACAATTTGTGTATCCTTTGTCCTGGAACATGATAGTCAACTAACAATGTCATAGATTAAAAAAAAAGTTATTCATGAAATGGGCGTTTAATCTGGGGTATCATTCCAAAGGGTTATGCAATTCACTTTCAACAATTATATTTAATCTGATAGAAGAAAATAAAGAATTTCACCGCTAAGTCGATGTCAGCATTTGAAGTACCGTTAAGTTGGAAATAAATATCAATAGTTTTCATTAGCTTGACTGCTACTGTTGACAACCCCGTCCTATTTTAGTTGCACGATCCCTTTTGTATGTCTTTTAAGAGCCCGTGACTCTGAATACGTTTAGCTCTATTTCCCATGAGTTTTTTTCCCGCTAAACAGACAAATATAGCTCCCGCCTAGAAAAAACTTATGGGTTCCCGTAAATGATTTACGCCCGGTTGCTTAAAAGCGCTTTAGATCTCGTTAGAATTATACAAATGGGACAGTCGGGTTTAAAGACTAACAATTTAACATATGTACTATATATACAAATTTGAGAAGTATAAATATTAACAACACAGAGGTTGTTTTGTTATATTTAAATGCAGGAATAATTGGAAATATTTCTGCACGTGTAGTAATTGTTTTTACGTGGTTTATAATGGGGTAAAAAGAGTTGTTTAACATTAGTATGTAATGAGGTTATGTGATGAGACAATAAAGTTTCAGTAATTTTCTTCCTGAACTAAAAACCTTTAATCATTTGCAATAATTTTATAAATGGGAATTTAAATGTTTAAATTTACAATCATTAAATACTGTTGTAATAGCCGTTCTTTTGAGAGTTTAACTTAAAATACAAATCAAAGATTAAATTTGGTGGAAGTAAATATTAAAGTGTATTTTATTTTCCAGGACGACGTTATATTGAGTATTGACAAAAATGTTTTAAAGTTTGCAAAGAAGAATACCAACATTAAATTTTCTTGTCAAGCAAAATATGTCCATAATTACATATTGTCATTCATTTTATATAAAGTCTGCTAATTATTGAAATTTAGACTTCATTGTATGGTATTTTCCTTCTTTTAATTACGAAACCGAATGTTTTGCGTAACGGATATGTTTATTTTATTGATCTTGCTTAAGAAAACTAACTAAAAAAAGAACAATAGGAATTAATACTGATAATTTAAGTAATAATAGGGGTATTCACATCTTTGGTTAACCCTGTTAACTCCGTTAAGTCCTGTTAGATCGCGAAAAATGATTACGAGACTTGTAAGAATCGGCTAGTTAGCATTGCTCGATCTAACAGGCCAGGGTCAATGTTAGATGTTAGGTCGAAAATGTAGTAGTCACATTGCTATCCGTTAGGGCGCAGGTAACCAACATGGCAACCATCAATGTAACAGCTTTTTTTTTGTTTACACGTATTTTTATTCTTAAATACGCATTAATTAAATCAGACCAATACATTTCTTTTGTTAATTTCTGACCTATCTTTACACTTTCATTCATAATAGATACATCCCATATCCCATAAAGTTGTATGCTGTTAGAGGTTAGGATACAAGTGAGGTTATGCCGGCACGATTTGAAGCCTGTCATTTGTAATAACTTTTCGAGTGCATTCATTTTGAATGAAAGAGTTGTTTAATTTTCCTTTTTATAAACTTCTGGCATCTTACAATTTAACACAACAGAAAACCAAAACAAACAACGACAAGCCTTCAAGGACTATTATAGCTTTATTTTTGGTTCTACTAATCACCACGCGAAGCATTGCGTTTTGAACGGAACGTTTAATATGCTAAGAAAAGATCCATTCACGATCTTACTGTACATTTCTCTATTTCAGTTAACATCTTACAAACATCGTGAATACACTTAGTATGTGTAGTGATATTTCCCCCTGAAGTCTACGGGGTGTTGAACCTGTTTGGTCTTTTTATGCTCTGGTCGCCTTTATTCCCTGCAGTTTTTGCACACAGTTAAACAAGTTAAACACGAACCATTCATAAAACGCAGGCACGCGCTTTTCTAGGTCAAATCAGCAAGGATTGGTGGTCCTTCAATCAACGAAAATATATCTTGTTGGTGGTATTTGGTCGGCGAGAAGGTGAACACATATAAAAGTAATCCAGATTTAAAACAGAGATAAAGTAGATCGGTTGACGTAGGGACACTTACTGTCGGGCAAATACCTGCGTATGAGTCTAGTAGTAGAAATATTGTTTGATGTGCCTCAAATTGAAAGAGTGTAATTGCTTGGCTCTATATAGAGAACGAGAGGAATGCCAGCCTATTTGAAAATTGTTCCTGAGCACGGCACAGTTCCGATATTGTGTACCTTGTGTGTATTGAGAGTTAATGTATTTACTTGCGTGACTGTATAGTGTGAGGGTCGATGGCGGAATATTACCAGGAGCACAACCTGGTCGCCAGACCTATGAGACGCCTGACTGCCAACACCCTGGGTGGGTGATCGTCGAGGTCTGCCGGTAATTTACTGTAAAACACATAAGCTGGACTCGCCGGTGAACTGCGAGAAGTGATAGGCTCAATTCTGTACACTAGCATATATACATGCAAGCGCAGATTTGAGCTTATATGCATAAATAAGCAGTAATCAGAGTAGACCAATACAGTGAACAGTGTTACATTTCAATATCGCTTATTTCCACCTCTTGCCTTAATTACATCTCGAAGACGCCTCGGCATAATTTCAACCAGTGTGGAAATGTCTCTTTGCTGGAGGTTAGCCATTCTTCACGAAGGGGATCTTTCAGGATCATGGAGTGTATCAAGGAGTGAGGAACGTGCTATTATTCGTCTTTTAGGTTATCCCATAAATGTTCGATGGGGTTTAAGTCTGGAGAACGGGTTGCTCGGGCTAAGACCCTGTTGAAGGTAGGTTTGTACTATGCGAGCGACATGTCGACGAGCATTATCGTTCTTTAGAATAGGATTGTCGCTAATGTCATCGAGGATAGACAACGCATGATGTTCCAAAATTTCATCCACAAAGCGAGTGGCCGTCAAAGACCCTCCACGAACAACAACTAACTCTGTGCGACTCTCCCGCGAGGGGTCAAACCACCCTTCAATACATTTTTCATATAATAATAAATAAAAAAATAGACATGGGTTCTGTCAGGATTCGAACCCAGAACCGTTAGCGTGACATCAGATAATCATAATACTATACAACTTTCAAATTATGTTTGTTCTTTTATATTAAACACTTTTTAAATGTTTAGTATGCGTTAATAACAGTCAAGATGTCCTTGTGTCGGGTTACTAAGGTTCAGCGCGACGGGGAAAGATTTTGCAGGAGTCATCATCCTGATGCAACCGACCCGCGACATCGGGTTGACGGAAGAAATGGAAACACGTTTTTTCCGCCAGGCGAAGTGTGGTTCCGGCGGCAGTTTCCGGCTGCCGTCGAAATTGACGAAGTGCTTCCTCGCTGGAGCAACTGAGCGAGTCGAAGAAAAGGCGTTCGAGTTACGTGACGAACGCAGGACTTTGGAAATGTAGGCCGGAGGGCGACACGGCTAACAGGCGGGCCCTGAAATCTCAAGTTTGCAACGGAATCAAAAAGCGACATGGGAAAAAAAGTGCGTTCTGGATTTTTCCTCGGCAAACGCGCGTACACGTCTTTACAACATGGAAGACCATTGTAGGGAAAGTGAATAACATAATTGTAACATGAAAAAATAGAGCGGGAGAGAGCGTGACCTGGGTATTCATTAAAAATTTTACCCGCGTCATTTTTCGATTCACCCCTTTTTTACGATCGACGTCCAGAGAAAAATCGTCGTCCTGAAATCCGGCTCACACCCATTCTACAAAAGTTGGTTGTTCAAAGTTCAATACTGAATAAAGGCAAATGATCTTTGTAGTCCCGGCACCATTGTTCTTTCTGAAAATTAAAAGGTCCGTTGGCAAAAAGTCTTAGGTGCTATTATTTCTCAAGCTCGAAACGAATGTCATTATGGATCTCGAATATTAAAAAATTGAAGTGGCACGGCAATTTTCGACAAGTCATTACACCTAGTTCTGCATCGGTCCCTACTCTCAATGAAAATTAAGTTCACTCAAATTCAATAAACTTTCTATTAGAGATATCAGAATCAAAGAAATTAAAAACAAAATGTGTAGTATTTAGTGACCGCTAATTAATGATTACTTAGAGATCGTGAGATGCCATCTGGTGTGATAAGAAAAACATTTTTTTTATCGTGCCAACGTTTCGAACTTTATTGAGATCATCCTCTGGGCCTGGGATTTACAAACATAGTTTAAATTATACAAATAAATAAAAGATGTGAATATGAATTTATACAATGATGAACACGATAAAGAAACTTTAGGTTTAATCAAAATATTTGCACTCCTCAAATTGTGTATTTTCTGTGTAGTTGTGTCGTGTTGATGTTAGGCCGAAAATGTAGTCACTTTGCTATCCGATAGGGCGTAGGTAACCAACATGGCAGCCATGAATTTAACAGCTGTTTTTGTTTACATGATTTTTATTTGTAAATACGCATTAATTAAATCAGACAAATACATTTCTTTTGTTAATTTCTGACTTGTCCTTATACTCTCATTCATAATAAATTCATCTCCTATCCTATAAAGTTGTAGCCTGTTAGAGGTTAGGATACAAGTTAGGTTATCCCGGCACGAATTGAAGCCTGTCATTTGTAATTACTTTTCGAGTGCATTAATAGCATTTTGAATGAAAGAGTTGATTAATTTTCCTTTTTTATTAACTTCCGGCATCTTATAATTAAACAAAAAAAAACCAAAACAACAACAACAAGCCTTCAAGGACTGTTATAGCTTTATTTTTGGTTGTACCAATCGCCACGCGCAGCATTGCGGATAAATTAACGTTTAACATGCTACGAAAAAAACGGGGCGTTCACAATCTTACTAGACATTTCTCTATTCGAGTTAACACGACTTAACACCACAAACATCGTGAATAACCCTAACATTTATAAATCCCAAACCCTGAAGATGATCGCAATAAAGATCGAAACGTTGGCACAATAAAGAATATGCTTTTCTTATCACACCAGACCGCCTCTCACCATATTTAAGTAATAATTAAAAACAAGTTTAAAAACTACGCATGAAATCAATGATTCTTCTTATAATACCATATTATCCTTACAGACAAGCAAAGCAAAGTTGCCCTCTGCTAGGTCCCAGGACATGTGGGAGGACAGGGCAAGAGTGAGGTGACGCCCTTGCAAAAAACTTGCTGTACCGCAGTTGGTCCTGAGCCATTCGGCGGCACAGGATTCACACTATCAACAGTTCATACAAATAGACAAATTGAAAATGAGGAAACAGTGAAATTTATTCATTGGACACAAACCATCCAATAATGTCTAGTAAGTCCTGGACGGAAAGAAGTAATAGAATGTCTTTTTTTTTTAAAAGGAAAAACTTCAAATCCTGATAGGACACACTGATGGATATCTGAATAACATTAACAAAACCCAACATGGCATATGCAGTAAAGAAGCAGATATCAACACAGCACTAACAAACTGTGGTGCCACATTTTCCCGCAGGAGGAAGTGTTTTGGTATGAAACCTGAAACATTTTTCTTGATCAGGAAAGTCTCAACGGTGTGCTACAAGAATGGAGTATTAAATAGCTCTCAAAGGACAGTTACCACGAACATCTACAGCAAGATTCGAAAAATAAATCCAACATAGAAAACACTGATCATTAAAAAATTACTCTCACAAACCCTGACCCAATATGTTATAATCTGTAGGTCAAGCAGAAATGACAATTGGACTATTCAAAGTATTAGTTTATCCAAGCTGAACAGGAAAATTACAGCGATTTCACTATTATAATTTACAGACATTCAATCAGCCCGAAGGTTAATATGTGGTGCCTTTAATAGAACTTAATAATTTACGTTACAAGATATCAGCTGTTGAAGAATGCAAGAACATCTATCATTTCGGACGTTTTAGCGTTTCCTCCATAAAAGTTTTACTTGTATAATTGAAGCTTTCTCAAATTTAGGTAGTCCAGGTGAAACCGAATCGGCCACGGTCGTATTGCGCAACTGTGCCTTCCTCGTGTAAATTGAGCCCGATTCCGATCCTTTTCCTGTTCCGTCTGACTTTTTTCGTGACTTTGCGAATAAACAGAGTCAGCGGGGCGAGCCGTTCGGCCGAAAAGTAACACGTCCATACCGAATGGAAAGGATTTCTGCCATCTGGATACCGGAAACGGGAAACGAGTCCGTTTATTAACTATCAGGGCAGCTTGACGCGATTCTATCCGGATACCGTCAAAATATTAGAACTCGACAATAAAAAAGTCAATTTCAAATAGTAACTGATTGACTATTACATCTTCGATACCGTTGGCTTCGCCAATTGTTCCACTAACTTGATATGAAAACATGAACAATGAAAAATGTAGAAAGATCGAATATAGAATGATATCGGTAAACATATAGAATAATATAAAAGTAGTAATTTTCATCAATTATCAAGTGAAAATCGTACCGGAGGTGTCAGTTAATTACAATAATAAGTCACCCCATATGGTAACCTTCCCTGTGGGCCCAGACAAGACATATCATCATCTGTGATCATCACCCTTTACATCTGTATTATAACAACGTAATTGAAGGACGATTTCTTTAGCCGCAATAAACGTTCGCGCTAATATATACATTCACACTCAACAACGCTAGGTACACAAAAGTATCATTACTAAATACAATAAAACAACCCTATTTCCTCCAAGAATTGGAACAGGGATGGCACTCCTACGCGCTCTCTATATGGAGCCAAGTAAACTATCGGCAGGCCTCAAGAATCCCCCACCCCGGGCGGTGGCACTCCGGGATCAGACCTTAACCATCCAGCTGACTAGGTTGGGCCCCGGCGACTACCAACAGCTAGGTTATTTCAACCCCAACGCAATCAGTTCCTAAATCCATTCGCACGCTCAATCACCAGCTGCCATGCTCAACCACGATTCTCTTATCACATGAATCTCTTATCGAATCCAATCACACTATCGCTCACCCGTGAATATATTCTTTCCTGTTTACATACCTTTCACGCAGTTAGGGCGGAGGTGTACTTTATATTGTAAGGTCTTGGTAGAAATGAAAAAGTTAGTGTCAGGGAGCAGGTAAGGGCAGAGGTGTATTGAGCCGAAGGACGTGTGTTCGAAAAATCGGAACAGGGGACCCGAAAATTCGCCCCCATGCTCGAGGAAAATTTTTATTTTGGGTGACCTACTCGCTCCTTAGATGGTGCCAAGGAGTTTCACCGTTCAATTATAAAGGGCACATCGAGCAACCGTACTCTACGTACCGGACACAAACGCGAGCTTTGACACAAAAATCCTCTTTCAGACGAGGCAACTAGTTGAACGGATGGGTGTCAAGTAGTGTAATGCTGTAGGAAAATGTTTGGGAATCGCTCCAACCCCTTCACACGCAGTCAGCTCGTCCGCCCAGGCGGGTGGCCAACAGGCACAAGTGCCGCTCACGTTCTCATCCGCACTAGTTGACTCAACTCAAAAGACACTGCTCAGCATTCGTCCTTCACACCACTCGCCTAGTTGAGTCAACTGAGTTCACATGGAAAACGTCGCAATTGCAAGTTTCAATATAGTTATAGTTCATTGAGGATATTCGTATTAGTCACGTGAAGCATAGAAAGAAGTAATCTAACAGTATTTGAGAGAAAGCGCCCGTTTCCCAACCTTATAACAACGGATAAACCCACACTTTTCTTTACTGGGTTTCCTCCTTTTTTGCTTCACTTTTTGCAGAAGAGCAAGCACATGAAGTGCTCCTGCTTTCTCGGGTACTAACATCGTACTGACCTCCGTTGGGAAGAGAGGTTGATTCCACAAGTTGATTGGTGTGAAACCAGCAAAGAAGAGTGACGGTGTGTTAACCTCGCATGGCCTATCCTTAGTCGGGTGTTGATGACCCTTGTTTTACAGGTCAGATCCTTTTGTTTCCACCTATTGACAACGCTTGTGATAGGTTAGAGCTTTTCAGCCGTCCACCCCAACAACACTGCCACATTCTTTTCATGGTATTGGATTTTTAGCGCCAGAGGGTCGGATCGCGGTGGTTAATTCCGGAGAATGAGGCTTGAGGACTTAGCCGTCCCTTCCTTAAATTTGGAGGACATGTCACTTGCTTACGCGTCTATACGAAAGAATTTACCGGCAAAATATAATACTGTTGTTTTAACAGAGGAATGGGAGTTGGTTTTATAGAAATTAAAAGCAGTTGTAAACATGGTTTCCTCTTAGTTTTTCGTATTAAAATGGTAAACAAATGAAAAACGAGCTAGTAAGATTGGTTTTAATTGATCTTCTAAGGAAGAAAAAACTGTTATACAGGGTGAATTGCTACTCGTACTACAAACTTCTCCAGTAGATTCTTCACCCTAAAATGAACAAAAAAGTTCATATTGTCCATGGTCCGATTCTCAACCATTTCAGAGTAATTTCGCTTTTTATCGATTTTGAAAGATATCACGTCCTGGCGTCGGAAAATCGTGATATCTTTTAATCTAAACATTTCTCTTAAAATCTATAAGCACCGTTGAAATCCCCGTTAATTTTTAGAGAGAATCAAAATCATAATTCCATTGAAATTTTTTAATTTAATTTAATGCCCATTTAGTATGTAATGCTTAAGAAGTTTACAAACAGCTAGAAGGTCAAGGAAGAAAGACCCAAACGTTTTGCCACCTTCATCTTCTTATTGAAAAATTAACGGGGATTTCAACGGTGCTTATAGATTTTAAGAGAAATGTTTAGATTAAAAGATATCACGATTTTCCGACGCCAGGACGTGATATCTTTCAAAATCGATAAAAAGCGAAATTACTCTGAAATGGTTGAGAATCGGACCATGGTCAATATGAACTTTTTTGTTCATTTTAGGGTCAAGAATCTACTGGTGAAGTTTGTAGCACGAGTAGCAAGTCACTCTCAAACATTAGCAATCCTTGAACCACCATTTTTTCTCTTTTTGTCATCAACATCTTGGTCTCACAACCACTAAATAAGAAAATGACGAGTGCGTTGGAAGCGTTATTAAATCAGGTAGTTTTCCTCAAATTTGCTGCCTTCTGAGACTAAAATTAGAAACTCTGGATTACTTTATACACTTTCCGATTTACACAATTTTCCACTCTTTTTGTAGTTCTGGCTGAAATAAAACACAAAAAATTAGCCCAAACATTTTGCCACCGTCATCTTCTTATTGAAAAATTAACGGGAATTTCAACGGTGCTATTAGATTTTCAGAGAAATGTTTAGATTAAAAGATATCACGATTTTCCGACGCCAGGACGTGATATCTTTCAAAATCGATAAAAAGCGAAATTACTCTGAAATGGTTGAGAATCGGACCATGGACAATATGAACTTTTTTGTTCATTTTAGGGTGAAGAATCTACTGGAGAAGTTTGTAGCACGAGTAGCAATTCACCCTGTATGTACCGGTATACAAGGTAGTAGCAAGTCGCACTTGTACCTGAATACAAAGGTATTAGCAGAACGTACTATCACTTAAGAAAGAAAACTGGAATGAATTTAAAAGAATTGCTGCCGGTAATGTAAAATTTGCTTCACAGCAGGGAATCCGCGAGCGCGGAACGTGGAAATTAAAGCAATCGTAAATAACTCCAGGAAAGCCGCAATCTATTCGAAATAGCTGCACGTCTTAATGCCCAACTATATGAAAATAACGGCTTGCTGAATGCTAAAGGTTAAAATTTCAATCATCCCGGTTTGATAAACAGATATATTAATTGCGGAAATGAGTTATCAGTCGATTTCGCCAATGCGCTTATAAATGCAGATTAAAAATGCCAACAAATTCCGATTTAAACGCGAACTAAGATTTAACGTTAATAGATTCGTGCCGGGGAAAGGTATTCCCGTGGCCCCTTTTTCTAAATATATAGCTACCGAGATACCGACCTGGAACGATTCTCCTGAGGGATAAAACTATAAAACGGTTCGGGAATTTGTTTAATAACTTCGATGCACCAGGCCTTGAACTTGGCGTAGGCGGACGACCTTTCAGGACGCATCGACCACCTGTTGCATCAAAGCAACAACCGTCTGACATGGGTACCGAAAATAAGCTCGAAGCGAACTATTGTATAAATAACTTTCTAAATAAATTAAGCATAAAGGCGAAATGTGTATCAACAAAATCACCAGATGTGCTTATAAATGTACTTAAACCGTTAAAAGTTTTATCATAGCGATAAATATACATAGTTGACATAAAACTTTTTAAATTTATAATCTCGAGCCTTTTAACATGTGACACATAACTTCCTCCCACTCAATATTCTTAGTATGCTTCGGGCATACACAAAAGATTTACATAATCTTGAACCCAGTACTTTAATAGCCGAGAATAATAATAAATACGTTTTACTAAGATCTACATAATTGTGAATGACAAACCGTCTCCAGCCATCGAGCCTCCTATGAAAATCAAAAAAATTGAAACCTCTTACATCATAACACCATCTTAAAAATTGATTAACGTCGTAAAATTGTGCTTCGTAGCTCGCGTTATAAACAAGGATAAAAAGAAAAATACTCAGAGGCTATGCGCTTCTAACACACTACATTACATCCTTTATGTTCTTAATGATAAAAAATTAGTTTACATAATTGTGAAGTTGCGATTCGACGCGCAGAACGAAACACACGCAATAAAATTACGAAGATCATACGGTACACCGAGGGTCAATCAAACTTACAAACCTCGTGTTTAGCATTATGGAGATAACAATAAAGCGGGGAACACACCCAATGCAACGATACACGACGCAAATCCAAAGTCCAATTTTCCATAAGGTTGCATTACCCCCGTGCACATCTGCTCGATGCGACGCAACGCTACCCTACTCTACGCTATGCGATCCCCACTCTCCAGATTTTAGTCGGGTAGCATCGAGTACAGTCGAAGACAAAAGAACCGCACACTCATTTTTATTCAAACTACATGTATTATTGTCGTTATATTAATTACAACATATACATTTTAATATAAACCAAATTAACCAAGATCAAAAATTCATTAGTTTTTATTTTAAAAAAATTAATTTTAATAGTTAGGTAGAAAATTAATCAAAACACCAGAATACCATTTTTTGATATAATGAATTTAACCAACAATTTATTACACGGTTTTTATTACAAAATTTAACTAATAATTTATATCATGGTTTTGCTCATAAAATTACACCGTTTTCGTCGAGTAGCGTCAGAACAGGACACCCATATTTTTTGTAGTTTATTTCCAACTATGTATATGTAATTTTGTCGTTATATTGATTACAACATTCTTATTTTATTCACTAATTTCGTGGTCCGCTTGACCAATTAATATATTACAATTAATTAAAATGAAGTATACTTCACTAAAGCTCTCCGTGGCCATTTCATTTGTCGTCGAGAATCTAACCCGATTACATATTTGAAAAATGGCAAAAAGGATGGAAAATGCAAAAGGTGCGGTTGAGATGGGAAGTTGGTGTCCGAGTGGATCGAGGTAACGATAGCTCAAGTGGTAGAGCAGCGGCGTATCTAGCCGAAGATCGTGGGTTCGAATCCCGCTCGTGCCATTGACTTTTATATCTCAACTAAAAGCCTTAATTAATTTTAATATTCTTATTTTAATGTAAACCAAATTAAACGAGGTCAAAAATTCATGAGTTTTTACAAAAAATATTTAAGTATGATGGTTAGGAAGAAAATTTATCAAAACACCGGAATAATTTTATTTAAAACAATTAAATTAAACGATTTATTACATGGTTCTGCTCAGAAAATGTAATTATGCTTGACGTCGCATAAATGTGTACACCCTACCAAAACGTGACAAGGCATCGGGTGTGTTCCCCGCTTTAGGAGCATAGCCGACCAAATTTTGTTTAGTTTTGGATAAGGGGATTTTCTGGATTATATGTCTCGTTATTCACATATGCAAAAAAAAAAAATACTTTGCAGAATGACAATAACAAAGAAAACACGCACTAGTTCATCATAGCCAGGAGGAATAACGTTGCATTGGGTAAGTACCCCGCATAAAGGAGTCGTGTATGTTTTCTTAGACCATAATACAATTCACAAGGACTCTTACTTTTGGGCCAAAGCAAAAGGTTGCTTGAAGTGTCCTACATAATTGAAGGGTGTCCTTTTTTGGCTCCATATAGGGAGCGAGTAGGAATGTAGGCTAATATAAGAATTGTCCTAGAGTGATCTACGAGTCCCCTGTTACGATTTTGGAGGAAGCAAGGTTGTTTTATTAAATATATAGTAATAGCCGTATGTTGAGAGTGAATGTATTTATTGACGTGATTTTTGTAGCGGGTCGAAAACTGAGTACCTCATCGACTCTTAATTCCGTCAGTTTATCACTAATCAAAGACTCAACACCGCAATAAGAACCTAAAAACCCCACCAGAATTATTCGGCGTACAAATTGAGATATGATTTCATGGTCTTTGTTTATCTGAGCTGTGGTGGCTATAAAATTCGGGCCATATGGATTACAGGTGATTTGGGTCTATTCTCTCTGCAACTATCGGGTCATTGAGCCCGTTTTTCTCTTTCCGGCAGTGTTCTATTCTGAAGCTGCATACAAAAAGGTTTTTTTTTTGATATATCCGAATTTGATCAGTCACTGCTTTATGCCTTAACGTGAAAGGTTTGTTCAAATCACCACAACGGTAATTTGCCAAGGTTAATTGTCGACCACAAAGCTGTTGGGAAATCATTACGAGAAATCGCTAAAACTGTGAATAAAACTGTGTCTAGGGTTCACGCTGTGATTAGAAATTATAATGCAACGGTTGCATTACAAGTAGACCTAGATAAGGACGGCCAAAGAAACCTCTCTACCATCGTGAGTGTGCCGTCCGACAAACTGTCCGTGAAAATCCAAAAACAAGTGCTCTTCTAGGCTCAAGATAGAATTTTATTTTTCAGCAAGATAACATTCCTAACCCATTTATTCATAAACGTGTAATATACCGCAATTTTGTCGAATCCTATTCAAGCTACCACGGACATCCAAAAACACCTTATCGAGGAGTGTTGCAAAAAGTGGTGGACAAGACGGAATGAAGAGATCCCGACATCCGACTTGGCATTATACCCAGACAACAACAACAAGACTTGTACAATTACTCATGAATGTTAAAACTAAACTAACCTTATACAAGACGTTTCTGCGACCATTTTGGACGTACGGATTTGGAACTATGGGGTTTTACCTGCCGTGCAACATCCAGGGCATCCAATCTATCCAATGAAAAAACCCCAGATGAATCTTCAAAGCCCCTTACTACGTCATGGTAGAAACAGGTTATAACCTCATCGGTAAATAGATAATAACAGTATTTCTGGAAGAAAGGTAACTATGGCGAAAATTTAGTGTCAAATGATTTGGAATATTCTTGAGTAGTTTATTTTTGGCCAATTGAAGAGGTCCCGCCCACGAAAATTGCACGATTTCCGTCGTGCATTTTTATCAACAATGAGAATACACTTATGAGAAAAACGTGAGGAAATTTTACACAGCCTCAGGCGGTCCAGACGTCGCCGTCGGATTATTGTTATTACGGCGTCGTTTTGAAATTAATTCCACGATCGCCTTCGGCGAGGCGTTTGCGCGTCTTGGCACGACAGAAATCGTTCGCCGAGGGAAAACAGAATTCTTAGACAGGAAAGCAGGGCAAGTGGGCAAGATTTAAAAAGCTGGGTAGAAAAATCTAGGCCATCGCAAATTTCCTTAGGGGAAATTTCCTGTTAACAAGGGAGTCTTAAGAGGCGCGTCGCGTCATGTCTTAAGTAAGTCAGTCGAAGCGAATCGACCAACGTTAGATCTCAAAAAAACCATCCTATATCTGTAAAAGACGAAACAACAAGAAAAAACCTATATATAAAAATAAATGTGCATGAACCCAGAATGCTCACGAACGTCGCACAGCACTCCAGGTGCCAGGATTATGGGACACAAGCACCTACTGGAATGTGTTAGGTGCGGAGGCCCACACCAATCTGCACAATGTACGAGCGACTCAACTAACCTGCGACCTACGATCAATGGGGCACATCCTGCCCAAATATAACGGTCGCACCACTAACAACTACAAAACCAGAATGCTGAGACAGGATACACCCAAAAGCGGGATCAATTCCAGACCCCTTGAAGATAGAATCAACCTTCTTCCCAGCACTACCACCTGGAGGAAAACGAACCCAACAGCACAAGATCCAGCAGAGCAGAAGCTATGAAAGCATAAGGATACTAGGAAGCGGAGTTTGCAGCAGAGAAATCAGATAAAAGATCATCCTTGGCCTAACGAAATCACCATCTGTGTTAACTCATCGACCGCAATTCCAGCTATGCTCAGCTAGTACTACACTTAACTACATCCTTCTCACCAACCCTAACAACAGACAGCTTAAGAATTTAAAGAATTAAGTACTAAGAATTTCAACACTGAAAAACTCCAAAGAGAAAGTGGTGATGATGTCATGAATTACCGTCAGGCGACCGGTTACTGTCAACTGTTCACATGGTTGAGGCGTCCTGGAGTTTTTTCGGATCGTTTCTCCTCAAGACTCCAGCGTGACCAATCTATTACTATTCAGTTTTTTAAAATTCTGTTTACCCCATTTCCGAAACTACAATTCGAAAGGGTTTAGCATTACTTTACCAACACATTTGACAGAAATCAGCAATTACTTCATAATTACCAATGCCATTGTTTTATCTGTCGGCCTTGCCGTTTTGGGTTACCTCGTTAACAGAACCTGTGCAACAGTCGTGTCATTTATTAATTGGGACCCCTCGGATATGGGGTAAGGACGAGGCCTTGTTCTCCTCCGCCTGACCGTTAATTATGCCAGATATAACACTAGCTAATTGCAATTATCACTTAATCACTACTTGAAACACGCTAACATCATCATAATAAACATACATACTCTTGTAAATATATTCTCAAGGCGAATTAAACTACCCTGTAAAGGGGTGATCAACAAAACGTTACAGTTACAGGTTCATGATGTATTTCAATTTTTTTCTCTATGGAATAAATCAGATAAACATCAAAAACTTCCATTATAGTCTATACTAACATTAAGAGAAAATATTTAAGTAAAAATTACCTACTATTAAACTATCGGTAAAAAAATGAACGAGCATGGAAGTACAAACAAGTAAATAGATAGAATAATTTTTATAGGATAATACAAATCCTTCTAAATATCATCATCTCTGATCGTTTTAGACGTAAACAAAGGGTTGTTTTAGGAAACTTCAAAGATATTCTGTAACTAATCTAATGAAACCATCGACACAACCCGTCTTTTGTGAGCTATTGGTCAACTTCCTACAACAGGGCACAACCGGTTTACGCCAGTAATTTTTTGTTACCTCCAGGGGCATTTTGCCTTTTCTCCAGTCCCTTGGGATTAATATACGTTGCTAACCCGCCTGTTAGTATTTACAGTTAAACAAAGAGTCGCCGTGCATAATTACGGAAAATCTGACCCGAATGGCCCCCCGCCCGTGTCAATCTCCTCGATCTCGGACCGACGGGAAAACACGAATAGCGGACAATCTGACGGCCCATCTCGGATGTAAACTGTCATCAAACTGTAAAAAAACTGTAGTCTCGTCCACAGTCCAGATTGTATATCACACTGAGCAATCACTTTCCGCACTGCTTACCGTTTTGTACGGGCGGGTTTTATCAGCTATCTGCAGAAATCGTGCCAGCCGACTCAAAGCAGATCAAATTGTTACCGTAGTAAATTACAACATTGGCACATGCATCACCACTGAGGACGTTGTTTTAAAGTTTCAGAGGAAAAATAAGGCAAAAACACCAGAGGTTGTGACTTATTTGGAATCCTTAACCATAGAGGGTTCTAGGTGTGTGTACGTCTTCCAGTTAACATCGTGTACACTTGCGAGATCATTTTTACATCAATTAGTACCAGAAACTGTAATCATTGTCAAAGCTGTGGATTTTATAAAGAGACAATAACAAATGTCGGCAAGATAACTCCTAGATAATTAACAGCAAGGATATTTCGATATTTAGAAGTCACATCACCTGGTTTTCTTAACAATAATATATAATGCCATCCGACGAACCACTCACTATCCAATCATTTAGAAATATTCCATCGTTATAATCTCTCATAAACCTTACAAACCTCCCAATCACATACAATCCCACCATTCTATCAGCCTTCTCCCTGCAATGTCCAAAATCGTCGAAATACTCTTTTTAATCCCCATCCAAGATAGTAACAATCCACTGTTACTAATCCAACTTCTTTTCACATCATTCCAATAAGGTTTCAAAGTTGTCTTCACCATTTCCTCTGCTCTAGAAAACAAAGGAATTGCTTAGGTGCATTTCTTGATAAAGCACAGGGCTTTGTTAGGGTAATATAATAGCTTCCTAACCAGTCGTTATTAGGGGTAGTCACAATGTTTGTAAGATGTTAACTCGTGTTAAAGTAAGATCGTGAATGCCCCCTTCTTTTCTTAGCATGTTAAACGTAAATTTTTCCGCAATGCTGCGCGTGATGATTGCTATAACCAAAATACAGTTATAACAGTTCTTGAAGGGTTGTTGTTTGTTTTGATTTTTTTGTTGTGTTAAATTATAAGATGCCAGAAGTTAAAGAAAAGGGAATTTTAAACTACACTTTCATTCAAAATACTATCTATACACTCGACAAGTACTAACAAGTGACACCTTCAATTCGTGTAGACATATCTAACTTGTATCCTAACATCTAACAGCCTACTACTTTATAAAATAGGGGATGTATCTATTATGAATGAGAGTATAACAACAGGTCAGAAATTAACAAAAGATATGTATTGGTCTGATTTAATCAATGCGTATTTAAGAATAAAAATGTAAACAAAAAAACAGCTGTTAAATTCATGGCTGCCATGTTGGTTACCTACGCCCTAACGGATAGAAATATGACTACAATTTCGACCTAACATCTGACATTGACCCTGGCCTGTTAGATCGAGCAATGTTATCTAGCCGATTCTTACAAGTCCACGTCACCATTTTTCTCGATCTAGTAGGACCTAACAGACTTAACATGGTTAACACAAAGATCCTGAATACCCCTAACATTTTGCTATTCGTTTTTCAGGACAAAAGTAACTGGTGTGATAAGAAAAGCATATTCTTTATTGTGCCAACGTTTCGATCTTTATTGAGAACATCTTCAGGTTCTGGGATTTATAAACATTAAGGGGTATTCACGATGTTTATAAGATGTTAACTCGAATAGAGAAATGTCCAGTAAGATCGTGAATACCCCCTTTTTTCTTAGCATATTAAACGTTTATTTTTTTGCAATTATGATTACCCCCTTCTTTTCTTATCATATTAAACGTTTATTTTTCCGCAATGCTACGCGTGGTATAAGAGTCCTTGAAGGCTTGTTGTTGTTTGTTTTGGGTTAAATAGTAAGTTGCCAGAAGTTAATAAAAGAGGAAAATTAATCAACTCTTTCCTTCAAACTCCTATCTATGCACTCGAAAAGTACTTACAAATGACACGCTTCAATTCGTGCCGAAATACCTAACTGGTGTCCTAACCTCTAACAGCCTACAACTTTATAGGATATGGGATGTATCTATTATGCATGAGAGTATAAGGACAGGTCAGAAATTAACAAAAGTTATGTATTGGTCTGATTTAATTAATGCGTATTTAAGAATAAAAATACACGTAAACAAAAAAAACAGCTGTTAAATTCATGGCTGCCATGTTGGTTACCTACGCCCTAACGGATAGGTATGTGACTACATTTTCGACCTAACATCTAACCTAACCTGATCGAGCAATGTTAACTAGCCGATTCTTTCAAGTCTAAGTCATCTTTTTTTTTCTCGATGTAACCGGATCTAACAAGGTTACACAAAGATGGTGAATACCCTTATTATCTTAACCTGAATTTCTTCCTAACCGTCCTCTGATTTCATAGTGAGGTGCGGCAACGTGTTCTCGCGAATCAGGCCCATTACCAGCCGGCACCCCACGAGGCAGTATTCGTGGTCCCATCCTTTTAAATCTGTACTGCTGACCTACATGCACACCCCAATTATATTACTACCCCCTTACCATTACCTTCACGGACGATACACGTACTATCCGAGCTACCTCCAATATCCAAGAACACTTTGAGCTTATCAAAGACTGGTGCAAAATTTAGAGTACGAGACTGAATGAAGAAAAATGTAAAATGTCACATTGCCCCCCTCACTCAATGTACATAATACATAGATAGAAGACGTGGAACACCCACACAACAAGTTAACAGAAGACTTGAACAACTACTTAGGACCGAAATCCGTCTTGACTGTCAACCACAAACTAACCTTATGCAAGACTTTACTGCGACCACTTTGGGCATACGGAGTGGAAGTGTGGTGTTGCACCAAGACATCGAACATCCAGCGTATCCTGTCCTTTCAATTAAAACTCGTCAGGCAAATTGACAAAATATTAAAGGCATGGATTTTTTTGATGATCAATAGTGCCTAATGAGTCTGAGTCACTATTGTTTGTGAAGAGATGCTTCGAAGGGCTATCGAAATCTTGATTGTCTTCTGCGATCATTCAGAAAATTTAGATTTTGATTCATGAATTATGAATTCTAACTCTACAATTATTACAGCTGTAATTACTTGTCGTTTGATTTGAATTTAGACTATGTCACATTCGTCATATGCAGAGTTTAAGTTTATTCAGGATTGTATTGTTTTCACATTCACATCCTCCCATTTCACCAGTATGTATTAGTCTTCACCAATTATGCTGTTTTTATGAGTTTTCCTCTGTCGACCGTACTCCGAAGATTTGTAGCAGGATCGTCATTCCTGGGTTGATCGGACGTAAAACGGATTTTATAAACGGCCCTTACAGATTCTTTGTAGGGTAAAAGACCTTGAGACGGGTCTATATTTAAAACGGGGACGCCTGACGTGCTCGGAAGGGCCGGTCGGTTCTATTTCCAGTCTGGAACTCCGCGCCTTGGCCGTTTCCGTTCTTATCTCCGGCCCCATTGAGCAAAAAGCCGGAGGTCAGGTCCACCGGGGCAACGGATTGGGAAACGGGCTGTTACATCTTCCCTTAACAACGTGTAAAAGTAGAAAGCCAAGAGGGAAAAATATGCCTACCAATAGGAAAAAAAATCGGCTTTAATAGTAAAAGTGAAAGAGCCGATTATCGAGATGATATTTCCGACAGGATGAGATCACCCACAAAAGGGTTTGCAGAAAAGCTAAAGAACTTTCCCTCCTTCATTGTTGTGTCAATGGGATCGGGGTCGTAATGGTGGGTTTTCTCCGCTTCCATCAGTTGAGATATGGCACCGGTAATTACGGATGTGGGTTTTCGGGGCTGTATAAGACCGTAATTAAACTCCTAATGCCTATGATGAACTGGAGGATCTACAATTTCAACAGGCTCTGTTTTGCAATATTAAAGTTGCCCGGTTGTACGGGAGACTATAATAAATCGGCAGGTTGTAACTTCCGACTTCTGTGAAATTACAAATTGCTATTAATGGTCCCGTTGGTTTGTTCGGAACACACTTTTCTGCGTATACGGGTCAGTGGGTTGAGCACGATTGACAAATGGTTGGAATCGTGCCTTCACACTATCCATTTCGGTGCTAATAGCCAATGAAATTTTTTTGGTTTCTCTAGTTTTTAATTTATACTAATTTTAAACTGCATATCAATATATCGGTCTATTTGTGAAACTCGAACTACTGTGAAAACGGTTTCCTAAACAGAAAATACCCGATTAAGAATAGGTCATGCGAAGTTGACCACGGACATATACTTTTGGACCAAAGCCCGTATATAGGAGGTCCGGTCTGTAGAGAAGAGTTGTTCGATGTGTTTTTGCTGCTAGGTGAAGGGTGCAAATCCATGGCTTCATACAAAGAGCGTGCATGAATTCCCATCCGAAATGAGAATTACGCCTGAGCAAGGCTGCAATATCTGGATCCCCTGATGGGAGGTAACAGTAATTGAGAGTGAATGTATTTATTAGCGTGAATGACTAGTGTAAGAGGACCTATGGTTAAATATTGAGTATCCATCAACCCTCAATTAGGGTATATAAATATACATACAATGTAAAGGGTGAAAGAGGAACATCAATTACTCGGACAAGAGGGAAAACTGCCTCCATCATCGGTTTCCCTTAGACTCCAGGGCTGAAGGTAGTCCACTCCATCATCTGAGTGAATGATATTGTAAGTAAGAATGTATTAAAGGGTGAATGGATTTAGCAACTGATTGCGTTGGGGGTTGAAATAACCTAGCTGTTGGTAGTCGCCGGGGCCCATCCTAGTCAGCTGGACGGTTAAGGTCTGATCCTGGATTCTTGAGGCCTGCCGATATACTTGACTCCATATAGAGAGCGCGTAGGAATGCCATCCCTGTTCCTTGGAGGAAACAGGGTTGTTTTATTGTAATGATACTTTTGTGTACCTAGCGTGTATTGAGTGTGAAGGTATTTATTAGCGCGAACGTTTATTATTAGGAACTGATTGCGTTGGGGCGGAAATGACCTAGCTGTTGGTAGTCGCCGGGGCCCAACCTAGTCAGCTGGACGGTTAAGGTCTGATCCCGGAGTGCCAACACCCGGGGTGGGTGATTCTTGAGACCTGCCGATATACTTGACTCCATATAGAGAGCGCGTAGGAATGCCATACCTGTTCCTTGGAGGAAACAGGGTTGTTTTATTGTAATGATACTTTTGTGTACCTAGCGTGTATTGAGTATGAATGTATTTATTAGCGCGAACGTTTATTATTAAGAACTGATTGCGTTGGGGCTGAAACGACCTAGCTGTTGATAGCATCTGAACGGCTGGACGGATAAGACCGATATCCGTGTACCCCGGACTGCCAAGACTGGGTAATCAAGACCTGCCAGAGTAAAGAGATACTTCACTTTGTAGAATATACGTCCAACGTAAAATTTTTACTTATACATTCTCGGGCAAAATAAATGTATAAATGAGGAGATTGAATGTACAATTCAAACGTTATACAAGTGTATTCCAGCCAAAAACAGAGGCTGGAAAAAAGCCAAATATTTGAAAATTAAAAGCACTGAATAACTTTTCATGTTTTTTACCGGGCATCTGATGTCACATACGCTGTACGAGTATCGGGGAGGATAAAGTTATCGGCTAAGTTACCTCTTGGAATGCTAGTTGTTTCATTTCTGAGGTCCATAAGGAAGAAAAACATCTTTTTTTTAAGTTATTATAGATTGAAGTCTGATGAAGTAAATTTCTTTTGATGACCTTCCCGATACTCGTACAACGTAAGCACTGAGCTTTATTACACCACCAACTGTCGCACTTTTACTGATTTTAATAAGAATCTTAATATAAATTAGTACCATTATCATTGCACTTTAAGGATTAAAATCTACTGAGTGTTGCACGAGAATGGCAAATAAAGAGAAGTGCCAGAACTTTTAATGTCAATCTACACCTTCGGCATTAAAAACATTTGGGGGCTCAGATAAAGTGATAAGAAAAACATAAATAAAGGTCCTAGATGATGTGACTTGCGAATAAAGCTGTCAGCAGATTTGATTGTTTCACGTTAGCAGGTTCAACATGCAATGTTATTAAATAATTTTTTTTTACTCATTACTGTTTAATGAATTTTGTCACGTTCGTGATCAGTTTGTTCACCGCAGGTTGCGTGATATCGTATGTGTTTTTATACTAGCCGGGTACGATAAGGTACCTTTCTCCAGGGGAAGATCCATGGGTGGATGAGTAAACAATTTTGTTGTGAATCAGTTTCACACCTGGCTAGATTTGGCCATGAAGGCTTAGAACGCTAGGAGAAACTAGAATGGCAATAGCCGTATAATTATCGGAAACGAAGAGAAACCATAGACAATAGAAAGGGCAAATTTCGGTTGAAAAGGACTCAGGAACATCTAGGCTAGGGAGTAAATTAGACCTCCGGCTGACCTAGAAAATAGGACTCGTCTTTTGCCGTGGGGCCGGGCGAACTTAAGAAAAAGAGGAGAACACCGCAAAAGAATCCGTAAAAATTGTCCTCGTGTTTTTCAACCTGCTGCAATTATCTTTCTTCACTCAGTACCGGACGGAGGCGAACAGTTATGATCAGTTGCGGACAAAAGGTCACCGCTCCTCCGTTCCCAGTATTTATAATCAGGAAATATATTATGGCATATGGTTAACAATTAAAAAAACAAAGCTGCCTTAAGGAATTTTTCAGAAAGACTTAGAAAAACCTAAAACATTACATTCAGGCTTTAACATTTTTCAAATTACTTTTTACTTATTACTTTACTAATTAAATTCAGCCTTTTGCTAATTACATTCAATCTATTACAAATCAATCATGAATGAGCATGTCAAATTCACTCTATTACAAATTAATGCAACCTTTTGCGCATCAAATTCACTGCTTTACAAATCCAATGCACCATATTACAAATTAAATGTACCTTTTGTAAATCAAATTAATTCCTTTGAAAATCAAATTAACCCTTTTGCAAATAAAATTCATCCTTTTGCAAATAAAATTCACCCTTTAACAAATAAAATTCACTCTTTTACTAATCAAATTCATCCTTTTGTTAATCTAACTAAATCCTTTACATATCTAATCACCAATTTGCATATTAAATTCTCCATTTGGCACGTCAAATTCATTCCTTTACAAATCTAATTCACATTTTACAAATTAAATTTACCCTTATGCAAATCAAGTTCACCATTTTACAAATCAAATGTACCCTTTTGCAAATTAAATTAATTCCTTATCAATCAAATTGACCCTATTGCAAATAAAATTAACCCTTTTCCATACAAACTTCACTGTTTTACAAATCAAATTCACTCTATTACAAGTCTAATCACCAATTTCCAAATCAAATTCACCATTTGGCACCAAAAATTCACTCGTTTACCCATATCCATATAAAGTTCACCATTTTACAGATTGAATTTACCCTTATGGAAATCAAGTTCACCATTTTACAATTCAAATGTACCCTTTTGCAAATCAAATTAATTCCTTTAACACTGAAATTCACCCTTTTGCAAATCAAATTAATTCCTTTAACACTGAAATTCACCCTTTTGAAAATTACATTCACTCTATTACAAATCAATCATGAATAAGCATATCAAATTCACTCTATTACAAATTAATTCAACCTTTTGCGCATCAAATTCACTCCTTTACAAATCCAATTAATTACCAATTAAATTTACCCTTATTCATATCAAGTTCACCATTTTACAAACGAAATTTACCCTGTTGTAAGTAAAATTAATTCCTTTGAAAATCAAATTAACCCTTTTGCAAATAAAATTCACCCTTTTGTAAATAAAATTTACCCTTTTATTAATCAAATTCATCCTTTTGTTATCAAACTCACTCCGTTACAAATCTAATCACCAATTTGAATATCAAATTCACCATTTGGCACATCAAATTCATTCCTTTACCAATTTAATTCACATTTTACAAATTAAATTTACCTTAATTAATTAATTAGAAATACAATCAAATTCACTCTTTTGCATATCAAATTCAATATATAAAAAAATATATTTTGCATTGCATAAATTCACTTTTCCACATCTAAAATGTAATTGTAATATATAAACAAGGTTTGTAAATCCCAGGCCCTGAAGATGATCTCAATAATGATCGAAACGTTGGCACGATAAAGAAAATGTTTTTCTGAAACCTACATCACACCAGACCGCATCTCACGATTCTTAAAAAAAAAAATTAAATAAAAATTAAATTTACCCTTATGCAAATCAAATTCACCATTTTATAAATCAAATTTACCCTTTTGTAAATCAAATTAATTCCTTATCAATCAAATTGACCCTTTTCCATATCAAATTCACTGTTTTACTAATCAAATGCATTCTGTTACAAATCTAATCACCAATTTCCATAACAAATTCACCATTTGCCACCTCACATTCACTCGTTTACCCATATCCATATAAAAAACACCATTTTACAAATCAAATTTAGCCTTTTGCAAAAGAAATTAATTCCTATAACAATCAAATTCACTCTTTTGCATATCAAATTTATTCAGTTACTAATTACTAATTTAATTAAATTCACTGTATTACAAATCTAATCACCAATTTCTATTTCACTTTCACCCATTGACACGTCAAATTAAATCGTTTACAAATTAAATTCCCCCGTATACACATCAAATTCATGTGAATATTATATTCGTTACTGAAAAATCTATTACGAATGATCGAGTAGAAATACAAAAAAAGAGTTGACAATTGTGGGCTTACAAAGTCACATTGTAAACTATTGATGCATTTGCTTTCCGACTTAATATATTTGCCCATTATCTCCTCTTCAGAGTATAAAAATATACAGGGTGTCAACTTACTATTGTCACCCCTGGTCTAAAAATCTCTCAACTGAGAAAAATTTTAATAGCATTTTTATTAGTTTAAGCTCTAATTTCAATTGCAATTTTATTTACAGTGTATTTTTTTAATTCCTTAAAATAGGTTAAAAATGTAACATTTGTTTCTCAAATAGTAGAATTTCATTTGCAAAAATTTTTTTAAATTTAGTACAAAAGCCGTATTGATCAGTGTTCGTTTAACAAGCACGGACAAACGAACCCAGTCGACATCAAATGACCATGATTGTAATCATTGTAATGTAATAAATGTGGTTTTTCTTCTTTTATAGTAAAAAGTTACTTTAATTACGTCTTAGTCGGGCCTTTTACGGTCGTTGTTCTAACAGAGGTAGTAATTTTTTCATTGCGAGAATAAGGCCGGACTGACTTGACCTGGCTCAAAACCTGATTTTCCGATTAAACACCGAAACGTAAATAAGACGGAACACGCGTTCCGGAAAGTAATTTGGAACCGTGTGTAATCGGCATACCTGTTCGGCTCAGGTTTTTGGAAGTGGGCTAACTTGAAATTAGGTTAATACCCGTCATTTCCAGTTATTAAGTACGCCTAGAGAAAGACGGCATCCGATCACGTGCCTACAGAGGTTCGATTCGCTATTTCCATTTGTTACGATCTGCAATAAAAACAGAAAGCATCACGTTCCCGCAGTAAAAAAAAAATAGTATCTTCTACCTGCAGGTAGGAAAAAAATTTATGAAAATTTTACTTACTTTATTGAAAAATGGTTCGACATTTCCGCATTAAGTCATACAGACAAATTTTCCGTTGTTGACTTTATTGGAATCCTAATTCAAAAAAGATATAATAAGAAAATGGCGCTTTCAAACTCCCATAGGGCATAATGTTAAAACAAATACGGATAATGAGAACCGACTGGTCGGCAATTTATAGAGTGCTACTGCAGAAATTGTTTCCAGACAAAGCTTATCCGAGTTATTTTCGTCCTGAAAAACGAATAGCGAAATGTTAGGGGTATTCACGATCTTTGAGTTAACCCTGTTAACTCTATTAGGTTCTGTTTGATCGAGAAAGGTGATGTAGATACAGGGCCACTGTTAGATGTTAGGTCGAAAATGTAGTCACTTTGCTATCCGTTAGGGCGCAGGTAACCAACATGGCAGGCATAAATTTAACAGCTGTTTTTTGTTTACACGTATTTTTATTCTTAAATACTCATTAGTTAAATCACACCAATGCATTTCTTTTGTAAATTTCTGATCTGTTGTTATACTCTCATTCATAATAATACATTCCATATCCTATAAAGTTGTAGGCTGTTAGAGGTTAGGATTCAAGTTAGGTTATGCCGGCACGAATTGAAGCTTGTCATTTGTTAGTACTTTTCGAGTGCATATATAACATTTTGAATGAAAGAGTTGAAAGAGACAACATCATACAAGCTGACTCAAACCATCCAGACACAAAATAGCAATCAAATACACGGCAGACAATCTAAAATGAATCCAATTGAACAAAGAGAAGTACTAAAATGTCTTGAAAAGAATACAAATAGCTATGGCTATAACACAAAATAATATAAAACATGTCTCACAACCAAACCACAATCAACAAAATAATAAACAAAACACGCGCGAAAAAAACTACATAAATGGACCACAAACACATTCATCGGGAAAGAAACGTAAAAATAAATAAACACGATAAGAATATTACAAAGACAAAACAAAAAGACGGACTAACTGGAAAAAAACGCATACATGTGAATGCGGATATATAAACATAACACATTCAATACTAAAAAAATCATTAATACACAAATTAACAATAACCCACAAAATTATTTTTTAGATCGTGAGGTGCGTTCTGGTGCGATGTAGGTTTTAGAAAAACATTTTCTTTATCATGCCAACGTTTCGATCTTTATTGAGATCATCTTCACATGATTCTTTATCATGCCAGGGAAACGTTGGCACGATAAAGAAAATGTTTTTCTGAAACCTACTTCACACCAGACCGCACCTCACGGTCTACAAATAATCACTGGATAACGGTCACTAAACACCAGACATAACTCACAATCATAATTTACACCATTTAAAACATTATACAAATGAAAAAATAAAAGGGCCGAAGATCAAAAAGAATTAGGATTAACCCATCAACATCGATACGTACAGCTCGCAGATCATTCACGACATTCACACCAGCAAAAATCAGCGAGGATAGGCCAATCAGTATGGCAGGTAACTTTCAAATTATAAATGACCCCGCAGACCTCAAGAGGACAACTGACAATTCAAAAAGAAATGTCAGTGTTAGTGAGTCGGACCGGAAGACATAAGTACGTACGTACGATCAATGGGTGACCCCTTCAGAGGATCTGAATAGTAGAAGATGATCTTCACCCGTTTAAGAATAGGCCATGCCAGTTGATACGTAGGCTAAATACTGCTTATGTGTATGGGGCAAGTAAAAAAAGCTGATGTGCTCCATATAACTGAAGCGTTTCAATCCTTGGATTTTTGGAGAAAAGTGGAACCAAGACTATATTATTGTACAATATACGTATAGTACTGATAGAATACTGCCGAAACACGTCTGAACTCACAAAAATCAGCGAGGATAAGCAGACCAAGTGAAACAATAGGTTTATAATACGAGAGGGGAAAAAAACAAATTCAACATCCTTGAAATAAATTCTTTGTTAAAGTGGAAAGATTAGAAAAGGAAGTTCTTTTGCATGTTTTGAACAGAAACAATTTCGTCCTCAAATTTAAGATGGATTTTTAGCATTTTTGTTTTAGAATAACTTCGTATGTTTTTAAGTGATTGAGATAAATAATGGGCCGTTTTCTGCCAGAGCCGGACATTTTGAGGATTATATAAATAATATGTGTGCCATAAAAGTCTATAGAAACCAGTTCCCAGTCAGCCGATTCGCAAATAATTTGCCGTTTCACGGAACAAAAGGACCGTTCGAAAATCGCTTTCGCGAGCGCGGTTTTGCCTAATTGTTTTGCCCGTTGCCAAATCGGCCAAAATGAGCCAATGTCGCAGGCGTATCCGTTGCGCAAGGGTTGCATCACTCATCTCACTTGTACAATACTTTCGAGACTCTTGGGTTTCCAGGAGTCGAGAAAATCCCAGGAAACGTCTCAGGAAAAGAAAGTGATTTTGGAAGCGCCGAAAACCTACTAGTCCAGCGTAATAATGGTCGTTAGGACTCTTCCGGGTGCCGGGGTTGTTAAATCCAGTCCTGAAAGTGGTACAGCTTCCTTTTGGAAGATCGACCTCGATGTTTGTAACTGCTATCCTAATAATGGAGAGAACGCGATTAGGGTGAGATATGTCGAACAGCGTAACTGTATCGTTGGTGAATTGATCCACATTAGTCACTTTACTGAGTCCATCTGTACCCGCTGGTTAAAGTTTTGAAAATATGTCTTTTTTTAAAAATAATAAAACAAATATAACGCCTATTCCCATGACGTTAAATAGTTCCAGACAAATATTTACAAACAGAGAACAAAGCAAAGAAAAACAAACACAGCAAAACAATCGACTTCACGCTACATAAAAACAACAAACACGAGATGTCATAACAAGAAAAAAAAGGGTGATTAACTCTTTACGGCCTAATGGTGTCTTAAAGCAAGCGTCTTTAGCAATGTTGTTAAAAGCAAGTCGTATGAGTTAAAATTTGAGCTAAATAAATCAGTTTTGACAATCAAACTTGACAGGCAGTAACATACACACACAAAAAAACCGCTCACACTTAACTCACTTGATTGCTAACCTTAAAGAAAATTGCTTGAGTTCCATTGCACTGAAGCAACTTTTGGCACGAATTAAATCATAAACTGGTTATGAAAAATTGTATGTTTGGCGAATGTAACAATCGATACAAGATGGAGTGAAGGGCCATGAAGGAGATTATAAATTGGCGCCAAAAAAATCAGTGTTGCCAATACACGGACAGAAATAGACAAAAAAACACTGCGTTCGCCCTGAACTCACAGGATTTCCGGCTAGTCTTAAAGAAAATAGATAAATTTGGCATTGTTTTAAAGCAACTTTTGGCAAGAAAGTGTTAAATCATAAACGGGATATGAAAAATTGTATGTTTGGCGAATGCCACAATCGGTACAAGATGGAGTGAAGATGAGATTTTAATATGGTACCAAAAAAAAATCAGTGTTGCCAATACATGGGCTGAAACTTAAAGATAAACCCTGCACTCATCTTATATTCGTGGGATTACCTAAGCTTTTTGCACATATGCTAAACTTGAGTGTTGCCCTGGGGGGAGGGGGCAAAAAAGGGTTAACCTTAAAAGCTTAAGCAATATTTTTTAAGAATGTATGTAACACCACCTATTATTATGATAAGTATGATTTGGTTGGTAAATGAAAGTTGGTAAAAAAGAAACCCAAGTACATTAGGCAGAAGCATATTTTAAGGAACGCCTATCTTTCTTCTCGGACGTGTTAACATAAAATTCAAATGACGATAAGAAAGGCCTACCAAAAAAAATTAATCGAGTTCATTAGGCTCTTGAATATTTTTTTTAATCAAAGGACATGTGACTAGTTAAGGGTATTGGAACAAAGATTTATAACCCTCCGAGGGGACATTTTTTTACAGCCCACATGATCGCACTGTCCACCAATTGCGCTTTCACCATGAAACACAGGATCTTCTTCCATACTCGACGGCAATTAAGCCGTTTAAAAGAGAAAATTTAGACCTGGAAGGTGAAAGCCCTGACCCGGGGATAATCCACGTCAGGATCGGGCAACGCTTACGTCGATTACTTGGAATTTGTTTTAAAATCTCACAAGTTTCACTATACTTCCAATTTGTTACACTTAGCTTTAAAGTATATCGGTCAATTTAATTTTTTTCGGTGGAGTTTTATAATAACACAGCCGAAATCTTCAGGTCTAGCAGGGGGTTTTACATTTTTTCTTTCTTTGTTTCTTTTGGATATGTTATAAGGTATGGATCTGGTGTATGGTCAATAAAAGAACAATAAAAGAAGAAAGAAACTGCAATCACATGTTTGTTTGTTTTTTTCGTTTTTTTTTTACCATACGCCAAATTCATATCTTACAATATATACCACTACAATTTCATCATAATTCATTTCTGACAATAGACACAATACACAATAATAGACACAATATACACCAAATTATTTATTATGATCAAATGATGGCAGATTTCTTGTAACTGGCGATAATAATGATATGAAATCTCAATTTAAATTGCTTCTAAACCATCCCATCCTTCATAAAATATTTCATTAAAATACTTTCTAGGCTAATCACGTTTTGACGTACCCACATAATATATTATATGGATTTAATTATAAATTTAAGCCGTAAAATAAGCAATACATAAGTTGTTAAAACAACATTGAATTTTTTATGATCTCGTTCAAAATTTTCCTCAGTTATGTTTAATCTGGTACAGAATAACTTGAAATATGAAAAAAATATCAACACATTTAACATTTATGGACTATAACTGCTTTCTATTATTTGAAAACTTTTTTTTTAAATTCATTTATTTATTTACAATTGCGCTTTAAATATACAACAACCAAAACTAAGGCATGAACATGAAGGTGAGTGTTGATGTGTCATCGTGGGTAGATGAGCGTTGTACATTGAGTAAAGGAGGGGAGCGACAACGCTACCCTGTGGGACACCATTGAAAATTAAGTCAACGGAGAAGAAGGACGGGGCAGCGACGGTATGTAAGATATGATTCTACAAAAACTTATAAAATAGATGGTAGAATGCAGTTGAAAAAGCACTGGTTGCGATACCCTGTCAAATGCCTGCATATGTCCAGGAATACCACCAATGTGCTTGATGGATAGTCGAGTGTACGAACATGTGATTGAGAGATATGAGAAGTATTTCGTTAAACATGTGGAGCAACGGAAGTTTTTCAAATTCGTAACAATTATAGGCAAAAGATATAATGATCTATTCTTCAGTTCTTCAACGTATAGGAATTACGTCATAAATAAAATTTTTTCTACGAGAAATGTCTCTACAGTAGAAATCGAAAATGATAATGGCTTAGATGATAACAGAATAAATGGAATTTATCTTCTTAAAACAAAAAAAATCTATAACCGTGAGCAGAAGCCCGCATACTGAAGACCAAACATCCCAAGTCGACAGTAACAGGAACACAAATCGACTACTGTGGGGCACTAGGTAGAATGAAGTAACTGGAGAAGGTCATGGCACAGATGTAAGATATGATTCTGAAAAAATATGTAAAATAGATGGTAGAATGCAGTTGAGGACGCCCTAGGTGGCTACCCCCCACAATTGCCATTCCCAACTTAGATCGGAATAAATGAAATTTATCTTCTTAAAACAAAAAAATCTATGAAGGTGAGTATAAGCACGCATACTGAATACCAAACATCACAAGACGACAATAACAGGGATACAGATCGACTACACAGGACCAGGCAATGAACAAATGCTTTGTTACAAATTAAATTTAAAAAAAAAAATTGATGTCATTGCAATGCCAAATGCGTTCCAAAATCAAAGTACGGCTAAGTGTACGGACGACGGGTTAAGAACAGGAAAGGTACTAGGTTATATATCAGGAGATTGGTAGAACCAAACATAAAGCTACAAGTCCTTGACGGCTTGTTGTTGTTTGTTTTGGTTTTCTTTTGTGTTAAATTGTAAGATGTCAGAAGTTTATAAAAAAAGGAAAATTAATCAACTGTTTCATTCAAAATGCAATTAATGCACTCGAAAAGTACATCCAAATGACAGTCTACAATTCGTGCCGGCATAACCTAACTTGTATCCTAAGGTCTATCAGCCTACAACTTTATAGGTTAGGTGATGTATCTATTACGAATAGAGAGTATAAGAACCAGATCGGAAATTAACAAAAGAAATGTATTGATCTGATTTAATGAATGCGTATTTAACAATAAAAATAAGTGTAAACAAAAAAACAGCTGTTAAATTCATGGCTGCCATGTTGGTTATCGACGCCCTAACGGACAGGAATGTGACTACATTTTCGACCTAACATCTAACATTGGCTGTTAGATCGAGCAATGTTAATTAGCTGATTCTTACAAGTCTACGTCATCATCTCGATCTAACAGGACCTAACAGACTTAGCAGGATTAACACAAAGATCGTAAATACCCCTATCATATAACATAGCGTACAAATACAGGAATAGTATAACAGGCTGTTTTAATTTTTGTAATTTCGTAATAATAAGAAAAGTTCCTGTTAAAGTCTTAGCATTTTTCATTGAGTTTTCTAGGCACGCGTTAGTAGGTTATAGTAAAAATCACAAAGAGGAATATCACACCTATTTCCCAAGGCGAAGAGATCGCTCGAAAACACCTTGCATGATCTGCCCCCGGAGGAGTATCTCACCGCAATATTTCCGCGGGTGGTTCAAGGGCGTAGCGATCGTCTAAGTCGTGATCCTTCGACGAAGCAAGGCCGCATCATTAGAAAGCAAAAACCCGTCGGAACACTTGAAAAAACGCATACATCTGACCTCTGACTGAAAGCACAAGTACATAAGACATAACCGAGGAAAAACGATGCAAGGGAAAGGAACCGGTAGATCCGCCTGAAATAAAAAGTCATCCCAAAAAATCGCCTTTACAAGAGACATATTACAGTAGTGGCCATACTTTCTGCACATTATGGGATTGTCAAACAACTATGGACCTACTACCCATTCTAAGATTTCCTTTTAAACTTTACAAAACTAAATAGACTAAGAGGTGATAAGCTGGCCAAAATGATGTTAAACGTCTATAGTCACCTAGTTCGTTAATTCAAACATCCAATACTTTCCAAAGTCACAAGCTTATAGATGGAAAAGGAGAAAGACAAAAAAACACGGAATAGCTGTAATAGACAAATACCTAATGTTCCTAATCGGTATAATTTTCAATGTTTATACAGCTCTTTTCACCTAAGTGGTAAAGTTAACGGTACGACGCGCTTTGAATATACAGTCGAGGTATAAAATCGTTTATACTCTTTGAGAGAACGTTTCCTAAAATAGAAAATCTCAGCCTAAATATGGCAAAATGACAGTGACATATTTACAGGGGGAAAATCCGGTCATAAACTACGTCTATGAAAGGAGGACAAAATAATTTTCTAATAATTTTAAATTCGATTTTAACAATAATTTTCCATAAATTATAGCAAAAGTACACAAAAATAACAATTGTTTAAAATTTACAAGTAAATTAATCCATATTTGCTTAGTGGTCATAATTGTTAATTATTCCAATTAGTTATTCATTAATGTAGATGGATAGAAACCAACTCACTTTTTTTGTAACCACCTTGTACTTGAATTCTCCTCCTCAATATATCGAAAACCAATGTGTTTTTTATTGTTGAGTTCTCTTTACTTATTGCCAAAGAACTATTTATTTTAGACAATTTTTAGAATTTTTTAAGGTATTTTTGACACTATGACAATCTTCAAAGAATACACAGTAAAATTTCAAAAGTGGTAAAGTTCTTGAAGGAAATAAAGTTTTAAGGATAACAAATAAGTGTTATTGACCTTACATTGTATAAAAATATTTTCAATTTGTAAAGTTTTACTCATTAATTTCGTGGTCCGCTTGACCAATCAATATATCACAATCAATTAAGGTTTTTAGTTGAGATAAAAAAGTCAATGGCACGAACTTTTCATGTGAAAGTGTCTGGGATTCGAACCCAGAACCGCTAGTTTGGCAAATACTAGTCGTCCATCTTAACTCTTCGATCACCTCCCTCTTTTATTATTATATTAATGCACAATATACCGTACAGATCATTTATATAGGTAGATTATTAGATTTAGTGGTCCGATTGACCAAATAACATCTTTCAATTAATTAATCTTTATGTAAGGTATGGGTTGAAATAAAAAAGTCAGCTTCGCAAGCGGGATTCGAACCCACGATCTTCGGCTTGATACGCCACTGCTCTACCACTTGAGCTATCGTGACCTCGATTCACTCGGACACCAACCTCCCATCTCAACCCAAGTTTTATGTTGATTATTGTCCGTTAAAACGTTGTTGTTGTTGATATTTGAAAACGTCTAGGGCCTGTACTTTTTTCTTTGTTTACATTGTACTTCTGTTGTTTTATTCTGGATTTGAGAAAATTTTTTGATTGTTGTTGTACCTCAGACCTTTTCGTCAGCTATTTTGATATGATTGATTGATTTTGAACTGAATACATTCTGTTTTAATGATTTTCTGTGCATATTCTGTCAATCCTAACCAGTGATAATGTAAAACTTCGGTATTTTTGTGGTAAGGAAACATTTTTATATTCATTTAATAAATTTTATTATGGTTTGTGAGTTTGCCATCTAATAATTTTCGCTTATTTTCCCTTATCCCCGTGTTTCATCAGTTTTTTCATTTTTCTAGGCCAAAGTGAAATTCGGTGGGCCAGCGATGACCTCCTTTGATCAAACTTTAATTACGCCTTCTTTTTAATTACAAGCTTTTCACGAAGGAGTAAAATCGTTAACGTTTATTAGCCAAAACATCCGGCTATAACGATTACAAATATATTGTAGATTCCAATTAATTATTCTTTTTATCTAAGGTTTTTGATCGAGATGAAAAATTTGTGACGAGAGCGGGATACGAACCCACGACCTTCGGTTCAAAACGCCGCTGCTCTCTTGAGCTATCGTGACTTGGATACGCTAATTTTTCATCCCAACAAAACCTTACAAAACATTTTTATACAATGTGTAAGGTCAATAACATTTAATACATAAAAAAGTTTGTGTGTGGTGATTAGTGACCTTATTTGATGGTTATTCAGAAATCGTGAAATGCGGTCGGGTGTGATGTAGGTTTCAGAAAAACATTTTCTTTATCGTGCCAACGTTTCAATCTTTATTGAGATCATTTTCAGGGCCTGGGATTTACAAACATTGTTCAAATTTACCAAAACCATGTACGATGTGGAAAAAAGTGAATTTATACAATGCAAAAAAATATTTTTTATATTCAATCAAAGTGAGTGAGTAGAAATACTTTCATTGAATATTAAAAAAATATTTTTTATATTTAAACAAAAACATGTAGGATGTGGAAAAAAGTTAATTTATACAATGCAAAAAAATATTTTTTATATTCAATCAAAGTGAGTAAGTAGAAATACTTTGATTGAATATAAAAAAAAAATTACATTGTATAAATTCACTTTTTTCCACATCCTAAATGTTTTTGGTAAATTTAAACAATGTTTGTAAATCCAGGCCCTGAAGATGATCTCAATAAAGATCGAAACGTTGGCACGATAAAATGCCAACCAAAAGAAAATGATTTTCTGAAACCTACATCACACCAGACCGCATCTTACGATTTCTGAATAATCAAATAAAAAAGGTTAAATGAGAGTATCGAACAAATCTATTCTAATAGCATTAATTTTTATAAAACTACACTCCAAAGGGAAAACTAGTTGAAAAGAAACGGATATTTAATTATATTAAAAGCCACTTTATTTCCTTCACGTACTTTACCACTTTTCAAATTTAATTGTGTATTCCGTGAAGTTTGTCAAACAAATATCTAAAAAAATTCTAAATATTGTCTAAAATAAATAGTTCTTAGGCAATAAGTAAAGAGAACTCAACAATAAAAAACATTAATTTTCGGTATATTGAGGGAGGGCGAAATGCCGGTGTTTTTGAAAAAAAAAAATTGTATGTCGGGTCTGAATAAGCCGCTGGATTCGAACCCGGGACCTCTTACCTTAAGTCATGAACGTCGTGTCAACGCCTAAACCGTTGCGGCCACCGTCGCCCCGGTATTATTAGTATTAATTTCCAAAAATATATGAATTTAAAATATTAAAAATCTAGCATAAACCAACTAACTGTTTGTTATTAAATCAATTGTATTTTAAAATAAATGTTTGGTGATGATGGAGTCTAAGAAGTGAGGGTTTTTGTTCCCCAAGCCACTGCAACCTCCGGCCTTATTGTACTTTCTTAGTCCTTAGTTTAGTGCAATCGACTCGATCCTTCTACTGAGGAGGTCATCGAATGCTGTTGCTACAATTTCTTTCCCTGGGTTTTCTTTGTATCCCAGGTTACTTCTCCAATGAGCGATTACTTCGCATTTGACATGATGTGGGCTGTTGCTTCCTTTTCATTGCATAAACTAACACTGGTCATCATTGATTACATGTTGTACATTATTTCTCATGTATCATTTCATATGACATTGACCGCTAGATGATCACTATCACTATACTGCGTTCGACCTTCTGTAACTGTAGGGTTGTACGTTTGTTTTACACTAAGCTTACTCTGCCTAGCACTTCGAGGTTTGTTCATTTCTTCTTTTGTCATTTTTTGATCAGTTCTCTGGTGGTGGATTTTAAGTTTGTTTTTGTTATCACAGCTATTATTTCAGATATGATATTGCTGAACCCTCTCCAATTAATGTGTCTGTATTTTCGTTACCCAAAATTCCCTTGTGTCCTTTTAACCAATCTTCTGTTTCCTGTTTTGTTTCCCCAGGTTTTGGAGATTTTCGATGTATACAATGAATGTTGTCGATGTGATTTTTTTACACGCTAATGCTTTTTACCCTATCTTATGGGGAATTTTGTCAGTGGAACCTCTTTTAAGATTTTCTTACGCATAACCGTTGATGGCATGTTGATATGTACTTCCTTAATGAGTTTAAACAAATGTTTAATATTTTGAATATCGTCGTTGTTTTTTTTTAGTTTAAAAAGTTGAAAGTAACTCTTGGTTTTGTGTTCGGTATGATCAGTGATTGAGCATTGTTGTTTATTATGTTCGGTAAATGAGAAAGGATGAGTCCACTACTAATTAGCACGGAGGAATTATGTTTTCTGCAAATCCAAGAGAGTTCAGGCAGAGCATGTATATCAGCATAAAACACGGTTCATCATAACTTTGCAAAATTTGTAAAAACATTTATAAATATTAAACAAAATTTATTGTAACCTTTATAAACTTTATAACTATAAATCCGTCGGGGAAGAGTAATTATTTGCTGAAGTAGGGAAGAGGGTCATGTTAATCCTTACAAGGAGGTAAATTCAATTTATTGAACAGATCTTTAAATATCATTCCTTGTTGAGACAGGGAAAATATCGCCAGATTCTAAATCCGGTTATTTAATCCTCGTTTAATGGTCAAACATGCCATCATAGTGCTCACTATAGAACGATTTAAAAGTATAAAATGCTAGTTCTGTTGACCGGAAATTGGTCCCCCTGACTTTTACTTCTCACGGATTTTTAATTGCGCGTAATCTTTTAAGCCCTTATTGATAAAAACTACCCCCATAACGAAAGAGATTAAACCAATTAAGAACCCCCGTACTGCCAGTTGGAAACAACCGACTCACAGATGCGGGCGTCCGTTTCGTTTAGGGTCGATTTACTAAGGATAAATGAACCGACTAACCTGCTTGAGTTGGGTCGCCTTGTGTTCGATGGCGAACTGTAGTTCCAGACAGTTGAGGTACAGGAACTGCCAACGGCGTTCGATCCCTTCGGCGAACTTGGCCGCCTCGGAGGCTTCGACCCTCCGTCCTCGGACCCAAGAGCTGATCGACTCCTCGCACTCGCCGACAGATAACCGCTCGCACAGCCGCAGAACCGATCGAACGATCCGTCCGTGTGACCAGATTTCCCTTCTTATGGCCTAGAACAAATAAATACATATATATAAATTAAAAAAACATAGGTAAAATAAAGTAATTCATGTCATACAGCAGGTTTTGACAGTGCGACAACCCTTTGGGTGTCACATTATAATAAGTTATTTAAATTAATCATTATTTTTATGACATTTCTTGGTTGAGATGAAAAAGTAAGCGTCAAGAGCGGGATGCGAACCCAGCCGAAGGTCGTAAATAAAGGTAAAATAAAGTAATTCATGTCATACAGCAGGTCTTGACAGTGCGACAACTCTTTGGGTGTCACATTACAATAAGTTATTTAAATTAATCATTATTTTTATGATATTTCTTGGTTGAAATGAAAAAGTTAGCGTCACGAGCGGGATTTGAACCAACGACCTTCGGCTAAATACGCCGCTGCTCTACCACTTTATCACGATAGCTCAAGTGGTAGAGCAGAGGCGTATTTAGCTGCAGGTCGTGGGTTCGAATCCCGCTCGTGGCACGAACTTTTTCATTTCAACCAAGACCTTACATAAAAAGAATAATTAATTGAAATGAGTAATTTGGTCAATTAGACCACTAAACATAGATGGATTATAATAAGTTTTTGATATTCTCTATTAAAATTCCAAGTCTATGGTAGGATTTGAACCCAGAACCTCGGGCGTGGCGCGTATGAGTCCGATTCCCTATCCATTCGACCAGGTTCAAGGATAAAGCAAAATAGATAAACGAAACTGTCATTGCTATCCAAGTCTTCACAGCATCGTGATTTTACAACCCGGACATCACCCCAGCGTGACTTTGTAACCCGGACATCGTCTCTCCATACCGGGTCTAAAAGTCTATAAACGTTTATGACGTTATCCGTCTAAAAGCGGTTTTTGAATTATTCGGACCACCTCCCAATTTAATGCCGGCAATGGGCTACTTTTAAGTTTCGCAATCTCATCGGCATCCGCAATACTTTGCGAGAGATTCGCCGCCCTGCGGATCGTTGACCCGAAGGCCAGGAGCCCTCGGGCATACGATAATGCCGTGAAATCAAAGCTATGAGAAAAATTTTCGCTATGGAAATCTCAAGGTTTATATTTTCTTGGCGAGCGATTGTTTTTGCGATCTGAAGTCCAAAAAACAGTAATTTCCAAAGATGAATTGGCCCAAACTGGGCAATACGATTATTCTAGATAGATCGTGAATTACTGCTCTATAAAGGTACTTCTTGTGAACCTCAAAACAATAAGATTGCCTTTAGTGTTATCAGCTCCTGATATTTAATGAGTGAGAGAGTGAGAGAGAAAGAGAGAGAGAGAGAGAGAGAGAGAGAGAGAGAAGAAAATAATACCTTTAAACAAAAAAATCATGTGTACTACATATGTGCTTAAGATGCATGTGCTCTCTCCTCTCTCTCTGGAGCTGATACTACGCATGACTGGTAATCTGAATGACAGATTAAGTTGAAAGAAGGACATCGAATTGCAAGTTAAATCAGTAAGTGGAAGGTAGGATTCTCGCATTAGAACTTGGTAAACCTAATAAAAATGACATACCCTTATTTGATAAGGTCCGGAAAAATATACAGTTTGGGCTTTGGCAAATTTACATTTTGCGGAACAAATGTGAAAGTGGTCTACTACTAAAGGTCTGACGAGGTGCATATGCCAATGTGAAAGATCAGATAGGCAAAACACAAACAAAGAATTGTTAGAATTCAAGGGGAGAATAAAACACTCGCTTCGAATTAAAAAAAACAAACAATATTTTACCAAGTTTTTTATAGAAGGAAATTTAGGGGGAAATAAAATAGATAAATGTAAAACTTTAAATTCTAATTAATTAAGGTTTTTAGTTGAGATAAAAAAAGTCAGTGTCTCGAGCGGGATTCGAACCCACGACCTTCGGCTTCATACGCCGCTACTCTAACACTTGAGCTATCGTGACCTCGATCCACTCGGACACCAACTCCCTATCTCAACCGCACCTTTTGAATTTTTCCTCCTTTCTGCCATTTTTCAATTGTCGTGTAACCGGATTGGATTCTCGGCGGCAAGTGAAATGGCCACGGAGAGCTTTAGTGAAGTATACTTCATTTTAATTCATTAAATTCACTATATTTTCTGGTCCGCTTGACCAATTAATAACATTCAATTAATTAAGGTTTTAAGTTGAGATAAAATTTAATCTTAAATTAATTAATAATGATTGGTTCGCCGAGAATCAAATAGATTACATGACATTTGAAAAATGGCAAAAAGGAGGGAAAATTCAATAGGTGGGGTTGAAATGGTCTCATAAACGTCCAAAAGGCTTAAAAATGTGCTTTATTTTAAGAAAAAAATCAAAACAAATTAAGGCAATTAGGCACAACTCAATATTTAATTTAACTAGCTCTATCGAATCCCCAAAACTTGTTTTACGTTCATTCTTTCATTCATTTCATTCAAACAAAGTAGAGGCAAGTAGCCCTAAAGTAGGAATTCATCAGGGCGAGACTTCCCAAACTGGGGTCCGCGACGAACTTCGACAAAAAATAAAAATTAATTACAAATTAAACTTTTTATGTATGGTATTGATTGAAATGATAAAGTTAGTGTCACGAGCGGGATTCGAACCCACGACCTTCGGCTAAATACACCGCTGCTCTACCAATTTGTCACGATAGCTCAAGTGGTACAGGAGCGGCGTATTTAGCCGCAGGTCTTGGGTTCGAATCCCGCTCGTGGCACGAACTTTTTCATTTCAACCAAAAACTTACATAAAAAGATTAATTAATTGAAAGAAGTAATTTGATCAATCGGTCCACGAAATATAATAAAAATTATAAAAATAAACGGAGAATGAATGGTTTTTATTTTCCAGCGGCAGACATGTTTAGCTATGAAACCATTGCCAGCCTCTTTCTAGTTTTGGATGAGTCTGTTCAAATTGTTAATTATATCAAGTCGCGGCTATTGAAGTCATGACTTTTCTCAATGGTGTCGATATCATCATTCCCAGCTTGACCATACAGAACCCAGGTGGCTGCCTTGTGCAAAGCACTTCACGATTACAGATATGACGCTATTAAATCTTATCTCCGTTAATGGAACACTATTTCAAATTGGCCTACCTTTTCAATGATCAGAAATGGCAAGGTGTGCTGTCGTATTTATAAAATATATTCATAAAAATAAATAAAATGAATCTTTCGTGGCATGGTAAAAACATCACGATTTTCGACGCTAATGACAAATTTCATGGATTCAAAAGAAAAATTCAGATTTGGGTTGAATCTTTTGAGAAGGAAGAGATGGAATGTTCTGCGCTAAATGATTTTTTTTAAAGAAAACAAACTGGAACTTGCGAATTTGATGAAATATGTGAACGAGTTTTATAGTTGCGAGATGTCCTTTCAGTATTAGTTCCCAACAATCCTGCACGACCATTAATGAGTGGTCAAGCCGTTTTCAATTTCGTCAATACCAACCAATCTATATTATCTATCTATCTGGCTCCGTCCGGAAAAACAAAAAATTTGACCTCTCGTGGAAAAGGCAAACGTGTCACAACTTACATATGCGAATCTGGAGTTCCTATGTATACAGCCACCGAAGCTGTCCAGATGCTAAACCCTTAGTCTCAAATTTTACATACCTATTGATTCCGTGCTGACCGTTCTTTTTGTGCTTCGGATGTTCTAAATAAAATTTAGAATGGCAATCTAGTTTTCATACCGACATCCCTCTCCACCACCTAACTAGAAATGGATTGGCTAATGCTAATTTCTAAAACTTTCATTTACTACGTATAAGTATCTAATTTTAAATGCTTGAATGCGAGGGGTCCGCCCTGAATTTTGTTCTATGAAAGGGGTCAGCTGGTTAAAATGTTTGGGAAGCCCTGCTCTTGAGTACCTATAGCACCAACTTTCATTCTATTGTTGAAATAAGAAAATTGTTGATTTACAATTTAATTTTTAGTTTAAACATGTCGTTATAATTCTAATCTCGATGTATATGTCATCTGATTATATACTTATAAAAAAAATAATGTTGGTGTAAAAAAAACCTTATCAAAAGTTATGTCGCTATGTCCAGGAATATACCGGCGCAGCATTCTTTAAGTTGTAAAGAGGTAGCGATGACTGCTACACCGTACAGTTTCAAATACAAAAATACAACTGATGGTTGGGTGGACGGACAGAGATTAAGCAAGATAATCTGGATGGAGGAGTTTAAAGAGCAGTTCTGCAGTATATTGCTTGGTTGATGGATCAATTTTATGACAATTTCCACCGAGTATAGAAGTAAATTTAATATAGTAAAAAGTAGTTACAGTAGTGTAGAAGTGCCAATGATCTTTCTGTTTAGGCCAACGGCCGACGTCGAAAAATCGATATATTCATCCGTTACGGACACTATTAGCTTCCAGCGGAAATAAAAACAGTTTCGAATCGATACCCGATTACAGCCGTGGCGTTACGGAACGGCCGGGGGATGTCATAAGAATCGAACTTTAACTACGGGAAAATGGAGGGCAGCCCCGGCACGTGGGCCAGGCCGGTTCGCCCACTACTCTCGCAAAACAAAAGCTCGGAGTACTTTCTCATATAAAAAACATAAAACACGGATTCAACGATTTATTGTCGATAGCGATAATTCAAACAACATAGAGATTCACGCCATCAAAACACAGCCGGTTAAAAAAAAGAATCAAAGCAAATAATTTTAAACCAAAACAAATCATAGGCCACATAAAATCTCGCTATAATAAGGACCTCGTATAAATATTGAAGCACACATAAAATCATTTACCATCACAACAATTTGCAGTGAAGGGAGCGATGTAGAGGAGGAGAGATCGCATATAGTTAAATTATCTATTATACTTCTTAAAAATATATACAGGGTGTATCAATTTCTATCCATTCAATTGGGAAACGATTAACTTTAGCAAAAATGGTCTTATCCCAAGTTAATTTTGGCTAGGAATCGCAAAGTGGTTAATAGATTTAACATAACTTTCTCATCTAGAAATGTGTGGTGATTAGTGACTGTAAGTCGATGATTATTCGGAAATCGTGAGATGCGGTCTGGTGTGATGTAGGTTTCAGAAAAACATTTTCTTTATCGTGCCGACGTTCGATCTTTAGAGATCATCTTCAGAGCCTGGGATTTACAAACATTGTTTACAATTAAGAAATACATTTAGGATGTAGAAAAGTTAATTTATACAATGCAAAATATTTTTTTTTTATATTCAATCAAAGTATTTCTACACACTTTACGCAGAAAACAAACAGTTTGAGTGAATAGAAATACTTTGATTGAATATAAAAAATTTTTTTTGCATTGTATAAATTCACTGTTTTCACATCCTACATGTATTTGTTAAATTTAAACAATGTTTGTAAATCCCAGGACCTGATGAAGATCTCAATAAAGATCGAAATGTTGGTACGATGAAGAAAAGGTTTTTCTGAAACCTAAATCACACCAGACCGCATCTCACGATTTCCGAATAATTTCTCATCTAGCTGGGAAATGACACTAACTTTGTTACTTTTAATGAGAATCCCATATTTTTATTGTGCAATGCGGTTCTGGAGCTTATTTTATGCCACTTTTACAGATGGGAAAATTTTAGTAGGATCGACCCTTTCGGAGTTATGCTCAATTTTTTTTTCTTTTTCAAGCAAAAAATATGTTCTCACTTGTTTTGACTGAATTATGGCATTATCTTTCAATCTGATTTAATTGTAAATATATTTATTTTTGTATAAAGGGGCATCAGACAGCTTGGTCATTTCACCACCGAGCTCATTTGAACACTAAATACACACTCACACAAATAAATACATTCACACGTATATACATTGCATTAATTCTGTTCAATAGATGGAGTAATCAATATTTTTCCATCAACAATCGTTGTTCCCTTAGGTTTAGTAAACTTTCGAATGTCAATGATCTCTTTTATTGTACTTTTTGTTTTTGTTATTTTTTCGAAGTTAAAACTTTCATATGCCTCGCCCCTTCCGACAGGTATAACTCTATAATGGTCGACCCTATCAAAATCTTCGATAAAAAAAGCTCTATCGAACTGTACAATAAAAATATGGGATTATCAATCAAAATAGCGTTTCCCAGTTAGATGAGAAAGTTATGTAAATCTGTTACCATCACGCGATTCCTAGCCAAACCTAACTTGGAATTTGTATAAGACCATTTTTTGCTAAACTTAATCGTCTCCGGGTAGACTTTAGAAGTTGATACACCCTGTGTATTTGAAAACCTTACTTTATTGAACTACGTGTTCGTTTTATTTACCATTCTGCTAATCGTAGTCACGATTTTATCCGTACATGGATTGAAGGATATTATTTTAGAAAGAGATATTAATTGGCTCTGTGTGACCCGTGTGCAAATATTTCGTTGTTATTTGTATTAATTATTCTCAGCACGCCTTGGATTATTTTCTGTCAATTTCGTACGTTTCATATTTTCGCAATGAAACGTTGACTATTTCAATTCCATCATGGCGTTTATTATTTAAAGTAAACAAATTGAACTTAATATCACGCTAATTGGTCTATTTTATATTTCCTAAGATCAATGAAGTAATAATTTGATTTTAAATATTTAAAAGAGGTTTAGCTAAAACCTTATCGACTACAAAAGGCGAATAATTATCTACTGATTAAAAATGTACTTAATATTGAAGAAGATGCGCAGTGCAAAAGACCATAACGTATGTACGTACCTAATAAAAGCATAATTTATTGCAATGTAATGAAAAAAGGCCTAGGCGGGATTTTTGTAAAAACAATTTGCTAATAAAATATTTATTGTCGTGCGATGAACTAAGGCAGTTTGTGATTTTATAATTTTATCATAAATATTTACGATACACTATGTCTCGAAGGGAGATAACAATAGGGATATTCACGATCTTTGTGTTAACCCTGTTAACTCTGTTAGGTCCTGCTAGATCGTGAAAAATGATGTAGACTTGTAAGAATCGGCTAGTTAACATTGCTCGATCTAACAGGCCAGGCCCCATGTTAGATGTTAGGTCGAAAATGTAGTCACATTGCTATCCGCTAGGGCATAGGTAACCAACATGGCAGCCATGGATTTAATAGATGTTTTTGTTTACACGTGTTTTTATTCTCAAATATGCGTTAATTAAATCAGACCAATATATTTCTTTTGTTAATTTCTGACCTGTCCTTATACTCTCATTCATAATTATTCGCATAAGTTGTAGGCTGTTACACGTTAGGATACAAGTTAGGTATGCCGGCACGAAGAAGCACGTCTGGCAACTTACAATTTAATACAAAAGAAAATCAAAACAAACAACAACAAGCCTTCAAGAACTAGCTTTATTTTTGGTTCTACCAATCGCCACGAGCAGCATTACGGAAAAATTAATGTTTAACTGCTAAGAAAAGAAAGGGGGGTTAACGATCTTAATGGACATTTCTCTATTCGAGTTAACACGAGTTAACATCTTACAAACATCGTGAATACCCCTATCTCCGTTGTTCTCCCAACTTTACATAATACTTAGTTCTTGATGAGGATGTCCCTGGGCCGTCTCTGCTTTCGTCGCATGAAGGGATTATAGGAATAGATTATCTTGGACATGGATTTGGCTAAAGGGTTGGGGTGAGTGGAGAGTTAAACGACGAACTTAAATTTTGGTCGAGATTAATTTATTCACAATGGGCATTTTTAGGTCGTTGTGGAGGGCGGTACTGGAGACAGTGAAATTTGGATGATCACTGCGGATTGGAAGAACTTGAATTATTTGCATATCGGACGGTTTAGTTCCATAGTTTAGTCCATATGACCAGATCGGTTTCAGTAGTTTTTGTAACAGTTTTTGTTACCCAAGAACTGCAGCCTTCTAGCTTATTGTATTTCCTCCTTCCATAGTTCAGTGCAATATTGATCCGTTTGGTATCAGAGGAATGCACGGTACAATGAGGGTAGAGGGGTATTAACAATTTCAGGGATGTAGGGGAGTTACAGGAGTGGTCCGAACAAATTGCCCTGAGGCACTCCCTCCTTCCACAGGACAGTCGAAGCCCAACCCTTGACATACATATATATAAATAAAGTTGGTTAAATGTCAATACTGCCATAACATCTTATACGATATTTATTATAAGATTGTTATAATTTCCAATTATAATTTGAAAATATAAAGCGCTCATTTTGCAATTGTAACCTCCACAACAAAACATGGATGTAAAAACTTGATAAATTACGTTAATCTAATTTTGAAAAAATGTTATGTCGATAAAATCCCCAAACATAAATCATATTTGTGAATAATGGCCTGTGAATGGATCTTTTCAAACGTTTACATTAAAACAGCGTAGCCTTTAATTAGACGGTTTAAAAAAAGAATGAACCCATTCTTCCCAACTTAACGCAATCAAGTCCTTAAAACACTTCCCAAGTGTTTCTTTTTTAACACATCTACCATCTGCCTTCGGCTATTTCAGATTAGTAACTTTTCATGATCTTCGTTGGAGTTTCAGGGTGATTCGATGAAAATTGCAGTTATTCAGGCAATGTGCCATCATCAATTGCATCCTCGCCAAATGATCTACCAATTTCCTTTTGTTCCTACTGATTAACTTTGAATGAATCCTTATTTGCAGGTTTTAAGTCACACTTATTTCGTCATGTTATCGTTTTAACTGTTGTCATCACTGAATCATGACTTTATTGAGTGATGATAGTAAGAAAACGTGTAAGTATCGAATGCTTTCTAGAAAAAAGAAAAGTTTCCACCGTCGATAACAGTATGTACGTTTGAAAGTTTAGCTTTTTCTCCAATAATTCGAAAAATTGTTAGAAATTCGACAGAAAATCAGACAAGATGCATAGATAGTGGAGGTTTGGTCCTGACGTGGGTCTGTTTCGACTATTCGCATAAATTTCGCAAAAACCCCCTATCGTCAGATCGGAAGACATTCTCCCATCGGGCCAATCGTGAATTTCTACCCAATTTTATTTACATTCGGCAACGATGAGTTTTCTAATCCGATACGAGTCACGTTCCAGCCCCGCCAAAACTCAACGGCCCCGACGGAATCTGACCCGTCTAATTGTGGGTTTGTTTTCCCGAAATACCGTTTTGGGGGGTGGTAATAACTGCTCGGCTTGCGTGACGGAATAATTACCGAATTCATCAGGACACGTGGCACCGATTACTCTCCAGACGATTAGGCGCTCCTGGAATGGCCGTGACAAAAACGGACTCGGCCTGGACAAAAAGAAAATCCCTTAAAACCCCTAACAGGAATAAATTACTACGGGCAGAAAAGGCAGGAAATCAGGGTGAAACGCCAGGAGCAAAAACAAAAACCTTACTTTATGTATTATTCAAGGTTTTAAGCAAACAACCGAGCAGAACTAATAAAAATAATTCATGTCAATAGATTATGATCCTTTAAAATAAAATTAACACCTCAATTTCAGACGTTTTAACACTTCACTAAAAATACAGGCTCTTTAATGCAAATTGGATTTTTAATGAGCACTTTAAAAGAATGTTTTAAACAGTACTCAGGACAATAATAAATTCTCCATTTAGACAAGATAATAGAAAAATATACACTTTGTAATTATACTGACAACAATTACATACACACATTAGCCGTAATTAATAACCAAGTGGGATAATTACATCGAATGGAAACGATGAGTGATGATATTGAATGCTGATTGATATTCCTGTTTATTGATTAGTCTTGCCGCGTTCAATCTCTACCAATTGGATTTCACATGTAAATGTTATTTAAATAACAGACTTAGAACTAGATAGTTTTAAAACCAGCCCTTTTTTCCATGAGAAAGCATGGCAATCTAAGAATTACTGGGTCATTTTATGAGATTGGAAGGCAAAACAAATCCATTACCATACATTTCGATCATATTCGGGATAGACGCATCAAAAATGATTTATTGCGTTTTTCCCTTCGAGCTGATTACGGCGATAAACGTGACACGTGTCGGGAGCAAAACACGACGGATAAAAGTCAAATTCATTCAATTACCGATGTCTGGAAATATGTTTTGCCGCCTTCTTTCCCTCGTGCGTGTACGCGCTGACCTCAGCCTCTTTGACAAATCCCCTCTGGTAGCATAAAACTACGAATGCAGTCCACTTAATGAGTGTTTCGAGGGAGAACAGATGTCCTTGTGGAAGGAAACGATTCAATTATTATTTGTTTTCCAGCCTCGGTTTGTTGCATTGTTCTCTTTTCATTCCTCTAGCCTGCGGTGTATTACGGGTCTTTTATTCAATACCACCCTCTTCAGTCGTACATATGTTTTGTTAGACCGTGTAAACCTCAAGTAATTACTTTTATGGATGTAGAACATTGATTGATCGTTTATTTAATCACGCAAAGTTAGGTCTCTAGAAATTTTCTTACACTTAATTGGTGTGTGTGTGTGTGTGTGTGTGTGTGTGTGTGTGTGTGTGTGTGTGNAGAGAGAGAGAGAGAGAGAGAGAGAGAGAGAGAGAGAGAGAGAGAGAGAGAGAGAGAGAATAAATAAACCTCAATTTAAAAAATCTCGCAAATTTTGGCAAAAAGCTCATTTGTAAATATGTCGGGTTCGAATGCAGGGCCCCTGGATTCGAACCTGCGACCTTTACTTTACACAGATGTGCGCCCTGTCCCCTAAACCTTTCATACAGCCCCAACGTTTATCTCAAAACAATCAATTAATTTTGGCAACTTGTGCTTAACACAGTGTACACTTGTAACGAGAAATGTTAAAAATCCTCTTATTACAAGATGAATTTAACAATTTGACGATAGTTAATTGAAATCCTACAAAATAAATTAATATAATTTGTATGTACAGGCCGATACAATCCATCGTTTCCTGTTTCCTGTCACAAAGGCTATGTCCCTCGAATTAAGTTTATTGGTTTAGAGAACAAATTGTCCACTTTAATAAGGCGACGTTATTGTTTTATCTTGCCTTTAGAAAGTATTAAAAAAAGCGAGATCCAAACGCACCGCTGTAGGCGTTTCTGCAAACTAACAAAATTGATAGCGACCACCTCAGATTAATTAAACAATGAGCTAGACAGTTAACTAGAACCTTAAAATAAATTGAATAAAAGGCATACCGACGATGAAAACCACCATAAAAAATGAAAACAATGAATTTATATAGTTAAAGATGATCATTTACATTCCTTCCCCTTGGATTTCTTCTTCAATTCAACAACTTACATTCTTGCATGAAAAATATGATTGAAAAATGTGGCAGCAAATTTGAAACACTAATTGCAAATCACTTTCATCTAACATAAGACATTTAATTTTAAGCGATTATAAACAATAAATTACATGAACTAAACATCAAATCAAATTTGAAAAATATGATCAATTTACACTTTTACATACATATCCTTGGGGTATATGTTTTGACTCAAGATGTCGCCTCTATTCAACGAGGTTCTTCCTTCACATGAAAATTATATATATAATCCTTTGAAAATATTCTAGGGCCTGAAGGTTTGCACCCTAGGACAACTGTAAACTAAAATATACAAAAGCTTTCCTAAGGTTGGTCGAATATTGAAAAATCTAACTTAAGTTCATGATTCAAAAGGTATTTTGAAAAGGTAAGCATACTTTGTGCGGTAGTTCTGTTCAAAAAGGAAACGATCCTTTAAAAACAACTTTCCAATTTACTTTTACTCCAATGCTTGGAAGAAATAAGATTAAGTACAAAAACGAGTTTTGTCTCATTTTTCAACCGAGTCAGATTCTCTTCGGCAATCTCTTTGGCCTTTTTTATATCAATTGGCAACTGATTTTTTCCTCGGAGAAGTAAGTAGTACTATGAAATTATATTAAGTATCCTTCAGATTTTTAAAAATCTATCAAATGAAGTTGGTAAAATTTACTAAGTTAGTTAGGTCCAGAAAGAGCAGTTAGCTGAGAATTTGGAAAACGTAAGGAACCAGGAATTATCAAGCATTATCGATTAAACAAAGGGATAAACATCAGAAAAGTCCCCAATAATATGGTTTCGTGGTCCGCTTGACCAAATAATCAATTAATTATTCTTTTGATGTAAGGTTTTGGTTGAGATGAAAAACTCAGTGTCACAAGCGGGATTCAAACCCACGACCTTCGGCAAAATACGCCGCTGCTCTACCACTTATCTTTACCTCAACCAAAACCTTAATTTATTGAAAAGAATTTATTTGGTCAAGCGGACCACGAAACCTAATAAAATGTAATAAGCAAAATGAAGTATACTTCACTAAAGCTCTCGGTGGCCATTTCATTTGTCGCCGAGAATCAAATAGATTACACGACATTTGAAAAATGGAAAAAAGGAGGGAAAATTCAAAAGGTGGGAAGTAAGTGTCCGAGTGGTTAGATGTCACGATAGCTCAAGAGGTAGTGTAGCGGCGTATCTAGCCCAAGGTCGTGGGTTCGAATCCCGCTCGTGACACTGACTTTTTTATCTCAACCAAGGCCTTAATTAATTGAAAAGAGTACCCTAACATAATTGGAATAACTCAAGCCTTTTTTTACAAAAACTAAGTTGATATAAAGAGGTTTCATCAAGACAAAAAAATCAGTTAATGAACTTTATCTAAGATTCTAAAGTTTTTCAACCTTTTTAAAGTTATGGAATCACTTTATTATCGTAGTTTCCCATACTTAGATGCGGATGAAATAAGCAATTATTCTAATAACATTCGACAATGGTCTAACGGCGCTTCTCGAATCTCCATAACGTCCCGGGCTAGGGCGAGCTTTGTAAGGTCGAAATTAGAATATTAAAAAAACCTAGGCTCTAAGAGAGCCATGACATTATCTGGGGACGCTTATCGGCCTGGGGAAGATGTGTTTATCTAATCGAAGAGGAAGGCCCATATGGAAACCATATGCTGACAAAGCGGAAAACAACCGGATAAACTCAAGTAGGCCTCCAACGGCCATTCAAATTATTTTTAAATTACATTCCAATCCTCATCAACTGTTTGTTTACGTAAAGTCTGCCCAATTTATCTGGGTGGTCTGTGAATTTACGGTGCATCTATTATCAGCGATCAAGATGGGGGAAAAACTGTAGCAACGTCACTAATTAAAATCCTGAAGCTACCATACATCTCTCATAGCATAGTCCATCAAAAAGTATTAATTTCGACATAGGTAACACGCAGATAATAGTTTTATGAAACCCATCAAACACACGCTAATGTGTTTCTTAATGTTTGGAATATCACCAGAAAACCTCTGTATATGTACCAGTCTAACTTTTCAAAAGCTGGATCAAATCAAATAGATACAAGTTAAACTATGTTGGTAGTTAATTTGGCATTTTCAAGATGCAGTTTTATAATGGCGTGATCCAACTACTACCCCATATGTGGCATTTGAATAAGAATGAAAATGATGACCAATTTATCTGGGCGGTATGTAATTAACTAACATCTATGGACGTGCAAATAAAATCAATAATCGAATGTTGGAAGAGCATTACTGCTTAATGCTGCTATTAGCATTTATCCGCCAAGGATCCGACTTCTCCGACTACTGTCCATTAAGACAGGGAGTGCCACAGGGCATTGTACTCGGTCCCATCATGAACCTCCTCTACACCTCAGGTATCTCATGTACACTACACCTCTACCCTCTATGCTACCCTCTCTGCTCACGATCCTGCAATTGATTCGGAGAAATTCCAGGCACATGTTCAACAAATAGCCGAGTGGTGCAAATCTCGGAGGATTAAGATTAATTAAATTAAATCCATATATTTACCCTCCGATATTCCTCAATAACATTTCCATCCTTAAAAACGACTGCGTACCCTACTTCTATCTTGAATCACGTTTAGCCTGAATCCGACACGTTCAAATAAAAAGACTGGAACGGAACAGAAGTTTAGGACAACCCTATACACTACTTGGGCACAAAACAACCGAATGGATAACGAAAAGGCAGACAGACGTACTAACAAGAGGAATATCTAAAGACAATATAGGTACCGGTCCTGAACCTATTTTTGGGATAATAACAAAGAATTCTCCATCACAGAATGTTTCCAAAAATAAAAAAGGAGAAGGATAAAGGTGCTATACAAAGTAAAGCTATACTAAAACAACCCAAATCTATACAACATGGGTATATTCAATAAAAACCGGATTTGAAGGTTATGCAATGAGGAGGAAGAAACAGCCACCCATATCCATCTTCGAATGCGAAGCAACCGCTCAATGGAGACAACCTGGAATACAAATAAAAACCAGGGAAAGAAATTGTAACAGACGTCAATTACCTAATGCTTCTTAGGATCGAGTCGATTGCGTAGAACTAAGGAACTAGGGAAGTACGATAAGCCAGAAGGATGTAGTGCTCAAGGAATAAAACCCTACATCCTTGGGTCAAATCTTCATGACCATCATCAACAACATGTCGACAAAAACCAAACTTCACAACACGCGACTGAAACCGATTTGGACATGTGGGTTAGAACTATACCGCTAATCCTTCCAATATCCAAAGATTCAGTCATTCCAATACAAGATGCCATCCAATCATAACTCCCACTGTTACCTCCACAATGACCTCAGAATAATCTTTATAAATTTTCCAAGATACAGGACTCTCCACTCATCCCAACTCATTAGCCCAATCCAAAATAATCCATCCATATTATCCTGTCAGATGATTAAAGCAGATATCCTTGCCAAGAACTCCAGAAAGTCAGGATAATTTTTGTCCATGTGATTTGTTTATATGAAGAATTTCTCCTAGAAGCATTTCTTCTTATCGTTTCAAGAATTTCTTTACATTTCCAGTGTCGGATTTCAGTTAACCGGGTGGACAAAACATAACATTAATTATATGAAAATTGGAACCGCAACTGGTTTGAATCAGAGATCAAGTATACCAAAGATGTAGTTTTGCTGTGATCCGATTTAACTAGTACTACATCCATATATGTCCGTCATAGGAATAATAATCCTTTGAATAATTCATTTTATCTTCAGAGGGATCGTTAGCGGAAACGTCCGACCTTTACAAAATGCAATCTCGATGATGCTGGGGTTCATTAGGGGAAACAAGGTTTTTCGAAGGAACGGCTTCCAAGCTCAACTATGTATCCTTCTACATATTTCCTTACAAAATGGGCTTTATAATCCAACGACTTAATGGCCGGATGCGATAATAAATCCTTGAGTTTTTTTTTTGTACTGTATTAACCACTTGTGCAATTATATTCGGCCCAAGAGCAATTGGGAAACCAATTAATGAACGGATTCCCACGCTGATTGTTTGTCTAAAAATTAAACCATTAAAAGACAGTTTAGAAAGTGTTTGGAAGCTGTTTCTCGGGGTCTAGACCGCAGGTGATTTCAGTGAAAGTTATCTCGACTTTTCTCCCTTTGGGCCTTGTACTTGCTTTTAACGCGAGACCGATGCTACCATCTCATCCCTGCGCGATGTTTATGACGGGCACCCCCAATTAATTTTATGGACGATGTGGCAATTTCAATTAAAATATCGTATCCGGCTTTTATTAGTGCATCGCATGCCACGAAGCGATAAGAATTGATATCCTTGATTTCTCTTTCTGTTCTTTTTTTAATCCATTGCTGTTTATACAGTTTAGCCGGCGTAACCAACATGCCTTCTTGCATGTCACGTGTACATGAATCCATTAAAGCACAATGAGTGACATTTAATTTTGGATCGATATATCAATAGTACTTGATCAGTAGGAATGAAAAATAGTTGAACTGGTATTAAACTCACTTCAGACTTGAGAATTTTGACGTGATCCATGTTAATTAAATGACTAAAGGATGGAATCAACATGATATATATTGACATATATATTGCTTTTATTATTTAAACTTTAGTAGCGTAGTAACCTTGCTATCTTATTATCGTAACGAACCCATTCACCTTGGTTTTTCACGCTGAAATCCATGCCATCAATACTTATGTGGTGAAAAAACTAAAAAGAGGTTACACTGAGAAAAACATCCTCGTAAGATCTGACATCCAAGCAGCGAAGACTAAAGAAACCAGCACACCAAGGGATTTTGGGTAACGAAAAAGCAGAAACGCCAGAGGAGGACCTACAAGACATATACAGTCATGAACTTTTTTTTGGGGTAACAAAAACAAACACAGAATCATCCATCCCATATATCCCAAAAATACAAAACTCGAGGCATAGAAATGCTATAACAAACCTCACCAAGATTAACACTCACTGCTACAGTTAAGTGGAGTGATAGACCCGGTAATCACTAGCATCTGAGAAAGCATACACAGCATGGGCATGTTCAATGATGACCTCATTTGTAGATTATGCAATGAGGAAGAAAAAGCCACCCATATCATCTTCGAATGTGAAGCAACCGCTCAATGACATAAATGACATAACCTGATATACAGAGAAAACACTAAGAATTAACGTTAGTCAATGACCTAGAATTCCATAAAAGATAAATTGACAGACTAAACTAAGGAACTATGAAGGAACAATAAGATAGAAGGCTGCACCACTTGGGGAGCATAAACTCCCACTTTTTAGACTCGTTTTATCATCTTCATATTAACGTAATACAGTTTTCTTTTTCTTTTTTTAAATAACCTTGTTGTCATAATGAAGAATGATTTGACCTGGATCAATGTGAAATGTAAATCAGACAAGTTAGAGCATAAAACCAACGAGACAGTAATAAAGCCGAATCGGCATAAGTGGTTATGTTCGATTAGATATGCCCCCTGGGCAGAAACAAACATCTTTCCCAGTTATTATCCCCGTTTGCCTACCGGGATAATCTCCCCGGTAGAAAGTGGTCCATACCCGGTTTCTTTAATAAAATTCACGCTTTGCGGGACAACACGCATCTTAGATATCGCGGAGACGATCAGTTATGTTAATTACTAATCAATATTAATTAAGTACATTTACAGTTTTGGACAAATTTGAAAAAAGGTCACTCCAATGCCTCCATCTAATGAGAAATAGGGTTTTATTCGGATCAACTATTTTCGGAATTCCACGACCAAATTGAATGAAATTATGATTGCTGTATTAATGTATTTCGATCATCTTGTCAGGTTGAATTTCCATTTTTATTTAAAATAGTTGCTTTAAATTGGGGTGGTAGAGTTGTTGGACATGGAATGTGAGTATAGTAGGGGTATTAACGATCTCTGTTTTAACCCTGTTAGGACCTGTTAGATCGAGAAAAATGATGACGTAGTAAGAATCGGCTAGTTAACATTTTTCGATCTAACAGCCCAGGGCCAATGTTAGATCGAAAATGTAGTCACTTTGCAATCCGTTAGGGAGAAGGTAACCAACATGGCACCATGAATTTAACAGCTGTTTTTTGTTTACACGTATTTTTATTCTCAAATACGGATTAATTAAATCAGACAAATACATATCTTTTGTTAATTTCTGACCTGTTGTTATACTCTCATTCATAATAGATACATCCCCTATTTTACAAAGTAGTAGGCTGTTAGATGTTAGGATACAAGTTAGATTTGTCTACACGAATTGAAGCGTGTCACTTGTTAGTACTTGTCGAGTGCATAGATAGTATTTTGAATGAAAGAGTTGTTTAAAATTCACTTTTTTGAACTTCTGGCATCTTACAATTTAACACAACAACAAAATCAAAACAAACAACAACAAGCCTTCAAGGACTGTTATAACTGTATTTTTGGTTATAGCAATCGCCACGCGCAGCATTGCGGAAAAATTTACGTTTAACATGCTAAGAAAAGAAGGGGGCATTCACGATCTTACTTTAACAGGAGTTAACATCTTACAAACATTGTGACTAACCCTAATAACGACTGGTTAGGAAGCTATTATATTACCCTAACAAAGCCCTGTGGTTTATCTAGAAATGCACCCAAGCAATTCCCTTTGTTTTCTAGAGCATAGGAAATGGTGAAGACAACTTTGAAACCTTTCCGTTGTTCATTTCTGACCTATCCTTATACTCTCATTCATAATAGATACATCTTCTATCCTATAAGACGTTGGGTACAAGTTAGGGTATGTCGGCACGAATTGAAGGGTGTCATTTGTTAGTACTTTTCATAGTATTTTGAATGAAAGAGATTAATTTTCCTTTTTTATTAATGTGTGGTGATTAGTGACCGTTAATCGATATTTATTTAGAAATCGTGAGGTGCGGTCTGGTGTGATGTAGGTTTCAGAAAAAGTTTTCTTTATCGTGCCAACGTTTCGATCTTTATTGAGATCATCTTCAGGGCTCGAAGTGTGTCTTCTGTGTAATTGTGTCATTCTTACGTGTCGTGTCGAGAGTGCCTTTTTTATTAACTTCTGGCATCTTACAATTTAACACAAAAAACCAAACAAACAAAAACAAGCCTTCAAGGACTGTTATAGCTTTATTTTTGGTTCTACCGATCGCCACGCGCAGCATTTAGGAAAAATTAACGTTTAATAAAAAGAAGTGTTGTCTATGTTACTTGACATTTCTCTATTCGAGTTAACATGTTACAAACATCGTGAATACTCCTAGTATGTTTGAAGATTAAATTTTTAACGAAAAGTCATTATGAACGATGGTGTTGGAAACGTAGCAGGGAGCTTGGCCATGATTCCGAGGAATATGTATGTTGTTCGGGGTGTATTCCTTGAATGAGGAAGGTTGAACGAAGCTACTCTTTTTGCTCGAAAATGCTCATTTCCTTGATATTAATTTGACTATTAGTCTGTGAGTTGGTTCCAGGTTAGACCTGAGTCGAAATAGATCCAAAGTAGTGTAAGAATTCAGTTTTGAGGTATGAGTGAAGTACGAGGGGTCCTGTTTCGGAGAGTAAATTTAGCATGGGTGGCAACACATGTACCTAGAGCTACTCCAAATTGGGTTCAAGACCAGAGGATAACACAGCTGAGTCACCAAAGCAAGCAATGAACGTGGAGAGTCTAATATCTTAGGTACGAGATTAGTCTGAGCATCGTTCCCTCAGGAGCCAAGAAACAAGGTCACTTATGGTTTGTACAGGAGACCATTTTTAAAAATTCAGACGAATGAAGCATATGTCATATATATATCAATACTGAATGTCAGGAAAAGTGCACCTATCTACACTTATATATCCAAAATATATACATGATTACATTGGAAACCAGTTTTTAATTATGGTTATTAGCGTACCTAAATTATATCATTTTCAAGAAAATATTTAGAATACTTCAAGTTTTTTCATTCAATCTAGCAGTCATGTTATATATAGACAATTGTAAAATTTAATTGAAAAATAGTTCCAGTCTTTGGTTCCATATAGAAAGCGCGTAGGAATGGCTCCTGACATGAAGAACCGTGCTTGAGAACGGCAGTGAATATCTTGGTCCTCTGTTCCGGTTTTTGGAGAATACAGTTGTTTTATTGAATATAGTAATGATATTTTTTTGTCCCATAAAATGTGTTAAGACTGAATGTATTTCTTAGCATGAAAATGTTGTGTGGGACGGTCATTGGTCGAATATGAGTACCCTACCAACCCTTGAATAAGTTAGTTATTATAGGTGAAAAGGACGGAGAGTACTCCATTACGCTGAGTGAATGGTATGCAGAATTGCAAATAATTAAAAATCTATGTGCATGTAAGACTCGAGTTACGATTAGGAACTGCATGCGTTGAGAGCTAAAATAACTAGCCGTTGATAACCTCTGGAGCCCAACCTCGGCGGCTGGAAGAATAAGATCGAGGTCTGACCCCGTCCTGCCAACATTTACCTTAAGTGTTCTTCACATTTCCATACTGATTGAGATTAAAGTAGCACCTTTCTTTTTTCTAACGCATTCTTCCAATCAAAGAGTTCTAGTTCAATGTGGAAACTAAGTACTTAATTTTATTTTAACTTTTTTTTAAATTTTTGTACTTTTATTGATCGTTCTTTTCGTACGATTATTTTACTTGAGCGTAATTTGCTTTGAGCCGGAAAAATTCCCATTACTACAAATGGCCTTCACGTATTGACACCGTCAATCCTCAACAAAGGTACACCAGTGGGAGTGTACGTGGAAAAAAAGGTCCGTTTTACCGTGAGAACCGACGAACACATATCCTTCTATGACACTCCGATTCGTCACAAATCGCCCATTTGCCCAATTTTTTTTTTTATTCGGGCAACGAGTCGATCATGTAAACGTTACAGTTTAGCGTGCCCTGACCTATTTGGGCCTCGTCAGCCCCGGGGCTTACAACAGTTGTGACGAAGCCTGTGACTTATGGAAGTGTATTCAACTCCGTCCTACTTATGGCGGGTAAAAAAACCTCTGGCCGAAAGGACTTAGGAAAAGGGCCGCCTCAGGTACAATAAAAAGCTAATTAAGCTTCATGATATAAACTAGGCTCGAAAAGTGTTACGGCTCATTTGAATAATGCCTTCGAAACGAACACGACTTGGACCTAAATGGAGATGACTTTTACCATAAACACTTTTACCGAGCTTACTGTGTTACATAGTTTATAAAAACACCCGCACCTTCTTGAATTACGTAGTAGGGCAGCATTATTTTTAATTGAGACAAATTACATCTTTAGCTAAAAGTTTTCCAAAAGATTTTTCCGTAAATGGTTGTTTTGGTTCCTAAGAATACATTTTCAAAATTTTTAGTGGAGTGTTAGCGTTTGTGGGGCGGATTCATTAGCAATATCATAAAGAATTTAAGAATAGCAGAAGGTGTCCAAAGTTTTACTCTCGGAGTACTCTGGGGTAGTGCGAATGAATTGTTGTGTGTGGATGTAATTTATTAGCATGAATAACAGGTTTTAACCCCAATTACCCCGCTAAATATCAAATCTGGGATAGTGTGAATATATATTTGAATTTAATTCACTACTTTCGTGGTCCGCTTGACCAATTAATACATGACAATTAATTAAGGTTTTTAGTTGAGATGAAAAAAAGCTAATGGCACGAGAGGGATTCGAACCCACGACCTTCGGCTAGATACGCCGCTGCTCTACCACCTGAGCTATCGTGACCTCGATCCACTCTCCATCGCCATTTCAATTGTCGTCGAGAATCCAAACCGATTACACGACATTTGAAAAATGGCAAAAGAAGGGAAAACTCATAAGGTGGGGTTGACATGGGGAGTTGATGTCCGAGTGGATCGAGGTCACGATCGCTCAGGTAATAGAGCAGCGGCGTATCTACCCGAAGGTCGTGAGTTCGAATCCCTCTCGTGCCATTAGCTTTTTTTCATCTCAACGAAAAACCTTAATTAATTGTCATATATTTGAATGTAATTTATTAGCGTGAAGGGAGCGGGTTATGCTCAATTACCTCGAGGAATATCGCGAACACTTTCGGGTATTGTGAATGTGATTTATTAGAGTGAATGAAGGGGCTTGTAATCCCTAATTACCTGGAGGAATAATAATATTAAATAATAATAATTTTGAGATACTAGGTCTGCTGTACGAATGTGATTTATTTATTGACGTAAATGGAGATGCACCACCTACCCCGAGGAATTTCGATTACAGTGGGGTAGTGTAAAAAATGGGCGCGTGTAATTTAGTAGCGTGAAAGGAGGGGCTGCCCCAATTACCACGAGGAATATTAAGTAGTGTGAATGTAATTTATTAGAGTGAATGAAGGGGCTTGTTATACCTAATTACCTGGAGGAATAAGTCGAGTACTATGAGATAGTGGTCTGCTATATGAATGTAATTTACATATTAACGTAAATGGAGGGGCACATCCCCAATTTCGCCGAGGAATGTCACATACTCTGGGGTAGTGTGAATTAATGTCTCAATGTACTTATTGGCCAGAATGAAAGGTTTATCCTCACCTACCCGAGGAATATCGATTACAGTGGGGTAGTGTAAAACAACAGTGTGCGTGTAATTTATTAGCGTGAAAGGAGGGGCTGTCCCCAATTACCACGAGGAATATCGAGTAGTGAGAAAATAATTTATTAGAGTGAATGAAGGGGCTTGTTATAACTAATTGCCTGGAGGAATAACGAGAGTACTTTGAGATAATAGGTCTGCTGTATGAATGTAATTTATTGACTTAAATGAAGGGGCACATCCCAAATTACTCCGAGGAATGTCAGTAGTCAGGGGTAGTGAAAATTAATTGTGTCAATGGACTTCATTGACCTGAATGAAAGGTCTATCCTCACCTACCCCTACGAATAACGATTACAGTTGGGTAGTGTACAAAAAATGTGAGGGTGTAATTTATTAGCGTGAAAGGAGGGGCTATTCCCAATTGCCACGAGGAATATCAAGCAATGTGAATATAATTTTTTAGAGTGAATAAAAGGTTTATCCCCAACAACCCTGATGAATATCGAGTTCTTCGAGGTAGTTCGAATGAATTATGGTGTACGAATGGTAATTATTAGCGTAAACATCAGGGCTTAGCACCACCCCGAGCAATATCTAGTACTCTGAATGCTAATTATTATGTTTTTGTATGGTTGTTATTTTATCCTCAATTGCTAGCAATCGGATAAAAATAAGAGAGATGGTTACCGTTATATAACAGAATTTGGTTGGGGAAAGAAAATAAGAAATTAGTAGGATAACGCGAGAAAAACGAGGAAAGCTAAAAACGAGATGGGTGACCAATGTAGTTCGTCGGCCTAAAAACTGAAAAAGAAAAAAAATTTGCATGGAGTTTGAAGTATCAACTGAGTGAATAATGTAGATGTTTCGACGAAAGTTATCGTCATCGAACTGTAGATCAGATCAGAACAGATTGTATTGTTAATTACGGCTTTGAATTGTACACAGTTCAAAGTATCAACGTGAAGATCAGAGAACGTCCTGCCCGAAAGATTGTCATTCCTGACAGTTCATACACGCGCCTGATAAAATCAATCGTTTCGGCTGTTCGACGACTAGAAAAAGCATTCACTTTTAATGTCGTCAGGCGATTATGTATCGATTTAACAACTAACCACCCATAAGGTTAAAAAAACGGCTTTCATCTCGATACCGGAATTACGCGTTTTTAAAAATGTAATTAGAATAAGCCGTTCGTTTTTCCTAGTTGTTTTCTCACGTGACGGTTGATTGTCCCCCGACTATCACTGGAGGAGATCTATCAGCCGCTGGTTCATTGCAGTATCGCGTGGCTTGTGACATTTCTAGCCGGAGAAGTTTGAACGCTCGTGGCCAAAGGCCCAATGAGGGAATGGTAATTTCATTTTTTGATTTTCGTTAAAACGGCCGTGGGCCCACTGCATATGGCGTATAAGGCCATGATCATCGAGAACAGCGAGACCATATATGGTAGACGATCGGACTCGAATGGTGAAATTTTGAAACATCGAGAGAACAGGTTGGTCGCGTGAAAACAAAATAAAGAAAAACAAGCCAAGTTGGTTACGTTTATAGAATTCACTAATCAAAATTGTTTACCGTTTAAAAAAAATACGTAAACTGTACCAGTTTAAATTTATATTTGTAAATATTACAATAAAAAAGCACTGGGTTTCTGAAAGGCAATCCTGTGCGTCATGAGGATAATGGCACTGAGAATAAAACAATATTGCAAATCCTTTTAATTTAGTTAAAAATTCTACAATCTAATGTGATAATTTACAGTAAGTTTACTAGTTAAAAAGTAGGCTTTGTAATATATCACTATCGGTTTAACCCGCCAATGGTTCGCAGTTGGTCGGTGCTTGAGAACTTTATCATAAAGTAAATATATTTTATCACCTTGTTGATAAACCAACTCATAATTCCTACACGTCGATCGATCATACAAAAACATTGTACAAAATTGTAGTTCGTTAATACATTGCATGGTGAAATTTTGGAGAAATATCAGAGGAATTGGGTCAGTCATATTTACTCAATTCCCTACTATTTTTTTTTTTTTTTTTTTTTGTTAAAGGTCTTTCATTTTATATAAGGTAAGAGTTCACAAAATTCCAGGGGCGACGGTGTGAATCGATCTCACGACCGCGGGTCTAGCAGTTTATTTTTAAAAGTGTCTTAGGTTACAGAAAGTTTCAAATTTCTGTTTTATATTACCTATATTTTTTGTTACCTACAATAACCTTGCTAAAATCGTAACAACGGTATCACAAACCATTCCATTATTTGCTAAAATATATATGATTAGCGAATCAATGATTTTGTCCAAGTCATTGGAAGATAGCTCATATTAAAAATCAAATAGATTTGCTTAGCTTTTTGTTAAGCGAAGACATAATTTCTACCAAGTACTCCTGTCCAAACATAGCACCCTCATTTCAAAATTTCAGATATCAGATCAGTCAGTCTAAAGAAATTGTAGGGGTTCCCTATTATGTGATTATCATCCGACAATATACGACCCTACTGCCAGATAAACGACAGTTATAACTCTCAAACTTCAAGCCGAAAACATTTAGTTAAGATATACTTGACTGTTAGCAAGTTATAAGTTCCTGAAAGTTTTGGCAAATTGAAGGAGGTTCTCATTGGTAAGCCTAACTGGTAGCATGTTAGCGGTTCCTGGCTGGTTTGGCAAATTGAAGGAGGTTCCCATTGGTAAGCCTAACTGTCAGCAGGTTAGCGGTCCTGACTGGTTTAGCAAATTGGAGGAGGTTCCCGTTGGTAAGCCGGTTAGGTGGTTCCTGACAGCATTGGCAAATTAGAGGATGTTTCCATTAGTAAGCCTAACCGTTAGCAGGTTACTGTTGTATGTCGGCTTAGGTAAATTTGAGGAGGTTCTTATTGGTAAAACTGTTAGCGGTTCCTGACTGGTTTGGCAAATTGGAGGAAGTTCCCATTGATAAGCCTGTTAGGCTGACAGGTTTGGCACACTGGAGGAGGTTCTCATTGATAAGCCTAACATTCAACAAGTTAGCAGTTCCTGACAGCATTGACAAATTGAAGGATGTTTCCATTAGTAAGCCTAACTGTTAGCAGGACAGCGGTTCCTGACGGCTTTGGCATATCGGAAGAGGTGCCTATCGGACAGGCTACAATGACCTATTCTTAGGCGTGCCAAGACCGCTTTCTCTTTAAGGGATGTTCGAACGGCGTAGGGCCATTGGAAATATCACAATAATGTTTGTTTAGGTAAAAAAAATCTATAAACTACGATAAAATGATCAACAGATCAAGTTAAACTTGGCGTGTTAAAAACATTTTCTCTTTTTGGACGTTTTTTATTCTGGCTTTTGAAAAAAGCTAAAATACTTAGGGAAGACATTCACTGCGGATTGTTAAAGTTTATAGCTCATTTAACAACCATATGTCTGCTCTCCTTAATTGTCATATTTTCCTAATCTTGACAAATGACGTTGTATTCAACAGTAAATTCTACCGTCTGTGGTTTTTATCGAGTTTTTATGGGGAATTATATGCCATTTTTTCGATGCCTTTCGAAGCAATTTGCATAAGAAATTGGCCAATTCCTAGCCCTCTTCTTTCTACGGACGATTTTCATTATTTGTTTCTACCAATTTAAGGATTTAATACTTTATAATTTCTCAAAAATCATGACCATTAGATTAAAAATAGCCTGACTCGAGAACTAGCTGTTTTTTCAGTTGCTATTTAAAATACTAAATTATTAAGTATAGTTTTAACAGGTCTGAGAGCTAAGGTAAATGATGAAACGTTAGGTTTCCTCGATCTTATTCCAATGAATCAACAGCTGCAACCCTGTTGCGAAACTCTTCGTTGTCAAGATGTTGACCAACCCTTTCGTAAACGGTCGAGCCTGAATGCGGTCGCGTTGAAAAACCATCCTGGCAACAAAAGCGGCCGGAGAGAAATCACGTAGGGCCGCGGCGAGGAAAAAAGCGTCCTGGAGGAAGACAAGGGGACTCCTGCGGGTCGAAGAACCTGGGTCGAGGACCGGAAAAGAGCAAACTGGCGACATCTGATTTAGGGATGGGCTTGACTACGGGTTCTATTCTCTCAAGAAACCGTTGTCGCAAGACAGGGATAATCTCACACCTCTAATATGGAAATCCGTTTTGAAGATTGAAAGTACCCCATGAATGTCCTCTTATAATCCTACAGTTTCAGTTATTTATAAATGAAATATGCGAAAGGGAAGAGAAAGCTGTCGAATTTTCATATCAGTATTCCATAGCCAGATTATTATATATTAGAAAAACTAAGGGTATATTTTAGAAAACACAAATAATTTAACAGACAAATACATGAATTTTTAGATTCACCATTTTTTAACCTACACATTCAATCTCATTTAATTAATAATTTAACTGTCTATTAATTGAGTAAGCCTATTTTAATGGAAAAGGGCACAATAAAACACATTTACCACTTATTTCGAAGGTAGTTAGCATCCGCTCAAACCAAAGAAACATATCTAAAATGTATATAAATGTAAAAAAGACATCGGAGGATGGATCTAAAACGGAAAAGTTCATTCCACGTTGCGCATAGGCCTATAAGTATACCCTGACACCTTTTAACAGGGATGAAACGTCGTATGTACCCGATGTCTGGAGAGCATAACACGGAAGAACATATAATAACAGACCGCAAACAAGTAGGTCTGCAGATAAAGAAAAACGACCTCCTGAATGACGTACAGTCGGCTTTGAGGCGCGGCAACAGGCAGATTGCTGATCCAATCCCACGGCCACAATTACTTTTAATTTAATCTTTGTACATTCATATGTGACATATACACGGAGGATATGCGACAGATGGCGGGGCATATCGCCAATTAACCAGAGGAATATGGTATATTCTGGAGTAGTGAGAACGAAGACCGGTGTGAGAATTTAATTTATAAACGTGAATGGAGGGCACATCCCGAATTACTACGGGGAATATTTAGTACTCTGGGGTAGAGTGAATTAATGTGTCAATGTAATTTAGGCGTGAATGAAGGGTTTATCTCCAATACATTCACACTGTCGAGTCGAAATTGATAGCATCGAAAAATGGCTGGACGTGGCAAAGGAGGAAAAACGAAGGGAAAGGCGAAGACCAGGTCGTCCCGTGCTGGACTTCAATTCCCGGTCGGAAGAATCCACCGTCTTCTGAGGAAAGGCAACTACGCCGAGATGGTCGGAGCCGGTGCACCCGTGCACTTGGCAGCCGTCATGGAATACTTAGCCGCTGAAGTTCTCGAATTGACAGGCAACGCCGCACGTGACAACATGACTATCAGGATCATTCCTCGTCACTTTCAGTTGGCCATTAGGAATGACGAAGAGTTGAACAAACTTCTCTCCGGAGTTACCATCGCCCAGGGTTTATTCCCAATTACCCCGACGAATATCAAGTTTTCTGGGGTAGGGTGAATATGTGTTAATGCAATAATTTATTAGCGCGAATGGCAGGTCCATACTCAATTCCCCGACGAATATCGAGTTCTCTGAGGTAGGGAGAATAAATCTGTGAATTGAATTTATTAACGTGAATGCAGGGACCATATCCCCAATTATATCGAGAACTCTGCGGTAATGAGAATAAATGTGTGAATGCAATTTATTAGTGTGAATGAATGCTTATCAACAATTATTCTGAGGTTAATCGAGTACTCTGGGGTAGTGTGAATGGAATCTGATATGTGAATGTAATTTATTAATGTGATTGGTGGAGGGCATATCCCTAATTACCCCGAGGAATATTGAGTACTCTGGGGTGGAGTGAATATAATTTATTAGCGTGAATAAAATTGGTTTAACCACAATTCTCCGACGAATATCTAGTTCTCTGTGCTAGTGTGAATAAATATGCGAATACAATAATTTATTAGCGCAAATGGCAACTTTATTCGAGAACTCTGCGGTAATGAGAATAAATGTGTGAATGTAATTTATTAGCGTGAATTAAGAGGCTTATCCCCAATGACCTCTAGGAATATCGCGAATACTTCGGGGTAGTGTGAATTACTAACATTATTGAGAGAGCACCAAATTACCCCAGGAATATTAAATACTCAGGGGTACAGTGAACGAGGTCTGGTGTGAGAAGGTAATTTAAACCTAATTTTAACCTGCTGAGTCGATTGGAAAAAGAATTAGGATCGAAAAACAAGTAGTTTTCGGGAAAAAAAATAAATAAAAAAATTTATATACTTTTTCGATGTAAATCGACCTGCTGAATAGATTGGAAAGGGAATTAGGCTCGTAAAACACGTAGTTTTTTCAGAAAAAAATATTAAAAAAACGAAAACAAATTTATAGTCTTTTCGATGTAAATCGACCGGCTGAATAGACTGGAAAGGGAATTAGGCTCGTAATACGCGTAGTTTTTCGAGAAAATCCCAAAAAAACCCCAAAAAATTATAATCTTTTTCGATGTAAATCAACATGCTGAGTCGATTGGAAAAGGAATTAGGATCGAAAAACAAGTAGTTTTCGGGAAAAAAAAATATATATATATATATAAAAGCCACACAAAAACACGAAAAAAATAGTCTTTTTCGATTTAAATCGACCTGCTGAGTCGATTGGAAAAAGAATTAGGATCGAAAAACAAGTAGTTTTCGGGAAAAAAAAAACAAAAACAACAACAACAAAAAATATAAAAAAATTGATAGACTTTTTCGATGTAAATCGACCTGCTGAATAGATTGGAAAGGGAATTAGGCTCGTAATACGCGTAGTTTTTCGAGAAAAACCCAAAAAAACCAACAAAAAAATTATAATCTTTTTCGATGTAAATCGACATGCTGAGTCGATTGAAAAAGGAATTAGGCTCGTAAAACACATAGTTATCTACAAAAACCAAAAAAATGTATATTTTTTCGATGTAAATCGACCTGCTGAGTCGATTGGAAAAGGAATTAGGCTCGTTAAACACGTAGTTTTCGAGAAAAACCCAAAAAATAAAAAAACGAAGAAAAAAATGTATAGTCTTTTTCGATGTAAATCAACCTGCTGAATACTGGAAAGGGAATTAAGCTCGTAAAACACGTAGTTTTTCGAGAAACACCTCGGCCCCCCCCCAAAAAAAAATTATAATCTTTTTCGATGTAAATCGACATGCTGAGTCGATTGGAAAAGGAATTAGGCTCGTAAAACACGTAGTTTTCGAGAAAAACGAAAAAAAAATATAAAAACGAAGAAAAAAAACGAAAAAATCTAGTTTTTTCGATGTAGATCAAACCTTCTGAATAGACTCTGGAAAGGGAATTAGGCTCATAAAACAATAGCTTTTCGAAACCCCCCCCCAAAAAAAAAAATATATATATATAATCTTTTTCGATGTAAATCACATGCTGAGTCGATTGGAAAAGGAATTAGGATCGGAAAACACGTAGTTTTCGAGAAAAATTCAAAAAACGCCAAAATGTCAAATAACGTTTTTGTCTTGTTTTTTGAATATTGTGGTTTGTTATTTGTATTATTTTATCCACAATTGACGAGGCCCTGCGATATAGAGAGGTTAGAAATAATATAAAGAAAAGAGTGAGTTGGTTGCTGTTATATCACAAAACATCATAACTTGGTTGACTAATCAGTAAAAGTTGGTTTGAAACGCGAAAGGGTTAAGAAAAAATGCAAAACTAAAGAAGGCAGGGATGGCGCTAACCAACTTAGTTTACGGTTTTTTAATTTTAAATAAGTTTTTGATTTTTAGTTTTAAAGCTAAAAACTTACTTAAGTACATCAATCAAATACGATAAATGTGGTTGAAAACACCAAACAAGAAAGCATTCAGCAGAGAAACCATGTAGAGATTAACTTTTGGAAGAACGAGTGACATTTACAGGAACTGTTAGAGAAAGCTAAGAACAACACGTTTAGATGAAAATATAAACGAGAAATGTCAATGCAATTTGAAGCCGTTAAGTAGTTCTCCAATCACCCAAATGCTGAAATCTGGTCAGAGAATGCAATTTATTGGCGAAACAATGATTTTGTAACTCTTGGCAATATTTGATATTTAGCAATTTTTTTTTCTGGGCTAGCCAATGGTGCTTTAATTTCAATAAGGTTTTATTTGTCCAGTGCAGTTCTTTTTTCGCATCAGGATGCTGTATTTTTAACGGTAGTTTGAGAGGAAGCATGTGGGTGATTAAACAGCGAGCGACGCCGGCTCACGATCCGCTCCAAGGATCCCTCATCCTGGAAGGGCGACTGCGAAGGATAACGGAAGGGAAGTTTAGAATAAGCACTTCACATTATATTAAGTCACGTTTTACTTGTAAAGCTGGATCGGGCGGCTTAAACACCCATCGGCCCTGTACTGACATTTGTCAAGGGTTCGGTTGAAAAGTCATCGTATACAATCGTCTCTCGTCCTGACATGAGCGGACTAATCCAGGACGGAGGAAATAATGTATCAGAAGACGGGAATTGGCCGTCGGAAAATGTGGGAGTGTCCCGGCATGGCACGAAATTAAAGCTTGTTTAAGTGAATTGGGAGCATCGACCCTCTGAGCACAACAAACCCGACCTTCGGAACGCCCTGCCGACGTCCAATTTCGGCCGAATGCTGAGGGTCATCCTTTCAAATTTTGCTTTAAATACGAAGAAAAACAATACTTCATACTCACCGATACTTGCTGTTATCACACAAATCGAAATACACTTTTTTCACTCACCTGAAACAAAACAAAAATACATTGGAAACTATACAAAAATCTCATTAAACAGGGAAAACGATAATTAACAACATATCACATGAAGGAAATAACAAAAAAAATATTAAGCAATATATTAGACACAGTTCCGTTAAAATTAAAATAAACACCATTGACAAAATAAGAAAATAAATTAACTAACTCTCTGGATCAAGGTACGGTCTTGAAAAAAAAGCAAATTCAGTTCTTACTGCCAAGCATTCAAACTATTTTAAGGGTTGAATGATCATCATCAGGGCAAAATGATAAACTAATAAGCAGATTGACATATTTAATTTTTTTTTTACACGCAATCTCAAATTTCATTGAAGACCGACTCAGTCCTAACATTGCCAAGGACTGGAACAGTATTGATTCAATGAAAAAAAAATTCAGTAAAAAACTTAAATATGTCTATGACCTACACATGTTTAAGATTGTATTGCCTTATGACGACCTTAAAATACGTCGAAAGCTTGGCAGAAAACAATGTTCTGAGGATCTTTCCAGATCGTCTTGGTCTGTCTATCTCTCTGAGTTAGCTATACAGGTAATCGAGGAATATGGAGTACTTATCCCCCCCCCCATTGAATGGTATGTAAATAAAAAAAGAATGTACATGAGAATGAGTATTTAGGTTAAAAATGCATGCGTCGGTCTGAAATGAACTTGTTGTCGATAGTCCCCTGAGCTTAATCCCACCACCTTAGCACCTAAGCGGGTGATCCTCTCAGCTGGCGACAAAGTCATAAGCTTAGTTCTGCATAATGTGTACAAAAATGGATACATGGGCAAAACTCAGCCTACAAAAGTCAAAAATTAATTATTCTCAGCAATGTTAGACAAATTATTACTCGTTACCAAAGGCGATCGCATACAAATATTACTGTAAATAACTAAAACGTCGTTGGCAACAGTTTAGGCGTTGACACGGCGCACATCACTGTAAGGTAAAGGTCCCGCGTTCGAATCCAGCGGCCCTGCATTCGAACCCGACATACCTACAACAGGGCTTTTTTTCAAAAACACCGGCACCCTGCTATTGCGAACCCTCGTAAAATAAAATTTAACAAAAATAAAGGTCTAACATCTACAACTTATATACTACAATTTTGCCGCAATGCTGCACGTGGCGATTGCTATAACAAAAAATCAAGTTAAAAACAGTTCTTGAAGGCTTGTTGTTGTTCTGGTTTTCTTTTGTGTTAAATTCTAAGATTCTAAGTAAATAAAAAAGGAAAATTAATCAACTATTTCATTCAAAATGGTATCTATGTACTCGATAAAAACAAACAAATGACACGCTTCAATTCTTGCCGTCATACCTAACCTGCATCCTAACGACTACAGCCTACAACTTTATAGGATTTGGTATGTATTTATTATGAATGAGAGTATAAGGACAGGTCTGAACTTACCGAAAGAATTGTACTGATCTGATTTACTTAGTGCGTATTTAAGAATAAAAATACGCGTAAACAAAAAACAGCTGTTCAATTCATGGCTGCCATGTTGGTTACCTACGCCCTAACGGATAGCAAAGTGACTACATTTTCGACCTAACACCTAGAATTGGCCTGTTAGATCGACCAATGTTAACTAGCCGATTCTTACAAGTCTACGTCATCATTTTTCTCGATCTAACAGGACCTAACAGAGTTAACACAAAGATCGTGAATACCCCTATTAACACTGATTTACGACAATTAGATTCGAGAAATGGTGTTGTATTTTTCTGCAATTTCTTACATAGTAAAATATTTTGATATAAATGGTAAAAATCGAGTGAAAATCAAAGTGAACCTGTGACTTATCGCCCAGGTAAAGGGATTTCTTCAATTTATCTACTGGTTAATGCCTAACTTACACTATCTAAGATATAAAAAGTGGTTTCTTCCATTCAAACTTACGAAAAAAGTATTATCTACGTATTATTTTCTTTTAGAAGTTTTTAGGTCAAACGAACTCAAGTGGTACGCCTCAGCGGCATATTTAGCCGAAGGTCGTGGGTTCGAATCCCGCTCGTAGCTTTTTCATTTCAACCAAAACCTTACATAAAACGATTAATTAATTGAAAGAAGTAATTTGGTCAATGGGCGACTAAAAATAACGGATTTTAATAAATACAACAATTACACAGAACTATCCACTCCTTACAGTATACAATGGTCATTATTCTCATTTTGACAATGACTCAACAATGACTTTGAGATTTTATATTACAAAATTAACTTGACGTACGCCATTCTAGCTCTGGTCCTAACGTTTAAAACTGTGTTTAATTATTTTCTTTCCGTTTAATGTCACCAATGATTAGTTAATTACATTTCTGCCGTAAAATAAAAGTGGCTCCTGCAGCATACCACTGCGGTATTCTTATTTTTTATTTTAATAAGTGATGAAAAAAATTAATATTAATTAGAAGAGAACGTTCTCTATGCAAGATAACATCGCATAAAACATGAGTATTTAAAGAGGAATGAATTTCAACCAAGCATCGCATACATGCATTAAATTAATCTGGAAATCTAGGATGAAGGACGAAAATGCGATTTCACCAGACACAATGGTCATAAATTGGGTACAACATGGTGACTCAAACCCCCCAGGGGAGAAGACGAAGCACAAGTGGACGCTGTTATTTATCGCCCATCGATTTTATTCAATTTACAGCCCCGAATTCTCACGGTTTCAAGCTGTTGTAGGCGGAAGCACGGGTTGATCCGGATAGGATGTAATCTGAAACACTAATTTTCCCCCCTGTCCTCGTCACAAATTAATAGTTTAGATTATAAATCACTGTAGCACCAGCAATATTTATAACGAGTGCTGGGCTTTCTCTAGCTCTGTCACACAGTCTAATGACTTCTGTCCCCCAACCCTACAACAATAAACCTGACTCGACTCCACACTCTGTTTTCTCTTACCACAATAACAAGCACCTGGATGATTCCTGTTTTAGGGATTTCAATGTGCAGAATAATGATCATTGAAAATATTATTTTATCCGGGAATATTATTACTTCCTCAAAATGTCTATTGCTATACCAACCAATTATTATTTACATTTACAAATCACATTAGAACTCAAAAAGTGAATCTGGTGTATTCTAGAGAATAAAGGGTTATTCACGATGTTTGCAATTAGTTAACTCGTGTTAATTCGAATAGCGAAATGTCCAGTATGATCATAAAGGCCCCCGTCTTTCCATAGCATGTTAAACGTAATTTTTCCGCAATCCTGCGCGTGACGATTGGTAGAACCAAAAATAAAGCTATAACAGGCCTTGAAGGCTTGTTGTTGTTTGTTAAGGATTTGTATTAAATTGTAAGATGCCAGAAAATATAAAAGGCAAATTAATCATTCGAAATGGTATCTACACACTCGAAAAGTACTAACAAAAAGGACTACTGTACTAACTAACAGCCTACAACTTTATAGGATTTGGGATGCATTTATTATGAATGAGAGTATAAGGACAGGTCTGAAATTAAAGAAATGTATTTGTCTAATTTAATTAATGCAATAAAAATGTAAATAAAAAACAGATATTAAATTCATAGCTGCCATGTTGGTTACCTATGCCCTAACGGATAGCGATGTTACTACATTTTCGACCTAACACATAACATTGGCTCTGGCCTGTTAGATCGAGCATTGTTAACTAGCCTATTCTTAAGGTCTACGTCATCATTTTTCTCTATCTAACATGTCCTAATGTGAATACCCCTTCTATTTGTAAACAGTGTAAACGCATAAATCACTTTTGACGTATGAATGAAAATAAACTAGCGACAACGGTACTTAATTTCCATAAAACAACTCTCATAAATGAGTTTATAACTCTTGCCTAACAAACAATGATACTGCTCATCAAAAAACCTACCATCTGGTTTTTACCGAAAAATGAACAATTTTGGAAATACATATTTTCTCAGCTTTTTAATTCAAAGACCTGCGCTTGGTCTCATTTTTTACAAAAACGCTAAATAATCTGGCTTTTTAAAATGTTTTCCTAGGTTCAGTCATTCAACCGTAAATTCAAAAATTCGCGAACATGTTAATTTTTGCACTTTTTACGAAAATTTCAAATTGAGCTGTGGAACGAAACAATCGTCCTGGAGCGGTGCCGGATAGCAATTGATAGGATTCAATCAGCTTTCAATCGGTCACCTTCCACTCTGCCTGATTACTCAACCGTTTTCGGGTTATTCGCGATTTTTGGGCAAAAACGTGGGTTTTTACTTGCCATTGGAATAGACCGATCACTCTCTCTTTCGGCAAAGTGGAAGGTGGCCAATTGAAAGTTTATTAAAATTTTCTCGCGCCCCAGCCCAAGTTGGAGTTTTCGTAAAAAGTGCAAAAATTAACATGTTCCTGAATACTTGAATGTACTGATGAATGACTGAAGCTAGGAAAACATTTACGAAAGCCATCTTGTTCAGCACAAAATTTTCTAAAAAAATGAGTCCTAACACAGATCTTTGTCGTAAAAAGATGTGAAAATAAGCATTTCCAAAGTTGGGCGTTTTTTCTTGCAAAAAGCTCAATTATATATATCTGTGTGTGTGTGTGTGTGTTTATTTTATATGTATATGCATGTGTGTGTAAATAAATATATATAGGTATGTGAATATATGCACATACATGTGTCTGTGTGTATATATATTTAGGAAAGTATAGTTTTGAGTTTGCGTAACTGTCATTTATACGTATGAATAGCAATGTATGAACGTCCTTCAGTGATATTTTCTGCGTTCCTTGATTTTCTTTTTTTTTATTTACGTTTTTAAAATAACGAATACAGAAATTCCATCAGGATGCGAACCGTACTTTACATATGAAGAAAATCACTTAAATATCGCTAATTTACGTGTGATGTTTAATGAACGTTAGTTAATGATTATTCGGAGATCGTGAGATGCGGTCAGGTGTGACGTAGGTTTTAGAAAAACATTTTCTTAATCGTGTCAACGTTTCGAACTTTATTGAGATCATCTTCGGGGCTCAAAGTGTTTGTTTTCCGTGTAGATGTGTCATTCTTGTCTGTCGTATTGAGAGTGCCCAGTGGGTATAATGACAGATCTACACGGAAAACAAACACTATGAACTCTGAAGATGATCTCAATAAAGATCGAAACGTTGGCACGATAAAGAAAATGTTTTTCTGAAACTACCTCACTCCAGACAGCATCTCACGATCTCCGAATAATCATAACTAATTTATTTATATAGACATAATTTGTGTATATTATTTGTAATAAATCATGTGTTTATAATTTGATGAAATGCGTCTATTGTGTGAGCATTTGCCAATGTAGGTGTCTCGTAATGAGTGGGTCTCCTTAAGGTTCGAATCATATTTTCTACAACCGATCATTACTGATTTTGCGGTCTCCGTAAACAATCAGTGATGAGTCATCAATGACTGGATAACATTACGCTTCAAATTATAACTGCAGAATATACTTTGTATTTTTCTTACGCGTTTCACGGTTTATTGCTCGCTTTACGGTATATAACTGTGATTATAATAGGATTTTTTTTTCTAGATCACTTTCTTTATGAGATTGAAGGAAGATAATCTAGATTTGACGAGAAAGCAGAGCTTGCTCAAGGATGCACGACTGAAATCATAAATGCAAACACATTCCAAAGTGAGCTAACAGGAAGATGTAATAAAATATGATAGAATAGAGGAAAACTAGATTATTCCGGTGAGATTCAAAGGATTCACCTGAATTACGTCACCACTTGATGTATGTTAAAGGTTTGGAACGATTTACGTCGCTATTTTCACAATTTTCTCACTGTCTGTGGCCAATCCTCAATGCTTTGAAACCCTGCACGCATTGCTTTTACGTCAAGGATATTCTATTATATATCGACCAAAAAACAAAAATTCTATACTGTAATAATCGCAAACGTATAATCAACTGAAGCAACGCACGCAATACTAAGATCCATGACCTTTTCCGCTAAAAGTGCTCTTTTCCAGGGTTTCTACGGGATCGTACAAGTGTTCAGGCGGCTTTGAAAGAGTTCTCCAGAGTTAATAAGGGCGTCGTTGGAGCGGATAAACGTTTGGATAAATGGCAGCCCCTTATTTGGATGGGTGCTTTTTTATCGTCGAATTTCGTTTTATCTAGCATTTCAAGGCACTCGGCTACACCTGGCACTTGACTCATAAGTTTTCAGAACAAATATTGACAACGGGTTCATATGTTCTGCGGCTTTAAATGCATTAGGGGTGTCTTGTCGGATAGCGGAAAAAATTCAACCGAGAAGGATCGATTATATGGCAGGAGTCTGTTTGTGATTCACGAGCGTGTGAGCCGTTTACCCTCGGCCACATGGCATCCCGTTTCCGATATAAAGAGTTTATGCCATATTGCCATTGCTACAAGCCCCTTACAGCCTGTTTTTGGTCAACGTTCTCAACAGACTGAAATCAATCACGCTTCATCGGATGTTACCGTCATCACTTCACATCCTACCATACACCCGGCGAAGGCACGAGTTCGCTACTTTTTCGTGATGCTCAACGCCTCCGCGAGGCCGCAACGGGAGTCACGACCTCCTTTTATGTGAAAATATTACGCAACCGATTTTCCGAGACGTTTGGAAACGTGCAAATTGCTTATTGGTCGGCAAAAGTTATGCAGAGAACGATTAGTGAAGAAAGATCGCTTACAAACCTATTCGAACTAAAAGAGCCACCGGAAATGAAACCGCAGAAGAAACCATCGAAATAATGCTTCGGCTAAATTGGCACTTCTGAGTGCATATTTCAATATTTGCAGCATATTCTTACTTCAAATTTTTCAAAAAAATGTTTTATCAAGTTCATTTATAGAGGTTTTCGTGACACGAAGGTGATAAAAATGGTTTATCACGATGCATGACTTGCACTCCATAAACTTGTTGAGAGCCTAATGGTACCGTCTAATATATACAAATTGAAGGGGTTGGGGTTTATTAACCCAGAACGTTTAACATTATTCAGGGATTCAGAAAATAGGGGTATTCACGATGTTTTCAAGATGTTAACTGAATATATACGGAAATAAATGTCCAGTAAGATCGTGAACGCCACCTTTCTTTCTTATCATGTTAAACGTTAATTTTTCCGCAATGCTGCGCGTGCCGAATGGTAGAACAAAAAAATGAAGCTATAACAGTCCTTGAAGGCTTGTTGTTGTTTGTTTTGGTTTTCTTTTGTGTTAAACTGTATGATGCCGGAAAAGGAAAATTAATCAACTCTTTCATTAAAAATGCTATCTAGGGACTCGAAAAGTACTAACAAATGACACGCTTCAATTCGTGCCGACATACCTAACTTACATCCTAACCTCTAACAGCCTAAAACTTTATAGGTTAGGTGATGTATATACTATGAATGGCGAGTATAAGGCCAGGTCGGAAATTAACAAAAGAAATGTATTTGTCTGATTTAATTAATGCGTCTTAAGAATAAAAATACGTGTAAGCAAAAAGCAGCTGTTAAATTCATGGCTGACATGTTGGTTAACCTACGCCCTAACGGATAGCAATGTGACTACATTTTCGACCTAACATCTAACATTAGCTCTGGCCTGTTAGATGGAGCAATGTTAACCAGCCGATTCTTAAAGTCTACTTCATCATTTTTCTCGATATAAAGAGACTTAACAGAGTTAATAGGGTAAACACAAAGATCGTGAGTACCCCTATTAAAACTGATTTACTACAATATATTCGAGACACGGTGATTTTGTTTTTCTGTAATTTCTTACATCGTAAAATATTTTGATGCAAACTGTAAGAATCGAGTGAAATCAAACTGAACCCATGACTTATCGCCCAGGTAAAGGGATTTCTTCAATTTATCTACCAGTTAATGCCTAACTCACACTATCTAAGAGATAAAAAGTGGTTTCTTCAATTCAAACTTACGAAAGAAGTATTATCTACGTATTATTTTCTTTTAGAAGTTTTTAGGTCAAACGAACCGTCGTTTATCTTAAAGGAAGTTTATAGAAGGATTTTATCTATCAATGGATGATTAGATTTTATAATGATTTTATAATTTATACCCTCTCCAGAAGAAATAAATGTACTTGTTTGATTGAAATCATTAAACTGATATTGATAGTTATATAAAATAGTACGGTGGAAATCTTCACTTTCTTTGAGAGTGATACGAAACAGCATTTGAAGAATACTTCCAACCCCATTATATTTAGTGGTCTATTAACAAAATTATTTCTTTCAATTAATTAATATTTTTATGTGTAGGAGAATAAAGTTGCGCCAAGGTGACGTCAGACTGTGACGTACTTAAATCTATTGGTCACTTCTAAGAAGGTTATTGGTTACAAGTGCTTATGTGTAGATAATAAAGAGCGTGTGTTTAAAAACGAAAAGTCTACGGTTTCTTTATCCGATCCAATCCTGAAAAGGCCCTACATATGTAAGGTTTTTGGTTGAAATGAAAAAAGTTAGTGCCACGAGCGGTATTCGAACCCACGACGTTCGGCTAAATACCTCTACCACTTCAGCTATCGTGAATTCGATCCACTCACTCTCCCCGTGGCCATTTCAATTGTCGCCGAGAACGAATCCTGATTACACGACATTTGAAAAATGTCAAAAAGTATGGAAATTTCGAAAGGTTGTAGGTTGAGATGGAGAGTTGGTGTCCGAGTGGATCGAAGTCAACAAATCTAATATCTACCCTCTTTCACCGTAATTAAATAAAATAGTTAAACATAAATACAACAGCTAGTAGATTGCAGTAGCAGATTCGAACCCATGACCTTCGGCAAAAGATTAATCAATTGAAAGAAATACTTCCAACGTAGGCCTTTTTATCAGATGACAACACGTAAAGCGGAAAACACGAGAAACGTCGTCTCGTTTAAATAAATCGTGTCTTCCTTATGAGAAATTCAAAGTGGAGTGCTTCTCGAATAGAACATAATCGAGACCCTTGTTTTTTCTTTTATTGCTCGACTCTTCTTCTTTCGGCCCCTGGCTTCCCACGGAGTGTTTGATCAATAAATAATAACACGTGTCCCGAGGGGAAACACCGACATTGAACACACTTATATAATATCACCGTTTTATTAGATTTAAAGGACGGCTTTGGCATAAGTGCGTTAAAAAAAAGAAAGTCGACCGGGAGAATCCGGGACAAGGACGGTGAACCTGACATTTGTAAATCACGCCCAGCTACACTGACTGAAAAGTCAGCCTGTCCGATAGATCCCAATTCGATAAGTATTGTAATAGGAAACCTTTAAAGAAATATAAGACGAATAACAAGTGGTAAGGTTCTTCAAAAATTACCGAAGATAAAGTATCACCAGGTGAGAAATGACCTATTATCGAAACATTTCATCTTACGTTGTGAGATTTCTTTTGAGACCTGCAAGATGTTGAACCTGTAGGTTCTAATCTTTAGTATTTTATGTTTACAGTACAGTCTTCCACTGCATCATTGTTCAATGAGCTTAAGAACCTCCTAGTTATTTGAGGTGGCTTCGGAGTTGGATTGAAGTTGTAAGATAAAATTTCGTTATCATCCGCGTAGGTTTTAAGGACGTGAGGGTGAGGTTGGGATGTATCGACAGGTCAATTGTATCTCAACTCATTGCCGCACCGTACTCTGAAGCAACGATTTGTTAGGATGAGTTTTAGAATTTGAAAATAAGAAGTACATGGGAAATTTATTAATTTGAGAACTGCTGGAAGCTTAATACATGCCTGAGAATGCACCCAATAGCAGGAATAATCTCTGTTCTCTAAGACAAAGGAAATAGTTTCAACAATCCTGAAAACATTGCTGAATTGTAAATGCGTCTGACCAGCTTTATACACCCGGCCTCACGGGATACGGCGGATCGGATGGCAGCGTATACGCAAGCGTTGAGGACTGCGTGAGTAGTGGCGGATGGGAACGGGTAGTGAATCGGTTGCTCCTACTCGAGTACGCTTTGCACGTAGGTGTAGGCTGAGCTCGACTGGAGGCTTTTACCGTTGGCGGTACTCCTCTAGGGGGTGGTTAGCAAATCCACTTTAAACAAAACCGCGGCCGGAGCGGATCCGGTAGTTTCTACGCTGGGGAAGCCCCACTATTCTGGGCGGTAGAGTGGCCTTCTCTACCTATAGAGACCAGGCTGATGTATTTCGGCTTAGGTAGCCCTTTGCGCGCGGCATACGGTCTGATTCTTAATGCAGACCCGACCTATCGGAATGGGCAAGCGGAGAGCGAGGTTGTCTTGGCCCTTCAGGGCTGAGCTACCTCTACACAAATGCTGCGGCAGTAACACCATTCTGTCGTATGTGTTAGTGCGTCAGCTCTCATCTTGAGAATCAAAGGCCGAATAGGCTAGGTGCGGACGTTAAGATCCTCATTGTCCTTTTAAGGACGATCGAGTATGCGGGAAAGGTCTGTAAAAGGATTTATGGCTAGATGTGGATTTTAGCTATACGAGCGATGATGGAATAAAACACTGGCTTTTTCTGGAAGGTTTACTTGGGAATTGTGAATCAAGAATTTTACTTTTGATGGAGGATAACGAGGAAGGGGGATATAAGGTTTTCTTTTACTTGCTGGTCATGTGGTGTAGTAATGTTTATATCACCAAGTCATCTAACAAGCAAGGAATCCAAACATTCCAATGACAAACCCTAAGATGTCTCCAAAATCTTTACTATGTCTCCAACCTCACCATCCACCATAACCTGTGTCCCTTCGTCAAAGATACGTTCCTGCTTACTCATGTTTCACTCCTATCTTTCAATCCATCCTAACTGCTCAAGCCTTTTCCGCTACTTGCCATTCTAGAACCCTCCACGTCGCCTCAAACGAAGATAAACTGAGTGCTTCTAATGACACGTGTGCACCGGGTGAAGTATTGGCTGTAGTTTTAGTGTTTTGCCAGGGATTTTGTAGCACTAATAACAATTTGTAATATGTATTGTTCATGTACAGGATACAAATAAAAGGTTCAGATTATAAACGAAAGTTTTAGAAATAATTTTTTGGCGAGTTATCCTCTTTAATCATCTGAAGCTGAAACACACGGGACAAATAAACACCGCAGAAAGCACTAAAATGATAGAATTGTTAAAATATAATCATATAAAACCTGTTTAAACATAATTTTAATGATATGTATATATGGTCAAATCTCGTTGAAACCCTTTTACGGAGCATTAGATGGAAACACAACGATTCACATATGCCGATGCGTTCGGTAAAATCCATGTAGCTGAGGGATCGACTATGTCGTTTATTTTTTATGGGAATCGTTTTAAGAGTTTACTTCTAACAAGCCGGCAACTGGTTCTGTCTGAAATAGTTTTCGAGAAAAGTTGTATTAATCGATAGGCCATTTTTACGGCCTGGCCCCTGGACACGAACGAGATTACGCCGAAATAAGTTATGAACTTTAATTGCATCACGTTGATTCCGGGGTGCAATTAAATGAAAATCATCAGCTTTCACTTCCTTGCCAATTAGCCGGCATTTTCCCACTCGTGAAATTTTGACGGACCAAATTCAGAGGCCAGCAGAGCGTGGACGTCGGAGGCGATTTGGGTCACAGCAATAAATAAATATTGTCTTCTTGGGGTGAAATACAGCTTTCACTCTTCATCATTATTTATATTGTGGCGCGAGGAGGAAAGTTATATATGCCAATTACGAAGTGAAGAAAGGGTAGCCTTAGACTATTTATTTCTATGAGAAAAGTTGCAATAAGATTGGTCGTAACGTACGACGATAAACTTAGTCGACTCTTACAGAACTGAAAATAATCAGTCAACAGAATCTCTTTTCGTAAATGAAGACTGTACAACAACCGAGTTTGACGTTGAAAGTGGCATGAGACGGCGATTACGGTAGTCAATTTAGTTAAGAGGGTCAAAAAAGAACTCCATGACACGACCGAATTGGGTACACATTTTTTTTTAAATACGTATTTCCCTCCGATTCGCGCGACTAGGACGGAATGCACAAAGGGTTTGCGATTTCGGTTGAGACCCGGCAGTAAACGGTACTTCTTTTCCCTAAGACATTCCGTCACGACGAGCCAGATGGTCTAATGGGGTAAAGGCCGTGTTAGGAGAAGCCGGGGATCAGGATGACCCCAAATGTAGAAGGAACGTCTTGTTTTCTCCCCCAAGGACGGAGATTATACGACATTCGGGATGATCCGCGGGAAAGAGTCGCGCTTCGACCGACAAACGAGAACGGAAGTATAAACAAAAAATAAACCATAAAACCGTTTTAATCAAGTTTGCCAAGTGTGGCTAATGATTTCCAAGAACCTTGGAAGACTAATCACTTAACACAAAACCACGGATAATCCAAAGGGGTTTCAATTAACCCATTTTTAATGAACTATGAACATTTTATCAACACCAATAAAAATAACTTTAATTTCATAATTCTCCTACTTTATTAATACATTATCCCATTATTTGAATACTCAAAGAAACAGCTCATTCTAATCGTTTTATTATCAACCGATCACTGATTACACCAATCTATTTCTTTGCCGGCAGTTATTAGATAATAGGGGTATTCACGATCTTTGTGTTAACCCTGTTAGGACATGTTAAATCGAGAAAAATGATGACGTAGACATTAAGAATCAACCGGCTAGTTAATGCTTGATCTAACAGTCCAGAGCCAATGTTACGTGTTAGGTCGAAAATGTAGTCACATAGCTATCCGCTAGGGCGTAGGTAACCAACATGGCAGCCATAAATTTAACAGCTGTTTTTTCATCCATATTTTTATTCTTAAATACGCATTAATTAACGTTAATTTCTGATTTGTTTGTTATGGATATTTTTTATTCACACATGAACTTCGTAACAATTTCCATTTAGTATAATATATCTTCTTCCGTGCTATCGATAATGTTATCACGAGTTAAAAGGTGTAAGTATTTTCTAAATTCACCTATGAACTGACATTCTACTAGATGTTCACTGTTCCAATAACTAAAGAGATTTTGATTTCTACCAACTATGCCAATATAATAATGATCTAATTACGAACAGACATTAGCGAATAGTGAAGGGAAGGTGCAAATTAGTCCTTTTATGACGCCCACTTTTTTTCTTCTATTATTACTTCTGGTAGTTTTACGTAAGCGATAGCAAGATAGTATTTTTACCGAGAGCAACGTTCAGATCGAAGATATTGAATCTATTCCAATCGGTTTGAAATCACAGCCTACGACTTTATAGGATATCCGATATATCTATGAATGAGAGTATAAGGACAGGTCAGAAATGAACAAAAGAAATGGATTGGTCTGATTTAATTAATGCGTATTTAAGAATAAAATACGTGTACACAAAAAACAGCTGTTAAATTCATGGCTGCCATGTTGGTTACCCATGCCCTAACGGATAGCAATGCGACTACATTTTCAACTTAACATCTAACATTTGTTAGATCGAGCAATGTTAACTAGCCGATTCTTACAAGTCTACTAGTAATAGTCTAATTTTTCTCGATCAAACAGGACGTAACAGAGTTAACGGGTTAATACAAAGATCGTGAATACCACTACTATCTACGAATATTACACACACATCTTTGGACATGGTGGTTCATGTTTTGGATATGGATGTTAATGATTTATTTTAATATTAAGGATAATTAAAAGTATTTCTTTTTGTTGAATTGTCACAGAATCGTGCTCATTTACATTCTTTAAACTTATGAAATGTCTAAACTTCTTCTAATGTTCCAATCCATTTTGCAAAAAATATCCATACAACATCATGTATTATTTACGTTATATTACGTTTGGACATCTACGGTCCAATTGGATATTAATGAAAAAAATTTATTATAATATTGAGGATAATTAAAAGTGTGTAAGAATTAAAAGAGTTTCGTTCTGTGGCATATTCACAATATATTACAGTGTACGCCTGTGGACATTGGGCGGAAAATTTTATTTCAAAATTGGGGATAATCAAAACTGTGTAATATTTAGTGACCGTTAATCAATGATTTTTTAGAGATTAGGTTTAAGTTAAGAGTTGTTGTAGATATAAGAGATAAGTTGAAGATATAATCAATCTTTTTATGTAAGGCTTTTGGTTGAAATGAAAAAGTTAGTGCCACGAACGGGATTCGAACCCACGACCTTCGGCTCAACAAGCCGCTGCTCTACCACTTGTTCTATAGAGCTCATTTCAACCAAAAACCTTACATAAAATGATTAATTAATTAAAAATATTTAAAAAAACATTTAAAAAAGTGATTGATGAGGGGAGGCTGTTGCCTCCAAAATCCATAAAAATAAAAAGAGTTAGATGGTTGTCTAGTTTCTGAAAAGAAACCCAAGAAACATTATTACATATTTCAATTAATTAATCTTTTTATGCAAGATTTTGGTTGAAATGAAAAAGTTAGTGTCACGAGCGGGATTCGAACCCACGACCTTCGGCTCCTGAATCGAATCCTGATAACACGACGTTGGAAAAATGGCAAAAAGGAGGGAAAATTCGAAATGTTGTAGGTTGAGGTGGGATGTTGGTGTCCGAGTGAATCGAAGGACGTGCGTTCGAATCCCGCTCGTGACACTATCTTTTTCATTTCAAACAAAACCTTACATAAAAGGTTGATTAATTGAAAGAAGTAATTTGGTCAATAGACCACTAAATATAATGGATTTAAGATATAAGTTTTAGAAAAACTTTTTCTTTATGTTGCGAACGTTTCGATCTTTACTGAGCACACCTTCAGGGCCTGGAAATATTTGTATAATTTAAACTAACTAACTTTATTATTATTATATTTATTACTTAAATAACTTTCTTATCAGACCAGACCGCATCTCGCGATCTCTAAATAATCATAATCGAAAGTGTTTCTTTCTGTTGGATTTTCACAGAATCCTATTATTCATACATTCTCGGGGATTATGAAATTTCTAAATTTGTTCCAACGTTTAAATACATCTTCTTTTTAGCAGTCTTGTTGAACTGTATAAACCGACGTTTATACTTTTTCCTACTGTGCGTTTTTCGCACCGACAAAGAAAACAAAACACCATTTTTGTATAGAACTTGGATTGTTATTATTGGCAACCTTGGTAGCCCAAATGACTCTTCCATTTTCAATGCGACCTTCTCGACAAGGACGACGCTCGTTAGGTAGAAAGTCGAGATATCCAAAACGATCGAATTATCCCTAAGTATCCAAAATAAAAATCATTGGTCCTAAACATAGCAAAAAGCTTGATAAAGTAAATAAGGATTATGTGATGATAAGGAAAATGTCTCACAATCGCCAGAGGAAAATTTTGACTTAATGGGGTCGTTTTTTGATGTTTTATATAATTTTGAAAATGATTAAAACGCCATATCGTATATTATATGTCCAATTTGTTCACCAAGGCGATGAGATCGTGCTAGGCATTTTTTAAGTACAACATAGAATTGAAATTCATGATGAACTCATGAATACAACCAAGGATTTTTTTTCTTTTTAATTTCCTCGACATCGTATGTTATCTGATCGACGAAAGGGGTTATTTTCGATAGTGGAACCCGTTGTAGTCCGTAATTACATTTGTCATTACGCCTTTTGACCACGTACATAGAAAAGCGGTCTATCCCCTGCCGGTTCGCCTTTTTCCGTAATAAGCCAGGAAACAGAATCTACATTACAATGCAAATTATCTGTATACACAGACCGATTTTCACCACGGCGCTCTGGAACACGGAACATTATGTTTAAATTAATTTCTGGGCTTAAAGTATGCAAAACACCATTGGCGTCTTATAATCCTCTAAAGCCTTGAAATCTAAGAAATCATAGCTCTTAGGAATACAAAAAAATCTGATTATTTTTACGTTTTACGTTTTTATGTTTATATTTAAATTAATGATAGTTTTCTTATTTGAATTGGGAAAAAATTGATTAAAATATGTCTATGGTCTGCCTAGGTTTACTGCTCAATCGAACTCGATCATCCCCCATCATTAAAAAAACGAAACACTCATGACTTCTGTGCAATAAGTCTAAAAGGACTTTTTGTTGTAAAAACACATAATTTGGTCAGTCTGGTTTTACAGGCCATTGCAAGACGACGTGAAATCGTCGCAAGGTGAAACGAAGCTGATTCAATTGTTTTCACTCAGCTGTCCGTCGAGACCGACTCCAAAAGCTCACAGGTCCTCGCAAATTGCGCAAACGTTTCGGGTAAGTATTTTCGGTTGGACCGTTGTACTAATGGGAAGAGAATGAGCCGTAAGGCCTCTCGTGGCCGTAACGAGGGTGTTTTTTTCCGTTTCGTAACCTGCAAATCGTTGCCAGCTCAAAGCCGTAAAACTGGAGAAACCGGAGGCCGAATGGCGTAAAAATCGGTTTACTATTTACCGGGAAAATTTCCTCCCTTTCAATTTTACACTGGAGAGAAAACGCCAAGTACTGATGTTAATACCACAAGAGATTCAATTTAAGCAACTACATGTCTAGTTAAGTGCAGGTTTTCTATTGAAATCATTTTCTCCTATTATTTCTAACAAAAGATTAATCAATGTTTCCAAACTAAATTGACATTTATGTTTTAGTGGTCAATTGACCACGTTACTTCTTTCAATTTAATTGTTCTTTTTATGTAAGGTCTTGGTTGAGATAAAAAGTCAAGTGTCACGAGGGGGATTCGAACCCAACCTTCTCTGGGTCCAACCAGGCGAAGGACGTGGGTTCGAATCCTTCTATTGAAATCATTTTCTCCTATTATTTCTAACAAAAGATTACTCAATAATTGAAAACTAAATTGACATTTATGTTTTAGTGGTCAATTGACCAAGTTACTTCTTTCAATTTAATTGTTCTTTTTATGTAAGGTCTTGGTTAAGATAAAAAGTCAAATGTCACGAGCGGGATTCGAACCCAACCTTTTCTGGGTACAACCAGGCGAAGGTCGTGGGTTCGAATCCTTCTATTGAAATCATTTTCTCCTATTATTTCTAGCAAGAGATTACTCAATAATTCAAAACTAAATTGATATTTATGTTTTAGTGGTCAATTGACCAAGTTACTTCTGTCAATTTAATTGTTCTTTTTATGGAAGGTCTTGGATGAGATAAAAAGTCAAATGTCACGAGTGGGATTCGAACCCAACCTTCTCTGGCTCCAACCAGGCGAAGGTCGTGGGTTCGAATCCTTCTACTGAAATCATTTTCTCCTGTTTTTTCAAACAAAAGATTACTCAATATTTCAAAACTAAATTGACATTTATATTTTAGGGGTCAATTGACCAAGTTACTTCTTTCAATTTAATTATTCTTTTTATGTAAGGTTTTGGTTGAGACAAAAAATATCAGTGTCACGAGCGGGATTCGAACCCAACCTTCTCTGGCTCCAACTAGGCGAAGGTCGTGGTTCGAATCCTTCTCGTGACAATGACTTTTTATCTAAACCAAAACCTTACATAAAAAGAATAATTAACTAAATTGAGTTTACTCAGAGATAATCATTATTAACTAGCTTTAAATACGACATTTATAAATATGGACAAAACCTATGTCATAAACAGTTTCGTTATGAAAAATTCTTAAAAAATTGCAATATGCTTGCCAATATTTCTAAACTGTTTAAATATAGAAAACTGGAACAAGCTGGAATAATGACTTCTTTAATTGACAATAAAACTGAGGTAGTAAAGTCAGTTTGTCAAGGAAACATATTTTATCTTCTGTAGTTACACAGACCCACTTTCCATTTCCACTATAATAATAGATCTTCCTTTATGTCCCTCGTTCCATTACCACGAGTTCCATTTTCTGAATTTAATAAACATATCTACCTACATTCAGTTTTCTCTGGAATGATGACCCAAAGAGGAATTTTTACTTGTATAGGATCTTTGTGAATAGACGGTTATTACAAGAAATAGCCGTTTTGCTCCGATAATAGCAATACTTCGATTATAGGACGTAGTGATACAAATCTATCGAACCATGGCCCGACAATTGGTAGCTGTTCACGTCCCGGTTACCCAGGAACGGTAATTCTCCCGTTCAGATCCATCGACCATGGTCTTTAATAGTCGTTCATAAATATTCAAATAGGTCAGATACAAAAAGGTATTACCCTCATTTTCACACTTATTATTTTTCCTTGGGAGCTCAAGCGGTAAATGTTTTAACAAAACTTGCCCAATATATATATATATATANGATATATATATATAAAGATTTTCCTAGTGAACGCCCAGTAGGTAATAGACACCCACTAAAACTTCAGAAAACAATCCAAGTTTTCTCTGTTCTTTATACATCTTACTTAGAAACAAGTTAATTATTTGGTCGATCAGAGTAACGTTGATGACCTTGTAGTGTAACTTCCAATTTCAAAAATGGTTGGGAATGTAAGTTGGCAAATGGAATAACCGGTTACGAATGAACATTACGAAACGAATTGGGTTCTGTGATTTAAGAGGGGAGCACACTTACCCGATGCAACGCTATGCGACGCTACTCGACGCAAATCTTAAGTACAATTTTTCATAAGATTTTATTACCCTCGTGCACATCTTCCCGATGCCACGCAATGCTACCCTACTCTACGCTCTGCGATCCCCACTGTCCAGATTTTCGTCGAGTAGCATCGAGTATAGTCGAAGACAAAAGAACCGCACACTCATATTTTTCTTTCAAACTATATGTACTATGATCGTTATATTAATTACAACATACTTATTTTAATATAAACCAAATTAACCGAGATCAAAAATTCATTAGTTTTTTTTAAATTAATTTTAATGGTTTGGAAGAAAATTGATCAAAACAACTGAATACCATTTTTTGATATAATGAATTTAACTAACAATTTATTACTCGGTTTTGCTCATAAAATTTAACTCACAATTTATTTAGTGGTTTTTCTCATAAAATTACACCATTTTCGTCGAGGAGCGTCAGAACAGGACACTCATATTTTTTGTAGTTTATTTCAAACTAAGTATATATAACTTTGTCGTTTTATTAATTACAACATTCCTATTTTAATGTAAACCAAATTAAACGAGATCAAAAATGTATGAGTTTTTATAAAAATTATTTAATTATGATGGTATCCGAATAACTTTATTTAAAACAATTAAGTTTACCAAACAGTTTATTACATGGTTGTGCTCGTACAATATAACTTAACAATTTATTATAAGGTTTTGCTCAAAATATTGCATTAAGAACAAAAGAGGCGTTGCGATTGTGATACTGATTTGTGATACACGCTGTATGACTGTGCATGACATGTGCTTGACGTCGCATAGATGTGCACACCCTACCAACACGAGACAAGGCGTCGGGTAGCTTCGGGTAGCGTCGCATAGGGTAAGTGTGTTCCCCGCTTTACAAGTCCAATTTCTAGTCAGCCTAATCTCGCTGATTCTATACAGATGGAAAGGTTCGGGCGGCGCAAAAGTTTGTGTAAAGAAAAAAAAAAAGAAAAAATTTCTCAAACATAGCATGGATTTTTCACACCATGATGCTGATCCAAAGGGTGCCTAATCTCAAAAGTGCCTTGGAGTAAGGGGAAAAATAGACAAATTAACAATGTTGAATTAATTTGTTGACATCATATTTTATGTTCACTGTAATAATATGCCAGCAGCAATGCAAATCGCCCTAATAGGTAGTTTTTAATCCAGAAATATGGCAGTTTGAAACTATGACTATAATATATAATATCAGAAACTATGACTATAAATATTAAATAAAAGATCAAGTGATTCTATGGTAATCAAACCATTCGTGCAATAAAAAGAACTAGACATAGAGAGAGAATAGACTAGAACTACAAAGCTCTTCAAAATTATCGACCCGAATCATGGACATAAAATGTGGAATATATTAATATTTGAAATATATATTTTTTATTTCTACAATTCTATTCTATCTTTTCTTAAATGATTAACGATTCTGTTCATCGAAAGTGAATTCATTTTTTATAGATATTTTATTTGACTTATTTAATTTTTTATGGCTTTATAACCTTTTTATTAGCTAGTGTACGTTCGTTGCGGAATTGATGATATACTGTTTTTGGGAGAAAGGGAGCGGGGAAAAAATTCCTGTGGTGTCAGTGGGAATCGAAGCCACCCCCGCTGGGATTTTATTGTTTCTTATTTTTACGACTCCCCACAGACATCAAAATCAATAAATATAAAAGCAAATATGTGACATTTACCCTCCAACAATACTTAAAACGGAACTTTAGGTGTAGATGCTCCCACTAATCACATGGCCCACGGGCGGAAAATGTAAATTACCCTTAAGCAAAGTTTATGTTGGGTCTGCGGTCTTTAGTTGTTGAGGACCTAGAAAGAGGAACAATATTATACTTAAGTCTCCACCCATGTTAATAATCTTATCATTCTTTCGATTTCCTCCATACTTCCCACAATCACTGTCCACTTCTGAAAAAGTGCACATGTGACTTTTGTTAATAGTGCGCAATTGGGTGAAGTGTAGCAGGTGATAGCATAGGGTGATTAACTCTCTCGTGAGCCATAGAAACTTCCAGCTGCTTTATTTGTAACGTTTTGTTATTGTATTTGTAATTAATTACACAGAATGCAAAAACAGACGGCTATTTATAATTTATTGAAAGGTTTGGCGGTTTTAAAAGAAAAAAATTGTATATATATTTCTTATTAAGTAAATTCAACACGATGATAAAATGTTTCCTAAAAAGATGTACTCTGATCATTCAATTGAGAAGACCCAATGACTTCGGTAGTACTTTCGAGCATGCCACTCTCTAGGCCATATAAAGGCCGATGTGTTGTGAAGGTGGCTGGCCAGAAAGTGAGAACGATCCGAAACGATCTAGGATTGTTAAAAGGGAAGCGGGGATGACTTCCGCTCCCGGTCTAAATATAAGAATCATAACTATGCTAGGCGTTTTACTGCCACGCCGTTTGATGCCCTCCTATTTGTCCGGGGTAAATATTTACGCCCGGGCGGGCCGCCGACCGACAACGCGAGAAAATAAAAACGGCCATTTTCACAGAAATGTGCGTTTAAAAAGGTTTATCGCCGGTTTGGGCACTTGCCGCCGGCGTTTTTTGAAGATGTGGGCCGTAAATCCGCAAAACGTGGTGCCAGACGTCTTTACGGCTCACTTTTTGTGTCCCTGACTCCGTTAACTCAAGACCTGAACACGCAAATCCGAGGCTGTCCTGGCCCGAAGGCAAGAAGGTACAACGCAATATTTTCAACTCTGAAGCCCAAATGAAAATAACCATCAATCAATCTGCACACCGAATGTTTTTCATCATAATATTGACCTAAAATTACACAAATATTGTGCGATCTAGTTTACCTAAAGCAAAACATGGTTAAGTAGCTGCCTGATTGATAAGTACACTAATTTTTTTGTACACCGGTCATTCAATATTATTCTATCCTATCGAAAGGTTAAAGAGAAAATCATTATAATAAAATCGTTCATAGGTAATTCTGATTGTTCCCGTTGTTTCTACAGATGTGGGCCGCAAGTAAGGTCGACTCCGCTCTGTGGGTTTATGACTCCTTTTGGGTGTGTCTACTACTCCGTTAACCTACAAACTCAAAACGCGCAAATGCTTTTGTCCTGTTAATGCAACAATACCAACACCAAAATTGGACATCCGTCGACTAGTGCCAAGCATACTCCATGATGTTTTGGTCAAATTCTTATGATGGAATAGGGAAGGTATGAATAACTGTCGGACACAAAACCATCTGAAGGAAATAAAAACCTAATAATTTATGAAGGGAAAATGATCGGACAGACAATACCGGGGTTTAGCCAACCATTACAACCAATGTTAAGTCCGTTAAAAATCCGATTTTTATGAAGTAAGACCTAAGTAAAACAAACGACTATAACGAACTGTATTTAATGATTTATATTTTGGATTTATATAAGCATAAATCCGCACATGTATGTACATACATGCACACATGCGCAGAGTTGTGCCTATCACTTTCAGTCTTCGTGAAATCCACTAGCAATTCCAGGTTTCGTCATTTACCTATTAATAATAGGGTATTCACGATGTTTGTAAGATGTTAACTTGTGTTAGCTATAACAGCCCTTGAAGGCTTGTTGTTTTTTGTTTTGGTTTTCTTTTGTGTTAAATTGTAAGATGCCAGAAGTTAATAAAAAAGGAAAATTAATCAACTCTTTCATTCAAAATACTATCTATGCACTCGAAAAGAACTAACAAATGCCACAATTCAATTCGTGTCGACATACCTAACTTGCATCCTAACCTCTAACAGCCTACAACTTTATAGGTTAGGTGATGTATATATTATGAATGGAGAGTATAAGGCCAGGACGGAAATTAGCAAAAGAAATGTATTTTTATGTTTCAATTAATGCATTTTTAAGATTAAAAATACTTGTAAAAAAACAGCTGTTAAATTCATGGCTGCCATGTTGGTTACCTACGCCCTAACGGAAAGCAATGTGACTACATTGTCGACCCTATATCTAACATTGGCCCTGGCCTGTTAGATCGAGCAATGTTAACTAGCCGATTCTTACAATTCTACGTCATCATTTTTCTCGATCTAATAGGACCTAACAGTCTTAACAGGGTTAAAACAGAGATCGGGAATACCCCTAATATGTTACCGGCAGGCTTCTCGACTAGGTTTGTTGGCAGTCGGAGTTCAAACCTCGCTATTTCCTGTATTTATTCACACTCTCCTTCATTCTTAAATAAATTATTTCCTATGTATTTACATACCATTCGCTCAATTGGTCTGGATGCGTCCATCATCCTTTACACCATTATATAACTAACCTAATTGAGATTGCAATATGGTAGTTTGACAAATTCTCACACTACACCCCTGGTCAAACACAATTGTCATATCGGATGACATCCCGCGCTCTCTATAAGGAGCCAAAAATTGCCAATCAGATGGAACAAATCGACAACCTTTCTTTGCTTGTTGTAAAAGAAAACTGTATTTATTTCAACCTCGCATGAACCCTATTCTTAATCGGATGACCCTTATTCTACGAGAGGTCCTCCGAGGGCTACCTATCGATAGTGCCCTTGATACACGAACTTTTATTAAATGAAATTAATCTCCGTTCCTTGTTTCCTTATTCTTAGGATAAAAACTAAAACTGGTGTAAATAGAGACAAAACAATAATATTTGACAATGTCAATTAATCATAAAATATACGGTTAAGACATGAGAAACGTCTACAAAACGTGCTGTTTGTTGAATGGAGAAAGTAAATTCATATCTATAAATATTTGGCTGGAGAAAAGGCAACTCAAGTTGTAAGATACCATCTCGCTTCATTAAGAAAAATATACAAATTATTTTAACCGATGTGTTCTGAGAGAAAGCCGATTCTTTAAATATTTTAGGCCGTCTCAGTCAAAATATCTGACCTTTTTCACAGCTTTTACTATATAATGAGCTATCTTTTTAGTACGACTTGACGATTAGAGCTATTCGTTTTTGGAGTTTCCATGATTATGAAAGTTTCTCTTTGCAACATTCCAAAAACGAACGAAATTTCAGATGACTTTGAGCTCAATAGTTTTTATCAAATAATTACCTGAATTTTTTCGTTTTAAAAGTTACAACAATAATCATGACAAAGTTTTAAGTTGATTCTCTAAGAAAAATTTCTAACTGGTGGGTTTTTCGATCCGGGTGTCTTCTGTCGCGAGGCGTTGAAGTCTCCTGAAGAGTTAACGGTGCCCAACCCCGTTCGATCGTAACCGGTGGTTTTACGGCAAAAACTGAATCCGACCGTGGAAAAGGACTTTGGGAAAAACCCTACCAGGAAATGCAAGATCGCCGGAGGGGAAAGAAAGCGAGAAGGAATCCGCGACGAACGGAATCATCACGTGTCAAAAGGCGCTGAAGCATGTCAATTAATTTCATCTATCCGTTCTACATGTATGCATGCAAACCTAACGTCCAGTTAACGCCGCCGGGCTCATTTCGGATCGTGAAAATCATCGGGATTTTATTTTTTTTTTGTTTTGGACGAAAATCACGTCCCCACGGAAAGCGCTACCGTGACGAACCCGACGAGTTTTTCCGCCGACTACCAGAAATTGCTCAGGAATCTTCAGTTCCCTGTTTCATAGAAAATATGATTGTGATGCAAGTCTTGACTCTTTACACTCTCAGCGAGCTTTCACTTAATACCTCGCGTAATCCCAGGGACAAATGATAACGCCTTTTTTATAAATAAAACCAAGTTGATTTGACTACCTGAGCTTCTGAAAGTACCTTATGGAACTAGCAACAAATTATCGGCTTATCTCCTAAATAGGACGAGACGGCGGGTGGTCCCTCACCTGCCCGGGGATTTATCCGAATCCATTTGGACGGGTGTAAATTCAGGTATTTCTGATCCTATAAAGTCAAAAAATGTCACGTCAAATGTACCAATTATGTTTAAAAAATTATTAATAAATAAAACTATAACATTTAAATTATAAATTTTCCATAAAAAATCGTCCAGGAAAACGAATAATTATCATCGTATTTAATATGTCTCAAATAGTAAAATATATTAAGACGATTATCACATAGATTAAAAGCAAATAAAACCTTACTTAAACTGGTAAATTATTTAAGAGGTCGTTTAGAAACATTTCACGTCTCGTCTGTAGTCTCTTTTATACATGCCTAATGCGGTGGCATGTCTTTTTACAAATCTGAGATAACAGCCTGAATCACTAGACTTTCCCATGCGTTTCTCAGTCGTTTGTAGCCGAAAACCAGGATGTGCCCTGCAGTTTGTCTTTCCTCATTATGGACCGACATTTGTCTTCCTCAGCGTCGTACGTGTTTTCTTAAAATGGTAATTTAGCAATCTTGAGACAATTGAGGCGTTTTTTCTCCTAAAAGGAAATTTATCAAACGAGGAAACGTATAGTTAAAAATAGGCCTTTATATCTTTCAACCTAAGTAATCCAGTAACAAATAAATGCCCACAAAGCAGTGTCAGATACAAGGGGTCTTTGTGATAAACCTGTTAACTCTGTTAGGCCCTGTTAGATCGAGAAAAGTGATGTCGTAGACTTGTAAGAATCGGCTAGATAACATTGTTCGATCGTCCAGGCCAGTGCCAACGTCGAAAATGTAGTCTCTTTGCTATCCGTTAGGGCGTAGGTAACCAACATGGCAGGCATGAATTTAACAGCTGTTTTTTGTTTACACGTCTTCTTATTCTTAAGTACGCATTAATTACATCACACCAATAAATTTATTTTGTTAATTTCTGACCTGTCCTTATAATGAAAGAGTTGTTTAATTTTCCTTTTTTATTAACTTCTGGCATCTTACAATTTAACACAAAAGAAAACCAAAACAAACAACAACAAGAACTGTTACAGCTTTATTTTACCAATCGCCACGGGCAGCATTGCGGAAAAATTAACGTTTAACTTGCTAAGAAAAGAAGGGGGAGTTCACCATCGCACTGGACATTTCTTTATTCGAGTTAACATCTTACAAACTTCGTGAATACCCTTACAATGTATGGACTATGTTAAAAGGATAAGCATGTATGTTAAAATGTCCATGCGAGTATAAAAAAAATACAATTTAGTATTATAAATGTGATCCCAGTCCTTTTTTTACAAGTTTACAGCACTAATACTAATGCCAGCGTTACCATGAGTAACCATGCAATGCTGGTACTCATTGGCATTAAGAGGCAAGGTCTCGAGGGCATCGACGATTAAGGCAACGTCGTGGATTCTCGGGCTGGGCATGTCATGTTTAAAGAGCGCTCAAGCAGTATAGGATGGATCGAGAAATCGGTGCGAAACATTTGGAATCGGGAACGGATCAGTCCATTGACAAAAAGAATGATGTGGATGGTAGGTGACGTAACAAGGAGCTTTGATCATTTGTCTGGGGACTTTCGAATGGAAGGATTGGATGTTTTGGATGTTGGATGGCTTGGCAGAACCTCAGTGGTCGCAGTAAAGTCTAGTGTAAAGTTAATTTTCGGTTCGATTTCGGTCCTAGAAGTTATCATAGCTTTCTAAATCTTCCGCTAAGTTGCCGTATCTTAAGCCTTGTGTGGGAGATTCCATGTCAGTCTGCTGTCTAAGTATTTGACTTGAATGGAAGTCAGTATCTCCTTGTCGTTGATGTATAGCTGATGGCTGACTGTTTTATCAATGTGAACATTGAGTACTTTACTCATTCAGTATTGTCATGTCCACTTTTTACATTAGTCGTCTTCCATATGCTCCATGTTGGATGTTGAAAGACTTGTATAGGATTCGAGCTAGAGATCAAAATTGCGGAATCGCGTAGGAGGTGACGATGGTATCGGGGTGTGCACGTAGGTCGGCAGTATAAAAGATGTAAAGGATGGGTCCAAGTATGCTCCCTCGTTGGACGCCAGCTTTTGTCGGTCTGATTTCCGAGAGCCTTAAGTGTATAAAGGATGCCCTAATCATCTAACCTATCAAAAGATATACTAACTTATATGTAGAAAAAAAGAAAAGGAGAATGAGACTAATATAAAAAGGAAATATTATTTCCGAAAAAATAGTGATTATGCTATAAGATTAGATTATGCTTTAATAATTCGTTCTCGTTCGAGCCATTTTTGCAAGAGAGATTTCATACTTGCACAAGAACAAATCCATTCTCAACCATCCACCAAGTCTCTTACTGCCAATTCTATTGAAAATATATTTTCGAAATGGACTTGGTAACGTTATTTTGTAACGGGCATGTCATGGGAACCGCTGGAGAATTAATTAACGTCCTATAAGATTAGCGTTGCTGTTTAGTTTAACGCATAATTAAACATGGTTCTAAACAAATCAGACAAGGGAGGTTCGTGATTCGTCAAGGGTCAACAGGAACACGGTTGACCCCATCGATGTAAAGGTACAAACTTTCCTAGATATTTAACCCTGCATTTCGGCTAATTGGAAAAATTACCGTCGCAGTACCTTTTAAATATATCTCGGGAGGCATCTACTGACCGAGGGTTCATAAAAGGCAGGACACCCTGGTTAAAAACTATCAGGATCCGGAACGTCAAATCTGTCCAAGCATCCTACTTTCTCCAGCAACAGGTACAACAAAAACAAAATAATGTATTTATACGTTAAGGACTAAAGCGATCATAATATTCACACCCTTATGTAACATGTTAACAACTTTTTATATATAACAACATTCTCGGTGCGACCGTCCCAATGTCGTAACAAAAGTACTTAAGCACAACAGTGATTATAAACGAAAAGTGATTGATTACCTAAAATTAATCCATGCATATGGCTATATATAACCACATACCACACGTGGTATTCCCCCCTATTTGTGTGAATGTATTTATTTGCGTGAGTGTAGAAGTATGCATGAGTGTAGCTGTGCCGATATATCGAGTACTCACATGTCCACCAAATTAATATAGGCACGTATATATTTTTGAAGTATGATGTGAGGGACGGATCATTGGCATTTCGTTAGTACTTTACTTCCAAGGTGTGTGTCCAGAATGAATGTATTTATTAACATCAGTGGTGATGCATGTGAAAGGACGTGGCTGTCGAGGAATATCGAGTACTCCACAGGCCCGTCAAACAATTTAGAATAGTTTAGTGTATGAGTGGAGTTTGTAAATATCGTTTGAATGTATTTATTAGTGTGAAAGAAAGGAGGCCGCAATATCACGATAATCTGCCGACCTCCAATTAAGTGTAGATAGTAAATTAGTATGAATGTGAATTGTGAAAGTGTGTATAAATATTATATTTATGTATTTTAATTTATCACGTGTGGGAGGGTAACAACAAACAAGAAACGAATCTCCTATTAGGTGAATCGGAAGGCAACATGCTCAGTTCACTGAGATTTCATAAGGATTAAACCTTTCTCCACCGGAAGTAATTTTCAATTTGTTTATATTATGTGATACATTCTTTTACGGCTTTATAAATAATATATTACCTAAATTTCATGTATTTTAGAAAACATATGTGATGATTTTTGCAAATTCATGAAAAAAGGAATGCGGTACAAATATGGTCAATTCATTCAGAGCCTGACATGGTGCACAGAAACCCGTCATAAGCTCGACATTTTGATGAAATTGCAATTTCAAAAAATATAAAAGTTTGTTTTGTTTTATCGACAAAACGTAAAGAATACACCGTATCCGGCGTTAGGTTTATGCGACCACCAGGAAAAAAATTTACCTTCTGGAAAAATTATTCAACTATCCGTGAGAAGGCTGTTCAAATCCGCAGAATGTGGATATGGAAGTGGTTTAAATTCGTATTCGATAATCCTAATAATCCGAGCTTGAATAGAGGCGTGGCAACCTCATCCGGAGATAGGACGATTATCAGCGTCCTTGGCGTTTCGCTCGGTAGCCGGGTCGCGATCGAAAGATTTTCTCGGGGTGCGAATCTCAATTTCGACCAGGTGATTACTGCAATCTTTCCTTCTCAGAAATCACCTTTTCTCTATTGTTCTCACGAAAATGCTGAGTTCCTACGAACGGTATAAAGAACAATGGGAACCACATTGAAAAACCAATAAGAGCGGGAATAGCGAACAATGTACCAACTACCACTGTTTACTTCTTCAATTATTCTACCACTACTAACAGACCAGAAAGTCAATTAATAAAGTAATTAACGACTTACAAATCGTTTGCTTATCCAATTTCAAGTGGTTTTTCAGAAATAGTACTGTTTAAACCAGGGCCAACACTCAATCTTAATACATTGATGATGCGACTATATGTCGCGAAAGCTCGGCGTGTTTGCATCCGTTTGTAACTTCATTAAAAACCATAAACCTGATCGTCTTCAACAATGAATCCTAACGTTATGAACGATCAAGTCGTCAGAAACTCGTCGTAAAGACGACGCCCATGATGGACCGTGTTGAGACTTAAGATGTGAACCGAAGAACAATGGCTGGTCCAGTGATGAATCACCAAAAACCCAAGCCACCCACCCATAAAAAACATGGTTTGATTTAAGTTTATTTCGTTATGATCACTTCAAGGGAGGAATCAGACGAAATCACTATAGTCCAAAAGTAGAAAACACTTTGAAACAAAGGAAAAAGAAATGTCAATAATGTTTGTATTTCCAGTATGAAATTGTCATGTTTGCACAAAAAATTTAAATGTCTGGTGTTCCGTGACCGTTAGTTAATGATTATTTGGAGATCATGAGATGCGGTCTGGTGTGATGTAGGTTTTAGAAAAACATTTTCTTTATCGTGCCAACGTTTCGATCTTTATTGAGATCATCTTCAGAGGTCAAAGTGGTTTTTTTTTGTGTAGATGAGTCATTATTGTGTGTCACGTTGAGAGTGTCAGTGATATTAATATATATTCAATATCTCACTGGCACTCTAGAATCACTCAAACTTTTTCTTTATCGTGCCAACGTTTCGGGAGGGGGGTACTCTTAACGTGACAAACAATAATGACACATCTACAGAGAAAACATACACTTTGAGCACTGAAGATGATCTGAATATAGATCGAAACTTTGGCACGATAAAGAAAATGTTTTTCTAAAACATACGTCACACCAGACCCCATCTCATAATTTCCAAATAATAAAAAATTTAAAGGTTTATCCCGCTTTATATTGTATACATGTCTAGCTTTTTACTTTTATTTCAACCGTTTGCAAATATATTTAAATGTATTCAAAATAGATTTAAACTTTTTCTATTTCGAATTTCGACATTTACCATTTTAAGTTAAAATTATCAAATTAATATTACTTTTTTCCAGTTTAATTTCTACTTTTTCATTATTATTTAATTTGTAAGTAAAAACAAAGTAAGAAAGGCAAATACAGTGGAACAAAATATTTTTCTTATCAACCGGCATCTCCGAGGGTTGGTAGGAACTGCCGAAATAATGGAAAATTTTAATTCAATAAAATATATACAATAAAACGAGCTTATAATTACGTTCTAGAGGAAATAAATGAATCTAGGCGCACACGATTTGAGAATTTTGCTTGATCACAGCAGCAAGTATTTGAAAGTCCCCTGTTCCGATTGTTGAAGGAAACGGGTTAGTTCTATCGTATATAATAGTTGGGTTGAGAATGAGTGTATGTATTAGCGCGAATGTGATGTGAGAGTCGATGGCCGGAATATCGAGTACCCCATCGACAATTAAGTTAGTTCTATAATATGTGTAAAGCGTGATGGAAGAATATCGAGCACTCCATCACCCTAATTGAATGAATGGTAAGTGAATGACATGAATGGGCTTGGAACTGCATTGGGTGCTGAACTGATCTGATTAGAACACCCCCCTCCGGAGCACAACCTTGGTTGGACGGATAAGATGAAACCCCGGACTGCCAAAACCCGGGGTGGGTGATTCTCCAGCTTGGTAATATAGCAATTGTCGGACTACGAGAAGCAGAATAGGTTCAACTGGGGGTTTGTATGCATGTTAATAAAGTAACTTTGCTTACTCTACAGATTCTGTCTACTCTTACAGTTTAGAAGTCACTCAAACGCGTTTTGGCGTACACCATCTTCAGTGAGGTGTTTTGATTTTTAATATTTGAATGTTACCATGAGAGAAACCGACCAGTAAAAAATACATGTGCGGAATTGAGCCTATACAAATCCAAATATCTAGGTTCATAAACCTCTACCTCAATTAACCTCCAAAAATAAACATTAAAACGATCGGAAATTTTTGTTGGGAGCAATGGCACATTTTCACGATCGGGGGAAAAATCGGTCAACGCTAGCAGTCGGAAAGAATTCAGAGTCAAGATTATTATGCAATTATTATCGACCTATTCTAAAAGGCCAAATAATCAATAATTACAATGATAAAATTACGAGTAAATCTTTTTTGATTAGGCATAATAAAGTAAATTGGCTTATTCATGTGCAATCACTCTACAGAGGCTGTCTACTCTCTCAGTTTAGAAGTCTTTCAAACACGTTTTGGCGTATACCATCTTCAGTGAGGTGTTTTGCCATTTTATTTGTCCCCAAGAATAGAATCCTGATTACACATTTGAAAAATGGCAAAAAGGAGGGAAAATTGGAAAGGTAGTTTGAGATGGGGAGTTGGTATCCGAGTGGATCGAAGTCACGATAGCTCAGGTGGTTAGAGCAGAGGCGTATTGAGCCGAAGGTCGTGGGTTCGAATCCCGCTTGTGACACTGACTTTTTCATTTCAACCAATACCTTATATAAAGATTAATTAACTGAAAGAAGTTATTTGGTCAATCGGACCACGAAATATAATGGATTTGTTGATTACCTTACTTACACAACCAACCTGACTTCAAATTGTCCCTTTTTCAAACTTACGACAGTTCATATGTAAAAGTCACATCGGCTTAAACCATTATACAGTATTAATTTGTGAAAAACCATCCGTCAAGGACGAAAGAAAAATGACATTTCTTAAAATCTGCATCACTGAACATGTTAATTGCATTCGACGTGCTTTTTTCCTTTTTGAAAATTCTTAATGATCGAATGGATGTAATTATGCAGTCCATAGCTCCATGAAGCAGAAACGGTAACCACAGGTACAAAAAAAAAATGCGAGGACAACCAAAGTAACAACCAAACGCTGTGACATGACCATCAATTGCAAATCTATAAACCGGTCAAAATTAAATTTACATTCGTAAATCTTTAAATGAATGTTTTGACTGTTTCTCAACTATAACAATGTACAAATATGACAAATCACTTCTAGCCTTCGAGGGATTTACGATTCGAAATAAATCTGGCCTTTCCTCGTTGAAGTAATTTTGGGATATGATGCAAAGCCTTCAAAGATGACTCAAATTTTATCTTGCCATTTGATTAGAATGGATGATTATCTCAGCTGGCAGACTGGACAATACCGGAAACATCGGCCAAAATTGCATAAATCACGATTTAGAAGATATGTACGTATTGCTATTTGAATGCAATATTTTAAGCTATTAGGTTATGATAGTAAAATTTTACATAAAATCGATTCGGTTTAGCAAATCAGCTCTTTTACAAAGCATGTCGATGTAATGCTATTTATTTAGTAATCGTGAGATGCGGTCTGGTGTGATGTAGGTTTCAGAAAAACATTTTCTTTCTCGTGCCAACGTTTCGATCTTTATTGAGATCATCTTCAGGGCCTGAGATTTACAAACATTGTTTACATGTAACAATTACATTTTGGATGTGGAAAAGTGAATTTTTACAATGCAAGATATATATTTTTTTTATATATTCAATCAAAGTATTTCTACTCACTCAAAGTGTTTGTCTTCTGTGTAATTGTGGCATTCTTGCGTGTCGTGTCGAGAGTGCCAGTGAGATTTTGCTATTTTTTTGTTTATATACGTTGGTAATTGAAGGGGTGGGGAAGGATGTCGGTATAGAAAAGACATTTTTGTATAAGGCGTCGGCTTCTTTGAGGTGAAAAGGCCCTGAAGATGATCTCAATAAAGATCGAAACGTTGGCACGATAAAGAAAATGTTTTTCTGAAACCTACATCACACCAGACCGCATCTCACGATTTCTAAATAAATATCGATTAACCGTCACTAATCACCACACACACGTAATGCTATTTGTTCATCTTATTTGATTTTAACAATTGACTATAGTATGAGGAAGGTCCATTTTATTACTATAAAAAAAACCCTGGGTATGTTTATATATTAGAGGCGATGATCTCATGCTGAGAGAGTACATTTCTCCAAGGATCTGACTGTACACCTTACACCTGCAGGTATAAGGACAGGGCTTCTAAGCCGCTTTTGCCCACGGGCTTTTGAGCGGTTCAAGACAAAATATAAACGATTTTTTTTTTCTTTAAAATTACTGTAAGTAATAAAATAACTTTTAAAAATATACCTTTAAAGCCGAATGTATGCTCTTCCAAAGGTTTTCGCTTTATAAAAAAATATATCACTTTTAAGGCACTGAATTTATTTTGTCAAGGACACTTTTAAGGCACTGTATTTCTTTTGTATGGTGTAAATAAAAAAAAATCACAGAAAGGCACTGAAGAAGGGACTGCACCGGAGGACGTCTTGCAGACGACTGGCGATGTGGGGGCCGCGGACGCTTGGGCAGTGGAGCGCCAGGAGCGCCATCGACGGCCGTGGTGGGGACCGCTTTCAGCAGCTTTTTTCCTTGAATCGCGAAATCCCCTGCTGAGATTTCGCTATCAACGGTTTATTTTAATAGCTTTTGATTATTTTTAAATAACAAAAGTGGCAACGATTCAGATATAGAGATTCTACCGGTTGGTTTTTGTTTTGTTTTTATTTTGCTGTCTTAAAAACAAAGCATCAAATCGTTTGAAAAATAGCTCACATAGTTAAATTATTATAATTATTATACATAAAGGTTACACTGACAAAAAATCCTCTTAAGATAAGTCAGCGAAGCAGATATCAAAGTATTACCGTGTAAAGAAACCTAATCACAAATAATCAGCCGATACATCCAAAATTTCCAAAACCTTGGGATACTCAACAACCTGACATCTTTTGTACCAGGGCACGAAAGAATTTTGGGTAATGAAAAGCTAGACAGACACACTGGCCAGAGGAGGATCTAAAGACCATATATAGGCCCTGATCCTATGATGACAAAAACAAACATAGAATTCGCCATCTTACATCCAAGAAAAGACAACAGAAGAACTCTATGAAGCGGGAACACATTTAAGCCGGGAACACACTTACCCGATGCTACGCTAATGCTACCTGACGCCTTGCCACGTTTTGGTGGGGTGTGCACATCTATCCGACGCAAGCACACGTCGCGTACAGTCCACAGCGTTTATCACAATAATCACTATCACAATCGCAACGCATCTTTTATTCTTAATGCACTATTTTGAGCAAAACCTTGTAATAAATTGTTAGTTAAATTTTATGAGAACAACCATTTAATAAATTGTTTGTTAAACTTAATTTAAATAAAGTTACTCCTAACCATCATAATTAAACAATGTTTATAAAAACTTATTTATTTGGTTTACATTAAAATAACATGTTGTAATTAATATAACGACAAAATTACATGTACTTAGTTTGAAATAAACTACAAAAAATGTGAGGGTCCTGTCCTATGCTACCCGACGAAAATGTGTAATTTTACGAGCAAAACTATGAAATAAATTATTAATTAAATTTTATGAGCAAAACCGTGCAATAAATTGTTCCAATTTTAGTATATGTACCGCCCAATAAATTGTTAGTAAAATTCATTATATAAAAAAATCGTATTCCAGTGTTTTGAATATTTTTCTACCAAACCATTAAAATTAATTTTTTTAAATAAAAACTAATTAATTTTTAATCACAGTTAATTTGGTTTATATTAAAATAAGTGTTGTAAATAATATAACGACAATAATACATGAAGTTTGAATAAAAATATGAGTGTCCGTTCTTTTGTCTTCGACTGTACTCGATGCGACCCGACGAAAATCTGGAGAGTGGGTATCGCAGAGCGTCGGGTAGATGTGCTCGGGGGTAATGCAACCTTATGGAAAATCGTAGTTTGGATTTGCGTCGGGTAGCATCGAGTAAAGTCGAAGACAAAAGAACCGGACACTCATATTTTTATTCAAACTACATATATTATTGTCTTTATATTAATTACAACATATTAATTTTAATGTAAACCAAATAAAGCGAGTTCAAAAATTCATTATTTTTTATTTTTTTAAATATTAATTTTAATGGTTTGGAAGAAAATTGATCAAAACAATGGATACCACTTTTTGATAAAATGAATTTAATTAACAATGTATTACACGATTTTGCTCATAATATTTAACTAACATTTTATTTCATGGTTTTGCTCATAAAATAACACCATTTTCGTCAAGTAGCGACAGAACAGGACACTCATATTTATTGTAGGTTATTTCAAACAATGTACATGTAATTTTGTTGTTATATTAATTACATCATTCTTATTTTAATGTAAACCAAATTAAACTAGATCAAAAATTTATGAGTTTTTATAAAAATTATTACCGCCCGGAGGAATATCAAGAATTCTGGGGTGAGTGTATGAAGTCTGGAAAGTAAAAGTAATTTATTAGCGTGAGAGGAAGAGGAACCCCGCCCCGAAGAATATGGAGTACTCTGGGGGAGTGAATGTGACCAGACATCTATGTTTGTGGTGATGTACATATGTATTGTATGTTTTGTTTCTATTCTGTATTTGACAATCTGAGGTACAAACGAGAGGCTAGCATTCTAGGATATCAACGAAGTATATATTTGAAATCAGAGAGTCAGTAATCAGATCGAGATGCTCAAATGACTGCAGTTTAAAACAAAATACGCGGGTACGAAGACAAAAAGAAGGAGTTTTCCGCCGGCGATGAGCTCAGCTGTTTGTCGGCCCATAAACTTCCCACTTTATTAGTATTATAAAAATTATTTAATTATGATGGTCATTAGAAAATTTATCAAAACATCAATAACTTTATTTAAAACAATTAAGTTTAACAAACAATTTATTACATGGTTTTGCACACATAATGTAACTAACAATTTATTACATGGTTTTGCTTAAAAATGGGGCATTAAGAAAAAAGAGGGATTGCGATTGTGATACTGATTATTGTGATACACGCTGTGTGTACCGTTACGTGGCGTGCGCTTGACGTCGCAAAGATGTGCACACCCTACGAAAACGTGACAAGGAGTCATAGGGTTAGTGTGTCCCCAGCTTAAGTCCTAGAGGCAATGATCTTGTGCAAAAACAACCCTCAGTAAGAATGGCAAACTCAATGCTACAGATAGGGCTTAATTCGGAGAAGTGAGAACTACATACCAGACAATGGCATATATGCAATAATGACCCCAATTATAGGTTATGCAATGCGGAAGAGGAAACAGATGTCATCTTCGAATGCGACTCAACCGCTCCATGGAGACCTGAATACAAAGGTCCAGGGAAAGGAATCGTAGCAACTACAGTCAATGACCTAGTACTTCTTAGATCAAGTCAATTGCAACGAACAAAGGAAATAGAAAAATACAGTAAACCTGAGGGATGCAGTGCTTGAGAAAAATACAATCTCCACAACCTAGATTTCCGTCAAGTTTGATAATACTAAGTCTATTTAAGTAAAATGATTGCCTAGTTTTATGATTCTAAATGATAATGCTTTAATAATTCGTTTTTCAATAAAGAACGAGGAACGTAGGTGAAATATTGGATGGTTGATGTAAAACTAGAGAGATTTGTCCACGAAAAAAACGATGGAGTACAAGAATATCAAAATAAGCTCTGCGTGATAAGATCCAAATGCTTACAGTCTAAAAGTTTTCGTTTTAATAGATTCAACAAGTTGGAAATATTTGTGGTAGAAGGGATTCCAGACGATAGGAACACAGCAGAGACGTAACTAATGACTTGCAAGAGTGACAGTGTAGGATTGGTGAAGCCACGGGTATTCTGGATAATGAATCATAAGGTTTTTAAAGATATCTTTACATCGAACAAAACCCTAAGATATGTTACGTATGAGACTATAGAGAGATAATAATTATGGCAAACGGTTTAGATTTTCAAGATCATAAACATATGTTGCGTTTTGGGGAGGTCGAGTTTAGATTGACTAAGGTTATAAACAAAGAGGCCCTATGGAGGGGAAAATAGTTTAGATTGCCCAAGATCATAAACAAATGAGACTCAATGAAGAGGTAAAGATTTTAGACTGCCAAAGATCATAAATACATATATTCGACTCTATGCACAGGTAAAGACTTTATATTGTCTAAGATTATACACATGACTCTGATAAATTTTTATGACTTATTTATTTGACTTTGATAAATTTTTAAGTCAGCGGCGAATATGAGGAAAGAAAGTTAAGCGAGATGGTTTGATATTAATTAAAAAGAAGTGGTCCAAAATGAGATCCTTGCGGAACTTCCGAATTTCTTTAAATTTATAGGATTTCACTTTAACTATTTGAGATACTGTTCAATCATTTTACTAGTTTACCATGAACATTATAGCTTTCAAGTTTGGTTAATAAGAGAGTATGGTTGACTGTATCAAAGGCCTTGGAGAAGGGTGTGTAGATGCAGTCATCTTAAGCCTTTCATCGAAAGACTATGAAGTGTAACATGGGAGAGACAGATTTGAGACGGTAGAACGACCAACGAAGAAAAGACGAGACTTTCCTCCTGATGAAGGCGGATTGATGACTCCAGTGTACGTTCGTTTCCGATAATTTTAGTTTTAGCCTATCCTCGCTGTGGGATGTCAGACGCGTTTACCTACTCGACAAATTTTCCTTGAGTTTTATGGCATGATGTACCTGCAGTTTGGATACAATGTTCTAATTCAATCATTAAATTAATGATTTATTTGAATTTGAAAATTTCGATTGATTAGAACAGAAAAATAACAGAAAAAAGAGTAAATGTTTTCGTTTGAACAGGACTCGAAATGACTGAAGGTAAATTAGTTTGTAGTCATCCCATTTATGATTTCGAAACGAATGACTTGACACATACTTTGCGTAAGTATGATCCAAGGATCACCGCTAGGTTCAATAACTCGGTTGTATCGGAGGAAAAATTTAAGGTTCAATTATCCGGATTTCAGGCTTAAAGCTCATCATCAGGTTGTAATTCCTTCAATTTTAATCAAAAAAAGATTAAACAACCCATTCATCCCCACCTTTATCATTTCTAAAGTCAAGGTACGTCTAAATAATGTAATATACCTGTTAAAACACTAATTCTTCATATTACTTCCTACGTTGTGCAATTTAACATTAATCTTAATGATACTGACATCATAGCCATGATTGAACATAACCGTTATCTTTCTACAACATCTAAATTGCTTAGGTCCCAACATCCTTGAAGTTCAGCATGAGTGGAGAAGTTCATATTACGTAATGTAACCCAATAAAAATAAAGTAAGGAATCAGTATGCCGACCATAATATCATAAACAGGCAACAAATCAATAATTGTGAGATATTACAAAAGACCTGTTGATGTGAATCTGTTTTAGTTCATTTAACTTTATTCTGTATTTCATTAATTAATTACACTTATTAATTTAATTACACTTGGCTACACGTTGGCTAATTACACCTGGATAGTGAAAGGACATGTTACATCTACAGTTTAAATCCTCAGTGTTATCACTTCCTTCCCAAAGTATGGAGTTAGCCTGGCTCACATATATCCCAAATGAATTTACGGTTCGAACATTTGTATACTGCTAAAGACTGTGAGGATTAGACATCGAGTGGATTCTGCAAGGCTACTCCTGGAATCATGATGATATACACATCAATAAGTCAGAGGACGTGTATTCAAATGGTTTCGCTCATATCTCCCAGGAAGACGGCGTATAGCGGGTGTTGAAAGTGGCAATGGATCGGCTCCCATAAAGAATGATAATGCGGGAGTGGCTCAAGGGAGCACACTGGGATCACTATTGTTTCTACTGTCTAACCCGCCCGCCTACATTAGCACCCTTTGATTGCATCATAACTAATTACGCTGATGTCTGAAAACTCGTGGTTCTCGTACACTATACCCTGGAATTTTAGCAACTACAGTCAATTATCTGTACTCCTTAAGAAAAGGAGTTGATTGCACTGACCTAAGGCAATGGGAAAGTGCAGTAAGCCAAAAGGCTGCAGTTGACGAATAAAAACTCCAACTCATTACAATTTATAACATTCGGTGTGGTTTTTCTTACACAGTTTCTTTAAGAAGTTCATCCTTGATTGACATTGAAGGTAATTCCCATAGTTTTAATAGGTTGTATATTCTGAAGTAAAATTTTCATGCCTAATACGAATAGTACTTCTATTAGAATTTCCATTACTAGCTAGAGTAAGGTATATAACAGTTTACTTTTTTTTAATAATGGCAAATTGGAACGTTAATGAACATTATACAAGCATATGGCGCTAAAAACACAACGGTCTAACAAAAAACAAAGGATGAATGAAAATTATGAATACAATTATTCTTTTTATGTAAGCTTTTTGGTTGAGATAAAAACAGTCAGAGTCACGAGCGGGATTCGAACCCACGAGCTTCGGCTAAATACGAGAGGATCGAAGTCACGATAGCTCAAGTGGTAGAACTGCGGCGTATTTAGCCGAAGGTCCTGGGTTCGAATCCCGCTCGTAACCATGATTTTTTTTACCGCAACCAAAAAAAAACACCTTACATAAAAAGAATAATTATTTGAAAGAAGTAACTTGGCCAATTGATCACTAAAACATAAATGGATTAATATTTAATAAGTAAAAGAAATATCGCTTCACTAAACAGCACCCCGTGGCCACTTCATAAGTCGCTGAGAATTAAACCCTGATTGCACGACATTTGAAAATGGCAAAAAGTGGGGAAATTCGAACGGTTGTAGGTTGAGATGGAGAGTTGGTGTGAGAGATCAAAGTCAGGATAGCTCAAGTGGTAGAAGCGGTGTATTTGGCCGTCGTGGGTTCGAATCCTGCTCGTGACATTGACTTTTTTATCTCAACCAAAAAAACCTCACATAAAAAGAATAATTAAATGAAAAAAGTAACTTGGTCAATTGAACACTAAAACATAAATGGATTATGAATACAAATGAATTACAGTGTCCATTTTCATTACCCGTACTCTCAAATGTAAAACTATGCAAAATTATCATTGTTCATGGACGTTTATTTTGTTAGAACATTCTGTACCTTCCTGTAAACAAAAAAACCTGTTACTTAATTGATTCTTTCCACCCACTGGTTAACACCTGGCTGTTTAACCTGACATCGACACCGTTCCTACCGGAATTTATTATCCTTTTTGTTTAGGACTAGTTTTTCAACCCTTTTTCGTTATGACTCACTGAGAAAGCAATCACGTTCCCCGTCCCGTGAAATTGATTCGGCCCTAAACTGGTCGCCTACACGAAATCGTTTGGGCTTAAGATTTATTGAGATGTTGTATGTCCTTTGATAGTTGTTGCTCAAGTGTGTTCGAGTCTGGGAATGATATTGCTTGCTATGACACGCAAACCAATTATTGCATTGGTGCAACATTCTTTATCGATTGTGCACTCTTCTTGGATTGATTTTTTGCTTAGTCTATGCACTCGGGGTTAAACGACACCTCGCCTACACCCAAAAAAGAAAACTAGCAATGTCCAGGCTTCAGAAATTGACGAACCAACTTAACGTTTCTTTATGGTTGGTCAATGTGTAAGCAAATTAAATAACTTAATGGCGCATTATCTTTCAGGTTATAATTAACTACAAATAGTTTTACAAAATTAACTTTTTTTTATTAACATGGCAATTATTTCAGAGTGCATAAATAATTTTACGGTCCTTTTATGGTTGGTGCTCGCCGATTTTTTAAAAGGAAAAACGGTATTAAAAAAGAAAAAATATATAAACCCTTTCATTACTGTCGAGATAATTATTTTCGCTGTTTTATATTTATTTTCAAAGGAAATCTTAAACACAAGACTCCAGTTATTTTTAATTAATAAAACTGGAACGGTTCGTGTTTCGCAAGGGAATTTCCTTTCACTCGGCTCCGCCGGCATCAGGAGGCACAAATAAATTCAATCCCGGTAATGACAATGGCCGGTTTGCTTCGTTTCCGGAGAGGCTGACCTTTTCGGCCACGTGGAAAAATAGGAGAGCTAGGAGAGAGAAAAAATGCTAGTACGACTTTCTAGGCGTGCACGAAAGATGCCGAAAATTGGGATGCTGTGGATTAGGCCAGGCCACATGGAAAACAATCCTGGAAAACAAGGAAGGAAGAGCGTGAGTCGAAAGTCCCGTAAATTAAAATCCGTTTTATTTTTACACGAACACTTTGTTTCTGGGGCGGATTAGAAAACCAGTTCTGCCTCTAGTATTAAGTGCTAATGTGTAATGCTATATGAAGAAGAAAACAGGTTTAAACGTGTTAATAAGACAAATTTTGAAGATTTGTCAATCTACCAGTTTTCCCTTTGGCTTTTTTGCTTTTTTACTTCAGAATCCTTAATTTTTCGACTTGGTGACAACTACTGCTTTAAGATTAAGTATATGTGTGGTGTTTAGTGATCGTTACTTAATGATTATTTGGAGGTCTGGTGTGACATAGGTTATACAAAAACATTTTCTTTATCGTGCCAACGTTTCGATCTTTATTGAGATCATCTTCAGGGCCTGGGATTTATAAACATTGTTTAAATATTACAAATACATGTAGGATGTGAAAAAAATGAATTTATACAATGTTAGAAAATTTTAGATTTAAAAAAATTAATTTGTACAATGCTAGAAAATTTTAGATTACAAAAAAATGAATTTATACAATGCTAGAAAATTTTAGATTAAAAAAATGAATTTATACAATGCTAGAAAATGTTAGATTAAAAAAATGAACTGATACAATACTTGAAAATTTTATATTGAATCTAAAAATTTCTAGCATTGTATAAATTCTTTTTTTTTAATCTAAAATTTTCTAGCATTGTATAAATTCATTTTTTTATCTAAAATTTTCTAGCATTGTATAAATTCATTTTTTTATCTAAAATTTTCTAGCATTGTATAAATTCATTTTTTTATCTAAAGTTTTCTAGCATTGTATAAATTAAATGTTAGATAATAGTTCTAACCAAATGCTAGAGAAAATAATGAACTGATACAATGCTTGAAAATTTTAGATTGAATCTAAAAATTTCTAACATTGTATAAATTTATTTTTTTAAATCTATAATTTTCTAGCATTGTATAAATTCATTTTTTTATCTGAAGTTTTCTAGCATTGTATAAATTAAATGTTAGATAATAGTTCTAAACAAATGTTATAGAAAATAATGAATTTATACAATGCTTGAAAATTTTAGATTGAATCTAAAAATTTCTAGCATTGTATAAATTCGTTTTTTTATCTAAATTTTTTTAGCATTGTATAAATTCATTTTTTTCACATCCTACATATATTTGTGATATTTAAACAATGTTTATAAATCCCAGGCCCTGAAGATGATCAAATTTTTTCAAAAAATCAAAAAATTTCAAGCATTGTACAAGTTCATTATTTTCTATAACATTTGTTTAGAACTATTATCTAACATTTAATTTATAGAATGCTAAAAAATTGTAGATAAAAAAATGAATTTATACAATGCTAGAAAATTTTAGATTAAAAAATGAATTTATACATTGCTAGAAAATTTTAGATTAAAAAATGAATTTATGCAATGCTAGAAATTTTTAGATTCAATCTAAAATTTTCAAGCATTGTATCAGTTCATTTTTATAATCTAACATTTTCTAGCATTGTATAAATTCATTTTTTTAATCTAAAATTTTCTAATATTGTTTAAATTCATTTTTTTAAATCTAAAATTTTCTAGCATTGTATAAATTCATTTTTTAATCTAAAATTTTCTAGCATTGTATAAATTCATTTTTTTTCTAAAATTTTCTAGCATTGTATAAATTCATTTTTTTCACATCCAACATATTTGTGATATTTAAACAATGTTTATAAATCCCAGGACCTGAAGATGATCTCAATGAAAATCGAAACGTTGGCACGATAAAGAAAATGTTTTTCTAAAACCTACGTCACACCCGACCGCATCTCACGACCTCCAAATAACCATTAAGTATATGTATGCATATGTACATGTATTATGTACAACCAGCAGATTGCATTTTAATTAATGTTTGTGGCATTACGGGCTTTATAAAGAAACCCACTGACAGCCGTTCTGGATTAATAAAATGATATTAAACATTTAAGAGATCCCTTATCCATATTATTTTCAGTCGTTTACGTGGTAATTATGGGGAATTTGGGTGTTCCAGTGATTTTGTCATTTACTATGAAAACGTCTGTAAATCTGTTTTGATGGATGAAAAAATTGTTGGCGTGTGAAGATCTCTGTGAAGTGTGTTAATATTTACGTAAAAAGGGGAAGAGAAATGAGACTTTTGGATTGAACACTGTAATCTTTGAATATTGGAATATTTGGCCGAATAAGTTTGAGTAGGTATGTGTATGTCGGATCTTAACGGGGATTTTGATTGTCGGTTGAGTAAGCAATAAAGCATTTTAAATCGTTTGAAGAGTGTCTGTTTTCATAATCGTGTGTGTGGATTCTAAGTTAGTCTTTTACCCAATTTAAGTCCTAATTAGTTCACTTCGTCGGATTGAGGAACAGGTTCATTGTATAAGTATATGCTACGAGAAGTCACACGACGGAATGTAAAGGTGATATTTTGTGACTTTGCGCGGTTAAACTTTATTTTCCAAAGATTGCAACATTTTTCAATTGTTGATTTCTCGTTTTGTAACATAAGTCAAGCTTGTGTAGAAGAGAGATGACTCGCTATTATGGAAAGTGCATTCTCATTTGTGGACATATCAGAAGTAAAAAGGTGTACAACAATGGAGCGAGTATTGACCCTTGTGGCACACCTGCAAGCACTTCTTCCATCTCAGAACTTTCCGATCACTGGTTTACTTGGATAACGGTGAAGTTCTGCCATCTAACATCCAGCGCATCCAAACCTTCCAGTCAAGTCATCAGAAAAATCACCAAAGGTCCTTACTACGTCTCTAACCACACTATCCATAGCGACCTCAATATTCCTACTGATCCGATCGTCATTCTAAAAGTTTCACAATTATCTCTTCATCTAACCTGATCCTACTGCTCGAGCCCTCTCTAAACATTTCCATTCCTTAAAAAATAAAAGCCTTAATAGCCGATGTACTTCAGACCTCCTTGTCTCTTATACATCACATTTAGAATGTACTAATATGTATAGAATATAAATAAAATCATTAAATTAAAAAAAAATCTCATACAGGCTCTTCGTCTTTATTAAATTATTTATTACTTAAGACTAATAACTGAATTAAATTAATTAAACTAAAAACCCGGAAGTAAACACATGGAATTCTGCACCATAATTCAAAAAATATTTCCTTACATGCAAATCAGCCTAGTTAGCTTTAAATTAATTACCTAACTTCCGACTATTTCTCATTTTTCACATGCCATCATTTCCCGTTATTGTTTATGTTAATAGTTTATGTTCTACCATCATTTTATTGCAGGTTCCCTTAATGAAGAAGGACAGATAACTCTTTTATATCTTTACTGCCACTTTTATCCACACTTCCAAAAAATTGAGGTGAACTTATCAATTCACTGGTTGGAAAGAAAAGTTCTACGCGCTAATTGTTAAAAAATAATATTTTAGTTTTTTTAATTTTAAAGAAAGGATTTTATTAGTGAGATGAAATTCCTTTTTATTTCTTCTCGTACAAAATTATTTAAGAAATTTAATAATTTAGTTATAATTATTCTGTGGGCAGATAAAAACGTTATTGTGATATATTTCAGGATAATTATTTGAAAAAATAAAATATAGTGATATATATTAAATACAGGGGAATAAAATTTATTGTAAATTAAAGTATAATTCAAATTAAACAATCTTATATTTATGTCTTTTATCTTCATTGCTTCATCTTGAGACAATCTTCAGTTGTAATGTGTCTCTTATAATATATAATTTTACTACTCACTTTTTAAACAAATAATTCAAAATCTTCAAAAGATTTGCAAAATTTAAAAAAAATTAAATGTTTATCTGTTATGTTTAGGTAAAATGATACCATTTATGTACCATTATCATTTGTCTTGACTAGAATTTCAAGGCATCGAAGAAGAAATCGGAAATATTTCTCCTTTAATTTCCGTTTGCACGGTGACCCATTTCAGAACATCTCCAGGGCCTCCATTTCATTAGGAAACCGGTCCGATAGAATTTTCAGATCTAAAAACTCTTATCACAAAATTGGCCGGGGAATCGGCCGGCCGATCGGTTTTTCCTGTTTATCAAACTTCTATTTATAAAATCCGGAAGATAAGTGCTTCGGAGCGAGTACTTTCTCGGTTCTGACTGTTTACCTCTCCCTCTCCCTAACGTGGATGCTAAATCTGTTGAATCGGCGAGCAGTTAACGAAAACGTTTAAAAGAATCGGGGGGACCTTTATTACCAAACAAATCACAAAGTCGTGTCAAATTATTTTCTGAAATATCCAATTTTCAATAGTTTATAACCTAAAACAAACAGAATTCTTTTTCATTGTAGTGATAGATACCTCTATCAACTGATGGACAAGGGCATGTAAGGAAAATTTATGGTATAATAAGCGGCGAATGGAGAGAAGAATTAGAAGGCTTCAGTTGAACATGAATTATAAAACCTCGCTTAATTAACAAGTTGGAACAAATTTTTGATTTTTGATCAATGTATCTCATGGCACTGGTAACGATCACGAACGATTCCCTCCTCATTAATTCCCTGAATGTCTTGTACCATATGTTTGATTGAAAAGTAGTCCATGACATGAAGTATACCATCTGTTGCTCAATTCCCTATTGATTATTCTGTTTTACGATGCTTTAACTGTGATATTGTATTTGTTAATTATTGACTCTTTTGTTACGGAGAACAATTATCCCTAGTATCATAAAACGTTATAAACGAGTAGTTTGTCGATAAAAAAACCATAACCTTCTTGTATAATTAAAAGCGTAACGTTTTTATAGCATATCTATTGCAGGTGAGCCCGAATTTATGGAGCTTTATTGTTTTAGACATACTTTATGATCTTAAGGGGATGACCGAGTTGGTGGGTCGAGAATTTGGTCCAAACTCCTTTTTTGTGATTCTACACTCCAAAATATCGAATACGTACCCGCCACTTCTTGTGAAAAGTCCCTGGTTTCGCAAATTTGACAGCATTTTTAATGTAGACTGAAATAAAAATATAGTGAAAGCTATCAGAGTTCATCCCTAACCAAAAAAATCTAAAATCCAAATATTTTTCAAGTAAATTACGACATTTTTCGTGAAAGTAATATGAAATTTTCTTTTTAAAAAAATATAGTGAAAGCTATCAGATTTCATCCCTAACCAAAAAAAATCTAAAATCCAATTTTTTTTCAAGTAAACTACGATTTTTTTTTCGTGAAGCATGAAATTTCGATTTAAAAAAATATAATGAATGTTATCAGATTTCATCCCTAACCAAAAAAAAAAACTAAAATCCAAATATTTTTCAGGTAAACTAGCTTTCTTTTGTGAAACTAATATGAAATTTCGATACAAAACAATATAGTGAGATCAGATTTCATCCCCAACAAAAAAAAACTAAAATCCAAATATTTTTCAAGTAAACTACATTTTTTCGTGGAACTAATATGAAATTTCGTTTTAAAAAATATAGCGAAAGGTATCAGATTTCATCCCTAACAAAAAAATCTAAAATCCAAAATATTTTGCAAGTAAACTACATTTTTTCGTGAAAGTAATATGAAATTTCCTTTAAAAAAAATATATAGTGAAAGCTATCAGATTTCATCCCTAACCAAAAAAAATCTAAAATCCAAATTTTTTTAAGTAAACCAACTTTTTTCGTGAAACTAATATGAAATTTCGTTTAAAAAAATATATAGTGCAAGCTATCAGATTTCATCCCTAACCAAAAAAAAAAATCTAAAATCCAAATTGTTTTCAATTAAACTACATTTTTTTCGTGAAAGTAAAATGAAATTTCCTTTAAAGAAAAATATATAGTCAAAGCCATCAGATTTCACCCCTAACCAATAAAAAATCTAAAATCCAAATTTTTTTCAAGTAAACTACGATTTGTTTTCGTGAAACATGAAATTTCGATTTAAAAAAATATAATGAATGGTATCAGATTTCATCCCTAACCAAAAAAAACTAAAATCCAAATATTTTTCAGGTAAACCGAGTTTTTTTTTTTTTTTTTGTGAAACTAATATGAAATTTCGATACAAAACAATATAGTGAGATCAGATTTCATCCCCAACCAAAAAAAACTAAAATCCAAATATTTTTCAAGTAAACTACATTTTTTTCGTGAAACTAATATGAAATTTCGTTTTAAAAAAATATAGCGAAAGGTATCAGATTTCATCCCTAACAAAAAAATCTAAAATCCAAAATATTTTTCAAGTAAACTACGACTTTTTTTACGTGAAACTAATATGAAATTTCATTTCAGCACCTCTATGACCCTACATCTAAATTTTTGTTTGAATTCAAATTTACCGATTTTTTGGCCCCTAAAATTGTTCCGTTCTTAAGAAGTCTTTATCAGAATATCGTAATGAAACGGCTAAAAAGATTTTAACGGCAAATATACCAAGAGAGAGGCAAATATAAAAAGAGGAACTCAGCTTTTTAAGGACGCATGTACGTTAAAATATATAAAATATTTCTATAAAAAAATGCACAAAATAGAAGTTATTTTTCAAAAATTAACCTCCTTTATTTTAAATGGAAATAATATTCCGATTTGACAATTTCCTTAAACGAATTATCAACTATGAAAATCGATCCAGAAAAACTATATTAGAACGTGCACTACGAAGGTCAGTCAAGCAAAAAGGTTATCGAAATTTTCAGTCAAAAAATTAATTTACATCGATTTCCGCGAAAGACAGTATCGGAAAATTTAATAACATTTTCTGACCTATTTTTCTTACAGAATGTTTGTTAAGATATGCTAAAAAATTACTTTGTTGATTTATCTTTTTAAGTCCTACCAAATTACAATGCTCTGCGCTGTATTCGTACGAAATTTTGTTTTTATATTAACCAACAATGAAATTAATACACCAAAAATAGTATTTTTGTAATGTCTAAATAATTGTTGATTTGACCAAGTAGAACGGTGAAATAAAAATTTTAAAAACGGAAAATTTCAATTTTCAGGTTTTTTGGCAGAACCAAGGCCTATTCACGAGAAGTAGCTTTAGTGTTCAATATGTTGATATGTAAAATCCCCCCCCCAAAAAAAAAATGTTTGGTAGCATAACCGTGAACAACCAATCTGATCGTCCCCTTGTTAGTGGGCAAATCACACCCTCGCATCTCCGCCAGCAATTCATGAGGTTGCACAAGGCGACCTTTGAGAAGTTTTGAATCGAAAATCACCGATACAATGAGAAAAGTATCAGTTGAAGCAATATTGAGAAACGGCCTTGATGCTATGACCCGGTGAAAAGGATGTATCACTTCGGATGGCATTTCGTGCCTTCGACGTCGAAAAACTGTGCCAGCCGTTGTGCAATATGTTAATGCCATGCGTGAACTCTTCGGTCGACATGCTATCCCGAAAACCCACACGGCTATCACGTTGAATTGTAGAAGGAAATGGGCAAAACGGTAGCGAAACGGCTTTCTTCTTTCATACCCGCGCAACGTCAATCATCGTAAAACTTTCCCCGGAGTCATGATTGCGCCCACGTGTAGCCACGTGTTTTGTACTTTACCGCCTTCGAGACGGTACCGTACCAAGTACAAAGGAAGATGATTCGACTGTTTATTATTATTACAGCCCAGGACATGTCGATTGTCCTAATCACGACTACTTTCTATTTCCACCGACCGGGGTGTAAACTGACCGCAAGCTTTTTTCATTTCAACAACACATTTATCAAGACCCAACCCACTCGAAATATGTCCATCAGGTACAAAAGAAATTCGGTTGACATTGATATTCCATTAAAAATTACTATTAGAGTGAGTATATAGCAGGACTTTGAATGTTTAATCCATTCAAATCTGGTTGTTTGTTCTTGAGCAGTGGTCCGTCTACATTCGCTAGTTTAATGAGGTCGGGCGCGTGTTACGGGTGAGAATTCATTTGTGTTCATTTGATTAGAATTACAAAGATGTGATGGTATGTTGATAAGGATACTACGAAGAAGGGTTTGCGCTTCCCAGGCACTGCAGCCTTCTGATTTATTGTACTCAATCCTTCTCCTTAGAAGTATCAGGTCATTGACAGTCACTGCTACAATTAATTTCATTACCTACTTTTTTTCCTATGTTAGGTCAAATCTCCATTGAACTGTTGCTTCGCATTCTAACATGATATGGGTGGCTGGTTCCTCCTCCACATCACATAATCTGCAGATGGGATCATCATTGTATATGCCCATGTAGTATAGATGTTTTTTCAGATGCCAGTGACCGGTTAGTAGTCCTATCATTCCTCTGAGTTTAGCCCTCTCCAATTCCAGCAGTGATTTTGCTAGTTTTGGTGAGGGTTGTTTCATCACACGTTTACTATGTTTAGTACCGATAGTTTATCCACTTCTCCTTTTGCTTTGTTTGGATCCATTCTGCGAAAGAAGATTCTATATTTGTTTTGGTTACCCCAAGTATAGGTTCGGGGCCTATGTATGATCTTGCAGATCCTCCAGTCTGTCTGCTTTCTCGTTACCCAAAATTCCTCTGTGCCCTGGCTCCCAAGATATCATCAGGTTGTTGTGTTACCCCAGGTTTTGGAGATTTTGGTTGCATTCACTGACTAATTTTGATGTTATTCTTTTACATGCTAATGCTTTAATGGCTGTTTGTCTATCAGATCTTATGAGGATTTTTTTGCCAGTGTAACATATTTTAAGATTTTCTAGGGAACAAGCGTGGATGGCATGTATTTCTGCATGAAAGACCGAAGTGTACTTCCCTAATGAGTTTGATTGCTCGTGTTTTGGGCTTGTACAGAAAATGCCCCATCTGGTTCCTTTATTTGTTTTGGAGCAATCTGTATTCCATATCATTGTATGTGATGCTCTCCTGTGTCCTTCCTCTCCTTTATAATCCGTTGAGACTTTATAGGATGTTGTAAAGAATGATTATTTAGAGATGGTGAAATGCGGTTTGGTGTGACGTAGGTTTAGAAAAACATTTTCTTTATAGTGCCAACGTTTCGATCTTTATTGAGATCATCTTCAGTGCTCAAAGTGTTTGTTTTCTGTGTGTCATTATTGTGTGTCGTGTTGAGAGTGCCAGTGAGATATTGATATCTATACAATAATGACACACCTACACAGAAAACAAACATTTTGAGCAAAGAAGATGATCTCAATAAAGTTCGAAACGTTGGCACGATAAAGAAAATGTTTTTCTAAGCCAACTTCACATCAGACCGCATCTAACGATCTCTAAATAATCATTAACTAACGGTCACTAAACACCACAGACGTTGTAAAGAATGTTTCCGGTAAAGTGTGATAATAAAATGTAATTAAATTCAAGCAGAACCACGCCCTACCTTATCACAGTTTAATTTTAAGAATTTTTGACTTGTTCTTTGAATTTATTTGGAAATCTTTAACTAATTCGTAATCTTTAAAGCTATCTCTAAGATGTTATTTGGAATTTTGAAAGTGACAAGTTTTGAAATGCTACTTAACAGAATAGCTCTATATGAAACTAGCCAAAAACAAGGCCAAACATGAACTTCAGATGCAGTTTCGTTTACAGTTGATTTTGGTGAATGATACGCGCATGATAATCCGACATAATTAATCTCTTGTCATCAATAAAGGATTCTCGAATTGCTAAACAACGCGGGAAAGTTGTGAATTCTGAGCCAGATGGGAAATCTTGGGTTTTCTCCGGCGGTCTCTCTCTTATGCGGTGACTCGGGAATGAATTGTGAGCGAAAAAGGTGTGGATTTTCTTTTGTCACACCTGAGGGAAAGTGTGTCGGCGGCCGGGGCGTTTTCCTGCCCGACTGGAGCGAACTGGACACATCGAGGTGCCGCAATTCCCCGGAGATAGCCATGTCGACATGAGAAACGCTGGAGAACACTTTCTTTCCCCTATAAGAAAGACAAAGCATAAACCAAGACCGTTTTATTTCATAAGGAAAGAACATTGTCCTTGAGTACAAAACGCTTTTTTGGATTTCCTACTGAATATCTATTGTGAACCATGCTTTTTGAATTTGAAGTGAGATTTTGCTGTTTTATGTTTATATACTGGCACTCTCAACACGACACGCAAGGTTAGCACAATTACACAGAAGACAAACACTTTGAGTGAGTAGAAATACTTTGTTTGAATATAAAATATATTTTGCATTGTATAAATTCACTTATCCACATCCTAAATGTATTTGTTAAATGTAAACATTGTTTGTAAATCCCAGGCCCTGAAGATGATCTCAATAAAAGATCGAAACGTTGGCACGATAAAGAAAATGTTTTTCTGAAACCTACATCACACCCGACCGCATCTCACGATATCTGAATAACTATAATTACATAATTTTTATAAAAACATGAATTTTTGATCTCGCATAATTTGGTTTACATTAAAATACGAATTTTGTAATTAATATAACGACAAAATTACATATACTTAGTTTGAAATAAACTACAAAAATATGAGTGTCCTGTTCTGACGTTACTCGACGAAAATTATGTAATTTTATGAGCAAAACCATGAAATTAATTGTTGGTTAAATTCACTATATCAAAAAATGGTATTCCGGTGTTTTGATCAATTTTCTACCAAACCGTTAAAATAATTTTTTTTTAAATAAAAACTAATGCATTTTTGATATCGCTTAATTTGGTTTATATTAAAATAAGTATGTTGTAATTGATATAACGACAATAATACTTGTAGTTTGAATAATAATATGAGTGTCCGGTTCTATTGTCTTCGACTGTACTCGATGCTACCCGATGAAAATCTGAAGAGTGGGGATCGCATAGCGTAAAGTAGGGTAGCTTGCATAGCATCGGACAGATGAGCATGGGGGTAATACAGTCTTATGAAAAATTTGACTTTGGATTTGCGTCGCATAGAGTTGCATCGGGCAAGTGTATTCCCCCTTTATGAATGTGAAGAAGCATTAGCCCAGTTACGACATAGCATTTTGGTGAGGCAGGTCGCAGTGGAGGAAAGGATTTTTAAAATCTTTATTCTACTACCTAAACCTCAAAAGAAAAAAAAATCAAATCTACCATTACATGCCGATGTCCACCAGCGGAAATGTATGACATAGCATGTGCAAACTTTAATTAGCACTAGCACAAAAGAAAACATTTTACTATTTACGTTGATCTGCAGGTAGGTTAACGGACTCTACTGACTGACAAAGCAAGATCGTTATAAATAATTCAGTACTTCGGCTATCTGGCGATGCTATCTGCCTTCTGAATTTGTTTTCAGGTCGTCTTTTGTTTAACGAGCCTTGAAAACAACAGTTCTGTTAAACCGATTTCCACTGTTCACAGATTTCTCCTGATCGTGAATCCGATTGGCAAAGGTAGAAATTATAATAAAAAGTATATCCGAGCTTCCTACCAGATTAGAACTCTCTCCGTGACGTGTTACCCCGAGCTTACGACTACAATAACTGTATTAGCTTAGCCCACCTTTCACGCCGCTCAATTTATCCGGTGGACGCCTTTATCTTCTGTGATCCAGGGGAGCAATCCGTGCTTTCTACGACTGCTTACTTTCACTGTTTGCCGTCGCAAATCCCCCCCGGGGAATGATAGATAACAAATTGTAATATCCGACTCCGAACCGATCATCGGTGCGATTCAGGAAATGCATCTTATCTGGTGTGATACAATGTTCAATTGGAAACCGTGGATCTCGAGCAGTAATATTTTAATAGATACCTGATCCATTTTGAAGATAATCTTCTCAACTACTTTCACCTTATCGAATATACACTACTGTTCTATTATTATTTGATTAGAGGTGTCCTCCAATCTCTAGTATAGCTAACAAGGCACATGAAAACAAAGACGACTTGTTACTCATGACGATTCGGTTACTAAAGGAGTAATTCTGGTTTTGGTATGCAAAACACATTACCATCTGATAAGTACCACCTACTTTGTAAGTTAATCATAAAATCTGTTATGAGAATGAAATCAGTTACGAAAGAGTTCATATCATCACACGATGCTGAACAAGTGACATGATTTCACTGAAAATTAGACCAATTGATTATCTGGAAGAGCTGGGGTATTAAATTTAAAACCGATGATTAAGCTTTGATGTTTTAAGCTTAAGACAAACAATAAATAGTGAACTTTAGCACAGTCGGGATCTTGTATTGAAACACTTTTGATGAGGTGTCGGCCCTTTGAATGGAATTAATCTCCCGGGCACGATAAACCAAGGCACGCATTTCCTCTCTTGGAGAAATGGTTTTTTGATATCGATTCCGACATTTTACGACCTAGAATCCAATCTCGACAAATGTAAAGTCAGGCGAACTCGATTCGAGATGAGTAATTGCCGATTCAGGCCAAGTCATTAACTTTTGTATTTGGATTTCTTGACTTTAAATTTTTAAAAACCTAGCTCGAAAAAAGCAGACAATACAAACTTTAAAAATTTGTGCTAATTAAGATTAAAATTTTGTAAACCCTACAATTTCTCCCACAACTTGATAATTTCATGCAAACGAAAAATTTAATTTTGTGAATTTTTCCTGAAAGATTTTGAAGCTAGGGCATACCGAGACTAAACGAAGACCTTCACCAAAACCATTGTGAAACTTCAACGATAACGCCATTATTATTTCGGGCGTTTCACCGGCCAATTTCACGGGACTCGGTTCAGTTTGGGCGTAAATGTTATCGAGCTCTGAAATTCCACCAACTGGAACTGGAAAAATTAATAAATGGCAACAAGAACAACAAGACATTAAAGAAAAAAACAACCAGACCAAAAAATATTGTGAAACGAGTTTTAAGACAGAATTGATAATAATTAGATACATCAAAACACTTTCATTACGTTTTAAATAAGTTCTTAGCTCTTTGTACCAGACTACCCTTGTAAGTGTGTAGTAACATGCTGACAAACGCCACACAATCTTAAAAAACACAAAGAGCTCGGAAATTCCACGAAAAATTAACTTGAGAAATTGTTAAATGCCGGCAAGAACAAAAAGAAATTACAGAAAAACAACCAGACCTTAAAATATTATGAAACGAGTTTTAAGAAAGAATTGATAATAATTAGATTCATCAAAACACTTTCATTATGTTTTAATGAGTTCTTAGTTCTTTTTACCAGACTGCCATTGCAAGTATTCAGAAACATGCTGACAAAGGCCACAAAAAACACAAAGAGCTCTGAAATTCCACGAAAAATTAACTTGAGAAATTGGTAAATGCCAACAAGAAATTACAAAAAAAACCAGACCTTAAAATATTGTAAAACGAGTTTTACGATAAAATTGATAATAATTAGATCCATCAAAACCTTTCATTATTTCTTAAAATTCGACTTGCCAAACGCCACACAATCATACAAAACACAAAGACAAAACCCCATGCGCAGATAAATTGATAAACCACCGGATCTTCAAAAAGAAAGCAATGCGCCCATTATTTAACAGGAAAAAGTTCCATTTGAAATAACACATCGAAAATTCAAAAAATGTAATCTTATAATTATCATTCTTAGGAATTGAATAAAAGAAATCGAAGAAAAAATTTTCAACAAATCATGTAATCATATATCATGTATGCAATAAAAATCCTCAAATATGCCATAAATTAAAAACTAATAAAACCGCAAATACGCAATATTAAATGCATTAAAAAAATAATTTGCACTATTAAACCATTATACACCCATTTCTGCAGACGATTCAGCAATTCATATTTCCATTCAAAAAATCCAACAACACACAGTACTAGTCTTTTTTAAAAAGATAGTTCCTACAGCTTTTACCTCATCATCAGGTTGAAGGTGTTCTACAAACTGATGATGAGCTAAAAGCTCGAAATCCGGATCGTTGCAAAACAACTTACTGCGAGTAGGAACTATATTTTTAAAAAGGATTGAACACCGCACTCACTCCACCATTCATCATTTCTAGTACTAGAGACTTGGAGTGAAAAGAAAATAATAAAATTTAATCTCCCCTTTCCTTAAAAAGATCTCCCCTCCAGTAAAGAATAAAATTTGAACCATTGATCCGGGATCTAGCTATAAATAAGCTATTTTCTGTCAAACTAAAAATACTCTTACACCTACCTTTTAAAATGTCTCAAATATTTAAATTTCTCCCTTACCTGAAACAAAAAAAAAACATTTTTGTTATCTCTAAGAAAATATATAAATTTTAAAATATGACCAACAACTTCAGCAATAAAACAATCCATTCCGTCAATATATCATATTACTTAACAAAATAAACAGGGAATAAAACTGTAAATTTTCTGTTCAATTACACAGAAGGGATGTTATGTCATACAGATGTGCAACTAGACATTAGCATAAATCCATCGAGTATTAATTATGTATTATGCTGATTAGACGACTTTTTAGCATTACAATGGAAGATAAGTAGATAAGATTATGGCCTAGATAAAAGAAAGTCGTCTAATTGCCTAGCTTTCGCTGATCCCATGCTGTACAAACTTTAACAATATAAATATAAAAATGGAAAGTTAGTGATCTCCTTTTTACCTATGAATTAATAAATTATTTTCTTAATGAAGCATGCCATGATAATACACATAAGACAATGCGACATAGAGCTCCTGTTGTAAGAATGAAACAAGAAGTTAATATTAATAGTGTATCATTCCAATTAAGTAGTTGATTCCAGGAAATAGATCCGAAGTTATTAATTAGAAGAGTATGAATCGCATCTCATTAAAAAGGGACCCTTCCCGATTGTCCATGCAAGGTTTCCTCTTTGTACCACCTGGAACATTCACGTACTCTCATTAACAGGATGTGAGTCCAGGGTCGCCGACCCGGGGGAAATGCGTGTTTTGCCCGTCCAGACGTGATTTACTCCGCCAGGCGTCGTAGATCCCCCGGTTTCAAATTTCAAAATCAGCTTTCTTCCCCTATTTAGACCAACTTGCATTTTAGAGGAACCATTCAGTAGGAAGTATTGAGCACGTTTGGGCGACGGTTTCTTTAACAGTGTACAGCTCTGAATCATTCTATGATGTAAAACTTTCATGAATATGCAGAATTTCCGCTATGGAGTTTTTTCACCCTTACCGATCATCCTGTTCGGCCTATTCCCGATCAGACAGGATGATCGATCTGTACGGATCAAATTACGGTTCATCAACCCGCAGACCACACGAGGAAACCTCACGATTTAATAATATTTCGTCAGGTAGAGTAAGTTAAATCTTTATTAGGGATAAATAATGATGTCATTGTGATAGTTGTTTTTACAGAAATAATGAAAACTCTCCACTGTTATTGCTCAACAGACCAATATTGAACGCGGTGGCCAAGATAGTAAAAAGGCCAACTCCTAAGAACCTCACCTCCACTTTTTATATACATATTTACGTATAATATATCTATATTACAGACTATAAATAATTCTTCCAATTAATTAATCTTTTTATGTAAGGTTTTGGTTAAAATGAAAAAGCTAGTGCTATGAGCGGGATTCGAACCCAAGACCTTCGGTTCAATACGCCGCTGCTCTACCACTTTAGATATCCTGACTTAATCCAATCGGACACCAACTCCCCATAGCAGCCTACCTTTCGAATTTTCTCTCCTTTTTGCCATTTTTCAAATGTCGTGTAATCGGATTGGATTCTCGACGACAAATGAAATGGTCACGGAGAGCTTTAGTGAAAATATACTTCGTTTTACTTATTAAAACTATTATATTTAGTGGTCTATTCACCAAATTACTTCTTTCAATTAATTAATCTTTTTATGTAAGGTTTTGGTTCTTTTGAATTTAAAAATGGCCAAAAAGGAGAGAAAATTGGAAAGGTTTTAGGTTGAGATGGGAAGTTGGTGTCCGAGTGAATCGAAGTCACGATAGCTCAAGTGGTAGAGCTGCGGCATAATTAGCCGAAAGTCGTGGGTTCGAATCCCGCTCGTGGCACTGGCTTTTTCATTTCAACCAAAACCTTACATAAAAAGATTAATTAATTGAAACAAGTAATTTGGTCAATAGACCACTAAATATAATGGAACTATCAATAATGTTCAATTGTATAAGCCGGCGATTTGAATTTAAAAAAAAAAAAAAACATTTAACTCCGATGGTGTATTATTTTAGTAATGTATTTTGTGTAATATACAAACTTTTCTTTCCTTAATTAATTAATTAATTAATCATAACTACGTACTTAACTTTTGAAAAACTTACTTTTGAAGAAAAATAATGTATTTGCTCTATAAGACAAAATTCAACACTAACATTTACTTCCAAATTCACTAGTTTTCCTGGACCGCTTGACCAATTAATATCTTTCAATTAATTAAGTTTTTAGTTTTAATTTGTAGTTACGTATTGTAGTAGTAATGTAAAAAAGGGGCTCGTTATCTCCCACCTAGTTGAAGGGTGTATTTCCCTGGCTCCATATAGAAAGCGTGTAGGAATATGAGAATCGTACATAAGCACGGCGTATCTGGCTACCCATTCCGACTGTCGGAGGAAACAGGATTGTTCATTTTATACAATACTGATAGTTCTGTCCCTAGCATGTGAGAATGAATGTATTTATTAGCGTGAATGTAGATATATTTAAGAGTAATGAGATGTCGAGTACACCACCCTCACTGAGTGAATGGTATGAATGAAATAATAAAGAACATATTTAAGAATGAGAGTGTGTATCTGTTTGGTTTTAGATACTGATTGCGTTGGCTGCTGACCTAGCGGTTGATAACACCCGGAACCCAACCTCGCCGGCTGACGGAGGGCGATTCTCGAGGTCTGTTGGAAATTTATTGTAAATTTCAAAAATTGGAATTGTCGGTGGACTGCTAGAAGTGATAGGTTCAATTCTACACGAGGGTAAGTATGTATAAATCAACCCGTAAATCATAGTTATGGAAAAAAGCTTGAATTTACAATAACCACACCAGAAAAATCCCAATAATTCTGATAAAAGCCGCGCATTCTGAAAATAAGCTTTTATTTGCATAAATAGAAGAGGAATAAAAGAAGGTCAAAGTTTTCGAAAAAGACTTCATACATTCGATCAGAAACTTGTTCATGCTGCAGATTAAAAATATAATAAATAAAAAGTATTTAATAAAAGTGAATCGAATTTTATTGACAATATCCAAGTTATAAGTGTTGAGAGTCTTGAGATGTCCTCGAACTTAAAAATTCGTGCAAATAAAAAACCACCATGTTTGTTTATTTTTCGACTGTTTCATTTTGGGCAAGATAAATGCGACGGATTCGGATCCGTCACACCATCACCGAAACCCTTGGACCATTGTGATCATTTCGCCAGAAAAAGAGCTGGAAGGAAAAAACCAGAAAACCGTGTCCGCCCAACTGGAATGGATTGGCTAACGAGACGGATTTTACAAGGATTACATCTACTGCCAAAAACCTACAGGTTATCTCTAGTCAAACACCATAAAAGCCCTCTTCGGTAAACACCGTTTGTTGACGGCAGATAAACACTGGAAAAGGAGTGCCAGTGAAACACAGACAAATTTACTCTCGATACAATCATATTATTGAGATTAAAAAATATCCACAATAAATATTTCATTTATTGCAACCCCATTAGGAGAGAACAAATGAACAACAAACAAAATATTATTGTTCATTCAGAAAGCGGAAAAGAAATATATAAGCTAATTCTAATATAGCGGTAATTTATGCTTTTAGCATTAACATTCTTATAGGGGGTTTTATGTCAAAATCACTTCCTCCACTGCGACCTAATAGATCCCTAAGCCCTATCAATTGTAGTACCTTGGATATCTTGGAAAGAGTAATTTCTCCTCTTTGCGCACCTTGTTTTGGCATGATAATTACTTGTACCCGCATACCCGGCTAATGCTTCATTCACAAAGGATATGTGCCGATGTCTCAGGTTGGCACTGGCAAAAAAATCCTCATAAGATCTGATAGCCAAGCGGCCATTAAAGCATTAGCATGTAAAAGAATCACATCAAAATTTGTCAGTGAATGCACCCAAAATCTCCAAAACCTGGGGAAACACAACAACCTGATAATACGTTGGGGACCAGGGCACAGAGGAATTTTGGGTAAGGAGAAAGCAGATAGACTGGGCAGAGGAGGATCTGCAAGACCATACATAGGCCACGAACGTATACTTCAGATAACAAAAACAAATATGGAATCTTCCTTCGCAGAATGGATTCAAACAAAACAAAAGAAGATGATAAACTCTGGCGGCGCTAGACACAGCAAACTTATGATGAAACAACCCTCACCAAGACTGCCAAAATCACTGCTGCAATTGGAGAGGGCTAAACTCAGAGGAGTGATAGGACTACTAACCGGTCACTGGTATCTGAGAAAATATCTAAACAACATGAGCATAAACAACGATGATCCCATCTGCAGATTATGTAATGAGGAGGAGGAAACAGCCACTCATATCATCTTCGAATGCGAAGCAAAAGCTCCATGGAGATTTAACCTCACATGCAATAAAATCTAGGGAATGAAATTACAGCAACGACAGACAATGACCTGATACTTCTAAGGAGAAGGATTGAGTCTATTGCTCTGAACTAGAGAACTAAGAAGGTACAATAATCCAGATGGCTAGAAGACCTAGAGAGCACAAACCGCACTTCCTATTATCCTCATTACCATACCCTACCTGATTCTCTATCGTGGTATGTACGGGATTTTCAATGAAATTCGAAGTTGTAAGGTTAAAATTGTGAATATATTATCGTTGCATGATGGACATAGTCCAATAGGACTCTCCATTAAAGTATATCTCCATAAAAGAACTTTAGCACGATTATACACATGTATACCGTTCCACCATATGGAGATCTCTTCTGTATAACAGAAATGTTACATTATTAGGAAGGGTTTTAACAAGAAGATAAAATGAAGGAGAATGTTTTAATTCTTCCGAAATTAGGTTAATATAGTATGTTTTTTATTGATATTAATATAAATAAGTAACAAAAGAAGAGAAACAACTAGACGGTCGTTTTCTGGTTCGATCACACCGGAAGTGCGAGGGTCGAGGGACACAGAAAGGACATTATCCACGGGTCTCGAACAATGCAATTGGTGGGATTCGGGCTCCAGGCGTCGCGGATAATAAGATCCTGGGGGCGGTAATTAGAGCTTCTAACGGAGAGGGACGAGCCGAGAAAATGAGGGGCCCAGGGCCCTGGAAATTCATCATAGGCCGGGACGTGTCGTTATAAAGCCGACCGTGACATTTAGGCCCTTTCATAGCCGATCAAAGGATCACCGTTGTCCTCAGCGGGCAATCTCGACACACACGAGACTTTCGCCTCGAGCATTTTTGAAATAAAATATCATTCCCGACGCGGTTAAAAATTTAGCTAAAAACGAATAAACAGGAAACCTGATGGAAATATATGAGGAAATATACAAACCATCATGTTCAATCCATATAGTGGCTTAAGTATAAAAAAATAAAACGCGAATATGTATTTATTCTTACATTTGTACTACCAAATAAAGCAGTTAATCCAAAATATAGTATTTAGTATAATGATTAGTTAATTTATTGAAATGAGTGTAATTTATTAGCGTGAAAGGAAGCGGTTGCTTATAACCCCGCTCCGAGGAATATCGAGTACTCTGGGGTGAGTGTATGACGTCTGGAGAGTAAAAGTAATTTATTAGCGTGAAAGGAAGGGATTGCTTACAACCCCGCCCCGAGGAATATCGAGCACTCTGGGGGAGTGAATGTGACCAGACATCTATGTTAGTGGTGACGTATAGATATTTCTTATTCTGTATTTGACAACCTAAAGTACAAACGAGAGGCTAGCATTCTAGGATATCAATGTAGTATATTTGAAATCAGAGGGTCAGTAACCAGACCAAGACGATCAAAAACATTAAAAATTAAAACAAAACGCGCGAAAGGAGAGAAAAGAAGGAAAACACGCAGAGGGCCGGCGATGACCTCAGCTCTTTGCCGGCCCATAAACTTCCCACTTTATTATTATTATAGCATTTAGGTGTTATTTTTAATGGACACAGTAAAGTCTCGTAAGTCCGAACTAATTGGGACGGATCCCTGTTCGGGTTCAACATTCGGATTAACCCAACATCTTAAAAGATTGAATATCAAGCCTTTAGTTCCAACGGTTTATACACTCAGAACATCGGACCACCTTTGGTCATACAAAATGGCTTTCAGGTCAATGTGCGCCGAGCATTGACAGTGCCTATCTTTGACCATGTGAGTCCTGCCCTCAACCATCCATCTCCTCTTTGACCGTTTGAGTCCTGCCCTCAATCATCCATCTCCTCTTTGACCATTTGAGTCCTGCCCTCAACGATCCATCTTCTCTTTGACCTTTTGAGTCCTGTCCTCAACCTTCCATTTCGATTTTATTCCAGTACTTCAGATTTTTCTGTGTCTCTGCAAGAATCTATTGGGAAAGAAGAAACCTCTTCTCGAGCTCACCCCTCTCTCCCATTTTACAACCTCTCCTGTGAGCATCTCTCACTTTCCCTTTCGATTTTCTTTTATAATTTTCAAAAATTTTCCTCGCGAGAATACTTACAGTGAACGGTTCGTTTTTATAGTCTACACCAAACCGTACCTTTTTTCTTTTCGTTCCTTTTTTAAATTTTTAATTTAGTACCCAGTCCAAACAGTCAAAATTAACAAGTGTAATATTTACGGTGGAACTTCATCAAATTAAAACTGTAACTTGAAGTTTAATTATGTTATTCACGATTTGATGACATATCGACCAAACGCTGTAACTACCTTTAATAAATAGTGAAACGAAAAATCCTCCAGAGTTAACAATGGATATGTTTTTTCAAACGGAACACTCGTGTTCTCCCCCAAAAACCATTTATGTCGCAATAATTTAATTTACTATATCATGCTTAAGAATAAATAGATTGTTTACAGCCCACCGATCGATTTATCCATTTATTCATCTAAATGGTAGGCCCCCAACTAGGGGAATCGAATAATTGAATATCATATTCCCTCGGGAAGAATGTGAAACCCAATATTGATTCTTGCTTTAAATAAAAAACCTCATGTCACATCGTACAAATGCAACAATCGTTTAAAACTATTCGTTCTCAGAGATCATAACATCATCGTGACGACTAAATTGACTGCGGGGTAGGGTAAGGATTATTCCTTTAAACATACTTTACACAGCGTTCAAATCTCCATTAAGGGTAGCATAAATTTAAGCTACATCTCCTAACAAATTAACAATCCTACTACAGAAAGAAAGATAATCAATCCTTTGCCCATTGTTCAGACTATTTAATATGTTTAAGGAGGAAGTATTGGTGATCGAGTATTACAACAATGCTCAAACGTGTAAATTATAATAAAAGTGATTCCGATCGAGTCGAACCGTTTGGACGTTCTATTCCAACGAGAAAACAAGAGCTGGCGTAGAAAATCGATTCTTTTTGCTTCGCTTTTCTAAGAATCTTTCGTCTGGGGGAAAAACCGCCGTGATTTTCTCTCAGATAAAAAGCCCCGTGAACAGGCTTTAGGCGAAAACGTACTCATTAGGGAGGTTTCGGTGCGCTCGTGCATTCGACAATCCGTGATCTCCGGGTCCGTAGGGCGTGAACGACCAGGCAATAAATAAATAGATTGTGCAAATGAATCAAGAGGAAGAGCAGAAACTTTTATCCCTTTTGCCTGTGACAAACCGAAACCGGAAAAATCGCGGCGACGACTTTCTTTTCGAGCTTTTATTTTATATCGGTCGGTTCGATTCTGCCTCTATTCGAGCAGATTGAAAACAGTCATTCCCTTGGCCAGTCACCTCGATGAATTCAGGCACGTCCTTTCAACTAGCTGACCTTGCAGACGGAAGAGCAGCTTTTGTCGCATTTTCCACATCACCCTCGTCACTTTTTACAGAGATGAAAAGCAAGAATGCAACCTTCAGCATTACTTCAAGAGTTATGTATTTACTCGGATTTCTCCATCTCCTTATCGCTTTTATCGCATTTTATACCGTTTGCATGAATACACAAAATCATATGTCAAATTCTGAAAAGTTTTAATCTGATAGAAAAAAAATTCTCACATCTGATGTAAAATCCTCATGAAATTAAACGAAGTCAATTTGTACATGTAAAATTTACAAATAGAGTAACCCACAAGCATAAATGGTATATATATATATATATATATATATATATATATATATATATATATTGCATTTGTAAATATATATCAAAGAAGTAGTATTAACCATGTCGCTAGACAATAGGGGTATTCACGATTTTTGTATTAACCCTGCAAACTCTGTTAGGTCCTGTTAGATCGAGAAAAATGATGACGTAAATTGTATGATTCGGCTAGTTAACATTTTCGATCTAACAGGCCACGGCCAATGTTAGACGTTAGGTCGAAAATGTAGTCACATTGCTATCCGTTAGGGCGTAGGTAACCAACATGGCAGCCATGAATTTGACAGGTGTTTTTTGTTTGCAAATATTTTCATTCTTAAATACCCAATAATTAAATCAGACCAACACACTTCTTTTGTTCATTTCTGACCTGTCCTTATCCTCTCATTCATAATAGATACACCCCATCCTATAAAGTTGCAGGCTGTTAGACGTTATGATACAGGTTAGGTATGTCGGCAAGAATTGAAGCGTGTCATTTATTAGTACTTTTCGAGTGTATAGATAGCATTTTGAATGAAAGAGTTGATTGATTTTATTTTTATTAACTTCTGGCATCTTACAATTTAGCTCAAAAGAAAACCAAAACAAACAACAACAAGCCGTCAAGAACTGCTGTAGCTTTATTTTTGGTTCTCAAACGCCGCGCGCTGCATTGCGGAAAAATTTAGGTTCCACATGCTAAGAAAAGAAGGCGGCATTAAAGAACTTACATTTTTCTATTCGAGTTAACATCTTACAAACATCTTGGATACCCCATTTTCTAAATTGATCTGCAAACTGACATTCAGTGTACTGTTCCAATAATGAAGAGGTTTTGATTTCTACCAAATAAGCCAACATAAAAATGATCTAATTACGATGAGACATTAGCAAATAATGAAGAGGAAGGTGCAAATTAGTCCTGTTATGACTCCCCTACATTTTTTTCTATTCATTACTTCTGGTAGTTTTACGTAAGCGATATCGTGATACCCCTTATGTCTTGTATCTACACTTGTACCATTGGTGTTCATTTGTGAGCCTGTGCCAGCCAGAATAAATTTCAAAACTTCAATGTACAAAGACTATTTAGCATAACTATCTTATCTATAGTTCCTTGATGGTGACCTCCACCAGGACCTCGATATGGATACCGTTAATCAAGCCAGAACAAATTCACTCCATCATGACAGCTTTCGATGCGATCCAGCTAGCTCCTTGACAATGCCGGGTTAGTAAGAAGACTCAAGAGCCTTTTCAGTGAAAAGTGACAAAGCAGAATATTGTGCATACATGGGTCGGTTTCTATTTACATAGTCAATAGAAATATATTGATGCTGTTGAGATCTACAACTTTTCAACTAAGTCGTATATTATACGTTAAAAGTATAATTATTGTAATTTACATAAATAAATTGATCTTTATTGGTTGTAATATTGGTACATACGCCCAACAATAGGGAAATTTATAATAAATTTTAAAAAGTTTAAATCGATTAAAGCCCCACTTAATAAACGCTTCACAGTTTGATAGTGTGTTTGACGACGTACGAGCTGTTTCAATTTCTAAAAAATGGGAGAAAGCTTTTAAAGAAGAAGAGTGGACAAGTGTAATTTCTCGGATGTAGATTGAATCACTTAAAAAACGATAATGTTCGCCTATTCGCGTAGCTTATTAATTGAAAGACTGTACAACACAAAATATCAACATTTTAATTATAGCTTTCTTCACTCCTCCGAAAAGATTTTAAATTTTAAAGTTTATTTTTATATATTTTTATTTAATTTATTACACAAAAAAGCAACAGGGTGATCCATTATATGGAATTAGAACACTCTTCCTCATCATGGTTCAGGTCGCCACGTGTCAGAGAGATGACTGTTTTATTGTTTTGAATGTACTCTACTGAACTGTAACTACTAATATTCTGAAATGTACTTTAATCGACATTCTACCGCTGTTGAGGTCAAGCAACGACTTAAGCAAGTTAGAATGTTACTGTCAGTTTACGCAATGTAAGGTGAAGATGTTCTGAAGCTGAATTACATGCGAGAAGGCCTGCCACTGGTAAACAACATCTGATCAGGCACAAAAGAGGAGCTTGGGTAAGTTTCCCAAGAAATCACATTAATTGGTCAAAATTGGACTAAAGTTTTCGTTAGTTTTCGTTAAAGTAGAGGGTTTGTTTCAGGTCTTCTGACGGCCGAAGAGGGTTTCACATTTTCACTCTGGAGAAGCTATGGAGGTTTGGGCAGGCATTTCTATGGAAGGTCGCACAAACTTGATCTTCATCGTGGGTCCCAATAGCCGGTCGATATAGTGAAGATGTGTTATGCCACTCATTGGTTTTTACGATTTTATTTTTATTCATGCCAAAGGAAATGATTTTTTGCTGGGATCGTTGCTGACTACTGGAACGTGGTTCAATTCAATGTTTGGAGTGGCCAGCATGTGGTTCCGATTTAAACACTAGGGGTATTCACGATGTTTGTAAGATGTTAACTCGTGTTAATTCGAATAGAAAATGTCCAGTAAGATCATGAACACCCCTTCTTTTCTTAGCATGTTAAACGTTAATTTTTCCGCAATGCTGCGCGTGGCGATTGGTAGAACCAAAAATAAATCTATAACAGTCCTTGCAGGCTTGTTGTTGTTTGTTCTGGTTTTCTTTTTTGTGAAATAAGATGCCAAAAAATAAAAAAGTTAAATTAATCAACTCTTTCATTCCCAATGCTATCTATGCACTTGAAAAGTACTAACAAATGACACGCTTCAATTCTTGCCGACATACCTAACCTATATCCTACCGACTAACAGCCGACAACTTTATAGAATAGGGGATGCATCTATTATGAATGAGAGTATCAGGACAGGTCAGAAATTAACAAAAGAAATGTATTGGCCTGATTTAATTAATGAGTATTCAAAAATAAAACTACGTATAAACCAAAAACAGCTGTTAAATTCATGGCTGCCATGTTGGTTACCTACGCCCTAACGGATAGCAATGTGACTACATTTTCGACATAACATCTAACATTGGCACTGGCCTGTTAGATCGAGCAATGTTAACTAGTCGATTCTTGAAAAACCGAACAAGACCTAACAGAGTTAACAGGGTTAACACAAAGATCGTGAATACCCTTACTCTTGCTGATACTACTCGACCGACGATCTCACCTAAACCTTAACAACAAAACCTATGCTTTACAAAAATGGATGTAAGGGGGTCAACAAAACATTCGAATCCATCCAGACTGTCCAATCCAAAATCCTAAGAATAATAATTAATGGTCCCTCCACGTCTCCAAGAAAACTATGTACACTGACCTTCACATTCCATTCGTAATACATCTTAACTCACTCTACCAGCCCATTTTCTACACTAACCCTACTTGGAAATTAACAAAAGAAATATATTGGTCTGATTTAATTAATGCTTATTTAAGGATAAAAATACGTGTAAACAAACAACAGCAGTTAAAATCATGGCTGCCATGTTGGTTACCTACGCCCTAACGATAGCAACGCGACTACATTTTCGACCCAACATTTAACATTGGCCCTGGCCTGTTAGATACAGCAATGTTAATTAGCCTATTCTTACAAGTCTACGCCATCATTTTTCTCGATCTAACAGGACCTAACATAGTTAACAGGGATAACAAAAAGATCGTCAATACCCGTAACAACGAATACCTTTGGGAGTTGTCAAAGTGGTACTGCTGGAGGAGTATGAAAAATGCAAGCGGTGATCTACGCAAGAGGAGGAAATACTCCGTACAGATTTGTATATTATCTTTATGCTATAATCTTTTTTTAATGTCCTGTATGTTATAACGAAAAAAATATACGATTGCAATTATTTAGTAAACTAACTATGGTAACCACTTTATTTGGCTCTCTGTGTACTGTAAGTGAGATATGATGAAATCATCGTTTGAATGTCTATTTCATAGAATTAACGCATCAATAATTATAGAAAGCAAACGATTCTGGGTGGGTTTTTTGCTCCCAATAAAGAAGTGGTCGTTCGTCATCGACCGCAAATATTTCCTATGCGTACAGTAATTTACATTGTGGTAGAAAATAGTTTGTCCCATCCCGCAGTAATGATTTCGTCAAATAATGTCCAACCTCGGCCGGAGCCAATGACCCGCGATTTTTTCACGAGGACCGAACAACCCAAACAATCGAATTGACCAGAACAAGATAAGATATCAAGTCAGAACAGGGAAAATATGTTTCATTTCCTATCTATTATTACCGATTGTAAATCGAATTAATAATTTCATACTGCTACGACTGAATTTTATCAATAGCATCACATAAAACAGCTGAACTCACTCTCTGAAAATGAAGTTTTTTTTTGTATCTAATTCTGTTTTTGGGACAATGTGCCCTTAGCCTAGATTAAGTTGTACAACAGCCAGTTTAAAATTTGTTAGCAAAAGCAAAGAATAAAAGAGAGTGTGAAATGAAAAGTAAAATCCCACCGCACATATTACGAGATTAAATAAGGCGTGGAACCGGTGAAAGTAATTTAGCAGGATGTTATCGATTAAATTAAATACAGTTAATTGCGAGCAGGTCGGGATGGGTCACAATAATCATGGAGATTACAAGAGCCGCGAAGGCCAATTTGCACTTGAGATCGTATCCTTTTCGCATAGCCAACTTTCGAAGACACCCACTCGTCAAGCCCGGCTTCCAGAGACTTATGTTCTGCGGTTTTGCGCAACCCATTAAAATTGCAAATTTACATAAGTAAGTTACGTATTGACCGAGGCTTGTTGAGCTTTTATGTGCGATTTTGCGATTCATATGGGAACATTGTTATGGATCTGTTACGAAGAATAATTCGATTTGTAAGCTATTATGAAGTCGGAATCAATAGGTCAAAATTTGAATTACTTGTGAGGTGTTCTTGTGTAACTGCTTTGGTCGTGTAAATAAACCAATTATTATTTTTCTAATTTTCTCCTACTTTTTATTACTATCTAATTGCAGATATGTGCTATTATATATGGATTTCAATTTGAACTGAACCGAATTTAATGTACCACAACCTTGTGGCTATTTACTAGGCACAACAGTCTGGAACTGTGATATTTTTCAGGCGATCGGCAATTTTTTTTTTTTTTTGTAAAATTAGTTTCTGGTGAGTATGAATGGCAGGAACACGCTGAAAGACAATTACGTATAATTATGTATAAAATTGTTTAAAGACAACAATAATGCTTTTTTTCTTCCAGAAGACATGTCCGGAGACTAGTCAAACCAAACGTCCCCAGGGAAATATTTCTAAGACTAGCAGTAACGCAAATTGGAACATCATACTGATTACTGATATATATACAGGCTCAAATTTGAGATGAAAAGCTGGTGTCACGAGCGGGATTCGAACCCACGACCTTCCGCTAATATGCCGCTGCTCTGACCACTTGAGCTTGAACCAGAAGTCACGATAGCTCAATTGGTCAGAGCAGCGGCATATGAGCGAAAGGTCGTGGGTTCGAATCCCGCTCGTGACACTAGCTTTTTCATCTCAACCGAGATCTTACATAAAAAGAATAATTTATTTAAAGAAGTAATTTGGTCAATTAGATCACTAAAACATAATGCTTTTAATTTACAATGAATTACCGACCCTCGAGAATCACCCCTAAGGAGCTGGGCAGCCAGTGGGGTTGGACTCCGGGTGATGTCAACAGCTAAGACTTTTCAGCACCCAACGCAATCAATTCCTAAATTCAAATCCATTCAACCACCAAAAACACGTCCGTTCATTAACAACCCTGTTCGCTTGACCCGATTTTTTCTGGATATCGTCAAAATATTATAACTCGACTAAGTCAATTCCAAATATTAATTGATTGTCTATTACATTACATATTCGATACCGTTGGCTTCACAAATTGTTCCACTAACGTGACATAAATAATGAAAACTGTAGAAAAGACCAAACTTAGAATAACATCATAAGTAGACATATAAAATAATATCATAAAAGTAGTAGTTTTCACTAATTTTCAAGTGATAATTGTCCCTGAGATGTCAGTTAACTACAGTAATTAGTCACCACATGGTAACCTTCCCTATGGGCCTAGACAAGACCTATCGTCAGCTCTGAAGCCTGGAGGTAACCCAAAAAAAACCCTAACCCTTTTTTCCCTTCCATCCCACTGCTTTGGCCGAATACTTGATCTTCCTCCATCACCTTTTACGCCAATTGTATTACTCCACCTAATTGAGGTCGATGGGGACCTCAATATTCCGCCGCAATATTCAATAAATATTCACGCTAATAAATACATTCCCACTCAACACACGCTATGGTGACAAAAGTAACATTACTATACTCAATAAAAACAACCCTGTTTCCTCCAAGAATCGGATTAAAATCCAGATTCTCCCTGCCTTTCTCAAGACCAATTCTCAAATTGGGTGGCATTCCTACGCGCTCTCTATAAAGACCCAAGTAAATTACAGGCAGGCCTCGAGAATCACCGCGTGTTGGCACTCTAGGATCAGACCTTTTCCTGCCAGCTGCCTGGGTTGAGCGCCGAGGACTATCAATAGATAGGTCATTTCAGCCCCAACACAATCAGCTGTTAAATCCATTTACACTCTCACTCACCCTTAAATACATTCTTTCCTATTTACATACCATTCAGTCCAGTGGAGTCTCGATATTCCTCTATCATCCTTTTCACCTATTATTTAATTAACCTAACAAGGGTCTATGATGTACCAATCCGCTCTCCCACTACACATTCACGCTAATAAATGCATTCACTCTAAACACACGATAAGGAAACAAACCTATCAGTATTATATACAATAAAACAACCATATTTTCCCCCAGTTACTCGCTGCCGTGCTCAAGTACGCTTCTCGTAACGGGTGTCCTACACGCTCTCTATACAGAGCCAAGGAATTGCATCCTGGAGTGTGGAACACTTCGAGTAACCTTTCCGTACATGCCGGAAAGATACGCGGGCTTTAGCAAAAAGTAAGTTTTGTGTGTCAACCTCGCATGGCCAATGAAATAACTTAGAATATGTTGTTACAACATGTATAATATTACATGTTTCAGAAAATTAACAGTTCCCCTTTCAGAAACTTAAAAAAGTTAATTTAACTTTAACATTATCAAATAATTGGATATAAAATCGTTATAATTTTATGCTCAGTATTATTTTTCAACATTGGCAGGATAATCTCCACAACAGTAAAAGCTGTTTTCTTTATTTTTTTATTTTGGAACTTGCAGTCACTTTAGCTAAAGGAAAAAGAAAAACACTCCTTTTTGATTTGGCTAATGTTCGACGTTTTAGAAAATGTATTTCCTTCATCAAGGCCCATGAATTGTAGTGGTATGCTAAAAAAAATGTATATGTTCAGTTCACTGAGGAGTACCCTCTTTCTGTTTACATTTAGTAGGGCATACTAGATACAATTTGGCGGTTTTCGAAGAGGGTTATTAAATTCCACCATTCGAAAACCGCTGAGACAATCTTATGAAGAACTTTCACGTTCCATGCGTGGACAAATGATAAAATGCTGAGCCGTTGCGCCCAACGCCAAACCCACGACTCTCTCTTTCACTTCATCATCAATGCGCGTGTGTCATTCCAATTATATCTGTCAAAATTAGAATGGAATCTGGAGCAAAAAATAGTAAAGAGATCCTCTCTATGGGAAAAGAATGTAAAACTTGTAGAAATCGCTTACAGTAAAATTTTGTAATATTTTTTCCTATTTATTAAATTTTCTATCGAGATTTGCATATAAATCAGAAAACGAGACAAAGTTTAAAGAAAACGGAATAGCTTACACATCGCTGAACAAGTTTTTCAATAAGTTAGTCTATAAACGATAATAAAAATTACTAGAATGTTTTGCAATCAATGGAAGTCTTGCGATCTATCTTCGGCCATTGTAAGTCGTGCCATATCTAAGCACGATTAAAGATTAAAAGCGAAAATACGCGGACCAGTTTAGATATGACGTTCTAAACCAAACAATTCTCTTTTAAAATGTTTCTACTATTTTTAAAAATTAATATGAGCTAAGCTTCTTCAGTTCTTTTCACAATCTAAGTCTCTTCGTCCAAGGTTCAAGCAATCACAGGTTTCTGAGGGTTTATTTTTTGACCTTATTTAACATATTAATACCTTTTTTGTACTAGAACAATAGGTCAGAATTATCAACATTTGGTACATATTTGCGGCTTTGTAGTTAAACAGACGAGAAAAATTTGTAAAGGGTGCATTTACACATCTGCCGTGGGGGGTCTGGGCCCATTGTCGGGCAATGTCACCCCATCGGCAAATGCAAAGGCAAGGACGTGGGGGTGGTTAATTATTTTATTTATGTAACAGCCCTTTCTTTCAGTTCTATGGTTCATGGAATAAATTAACTATCTCCCGCTCCGACCACAAGGGAACGTACTCAACGTAACGAGACCACAAATAAGGCAAGGTTGCGAAATTGGCCTCCCCCCCGCCAAACTCTTCAAACACAGCTAACTGGACTTTCTCGAAATTTATCTCCTTTTCGTGCGATCTTTATCAGCGGGAGATGGTGCATATTTCGAGTTCAAAACCGTATTTTTTTTACTAATGCAGAAAGTGCTTTCCTAGGGGCTAACTATGAAGTTATATGCTCGAGTTCCATTCCAACATAGGCTATACACTGCCTACAAATTACTCTCTAATATTCATAAATCTTTCGAATTCAATATATTTTATTGAGCCATATCCTCACAGTGCTTCTGAATAATTTGAATTGTACAGGTAGAAATTACCTACGCAGGGATTCCAAACAGGAGAACAGTATTTAAGCATTGAAGTTTGCTTTATGTACTAACCTTGCTTTATGAACCTAAACGGCATGATAAAAAGTAGAGACATCTCTCTGCCAACAAAGGTCCGGTCCGCATGGTCAAAGCAATGGTATTCCCAGTAGTCATGTATGGCTGCGAGAGTTGGACTATAAGGAAGGCCGAGCACCGAAGAATAATGGTGCTGGAGAAGACTCTTGAGAGTACTGGGGCAGGAGTTGTTCGCCCCTGGGCCTAAATACATACTCAAAACCTATGGAAAAGTACACTAATATCTTCCAGGCTGAAATCCATGTAATTGAGAGATGAACTCAGTACACCCTGAACAAAGAGGACAGGAAAAACCATGATCTCAGATAACCAAGAAGCCATCAGAGCAGAAAGCTCATAATTACCTTAAAGGCAGTGCAGTATTCCGAAACTAAATTAAGTATGCTAAAGCCTTTGACTGTGTGGATCACAACAAACTATGGCAGGTCTTTAAAGAAATGGGAGTACCAGACTACTTTATATGTCTCTTGAGAAACCTGTGAAAGGGTTTGGTATGTAACGACAAGGATGTATATTGTCACCTTGCTTATTTAATATATATGCAGAGTACATCATGCGAAATGCTGGCCTGGATGAACACAAACGGGAATTAAGATAGTTGAAATGATCAACAAACCTCAGATATGCAGACGATACTACTCTAATGGCAGAAAGTGAAGAGGGCCTAAAGAGCCTCTTGCTCAGGGTAAAAGAGGAGAGCGCAAAATTGGGCTTGAAGATCAAAATCAAAGAATAAGATCATGGAAACCGGCCCCATCACTCCTTGGCAAATAGAAGGAGAAGTCGTGGAAGTAATGACAGAATTCACGTTCCTGGGATCCCAGATTACCGCAGGCGTTACAGCAGTCATGAAATTAAAAGACGCTCCTTGGGCGGAAAGCGAAGGCGAACCTACACAGCATGATAAAAAGTAGAGACATCTCCTTGCCAACAAAGGTCTGCATGGTCAAAGCAATGGTATTCCCAGTAGTCATGCATGGCTAGAGTTGGACTATAAGGAAGACAGCAGAAGACAGGAGGGCCTAGCGGGACTTGGTCCATAGGGTGACAAAGAGTCGGACTCGACTGTGCGACTGAACAACAAAAATGCAAAATGAATGTACAATACATCCTTTTTTAGGGCCCACAAGAAGGTACAGTAAAGTTCCGAAAGCTAGGCAAAGATTTAAAATTAAAAATATTTTCTTCGAGCACATCCCTGATAACAACCAAGAGCACATTATCTGCATAAGTTGGTCGATAAATCTACAAAACATGCAAAAAAATTTACTCTCTGCTGGGTCCCAGGAGATGTAGGAGTAGAGGGAAACGAATGGGGCGGTTTGGTAAATATATGGGATGCACTGACAAAGCTTGTAAAAATACCCGTAAGATTGTCAAAAATGACGAAGTGGCTCCATCTAAAGAAGATCCTATTCCGTTACCAGAATTAGTTTGTACAAAATCTTATGCTTACTTTGTAGCTCACCCTAGGAATTAATTAAACAGAAACAAACAATCCAAGACCTAGCGAGTTTCGGAAAGAAAGAAGCAAATGCATCTTTTAGGAAGCAGGCAGAACTTCACGATTTTTAACAGGATACTGCGGGCTGAAAGCGCATTTGAAGAAGACTGGAATCCAAGTTCGTACAAGAAGACATACCAAAGCATCAACTACAATCTGAGACGGTTGCCCGTTCGTACACGTTTATGTACAACAAGCAGAAGCAATTGAACCATTGAAACGGGATTAAATTTTTGGGTGAACTCACCGGTGTGGGGTAGGTTCAGAACAGGGGATACAATAGCTCTCTGAGAGCAAAGTATATTAAACAAACGAAATAGTACATCACTAGCGATTTAAAAAAAACATAGTTACCACGTTATGGTTGAGATCAGTAGAGTAACGAGATAAAAAGCCTAGCGTTTTTAAGCTGTAAGTTGAATTAGATATTGGGTTGTCCGGAAAATAATGCAGGATTTTGGTATTAAACAAAAAAAAAGAAACTAGTTACTTTAAAGCAATGTTCTTTAATCAAAATAATTTCNAGGTGGTTCAAGACCATTGGTATATACTTAGAGCATCCTTGTCAGAGTGAATGAGTAGGAAGTCTATAGATACAATATGTACGGAAAATTTTAAGCCATCAGCAAAGAGAAACTGAGTACTTTCGAATGGAAGATCGATCATTGATGATAATTCTTTTCAATTATTTAAGGTTTTGGTTGGGATAAAAAAGTCAGTGTCACAAGCGGGATTCGAACCCACGACCTTCGGCTAAATACGCCGCTGCTCTACCACTTGAGCTATCGTGACTTTGATCCACTCGGACACTAACTTCCCATCTCAACCACAACTTTTCAATTTTCCCTCCTTTTTGCCATTTTTCAAATGTCGTGTAATCTGTTTGATTGTCGAGCTCGAATGGTAGAGCAGCGGCGTATTTAGCCGAAGGTCGTGGGTTCGAATCCCGCTCGTGACATTGGCTTTTTTATTTCAACAATACCTACATAATGACTAATATATAATTTCTTTACGAGGGTTCGCAACAGCAGAGGTCATATAAACCCTCAGTGTGCCGGTGTTTAAAAAAAAAAAACCATTTGTAAGTATGTCGGGTTCGAATGCAGGGCCGTTGGATTCGAACCCGGGAACTTTACCTTACAGTGATGATGCTTATACCGTAGCGGCCACCGACGCCCCCCTCATTTTGCTTTTTACATTTTATTAGGTTTCGTGGTCCGATTGACCAAATAAATTCTTTTCAATTAATTAAGGTTTCATCTCAACCAAAATCTTAATTAATTGAAAAGAATTTATTTGGTCGAAACTTAATAAAATTGATGATAATATTAAATAATAGTGGAGAGAGATGAGCACCTTGGGTCCTCAATGAAACTTTTATTAATAATCGTAAAATGGCAAAATTGTATTGTACTAATTTATTATTCATAATATAATGTTCATTGTACAAAACCGTCTCTACTAAACATTATACCCCTAATAACAAAATTAACAAAATTTCTTTCAGCTCGATGCTGGCTATAATCAGTAACCCAAGCACGATGATGATGATATCTGTACAGGCTCGATTAAAAGTTTTGGACCTTGCAGATACTAGACTTCCTAAATTTGTGACCCTTGAAACAATTAAGCGCAAAGTTGGATGGTTCAAAGAAATCCAACCAATAATAAATGCAACATTGTTTAGGATCTATTAAATTTGTTTAATGAAAATTTAACCCAACTTAATATTGTCCAAGCTATCTATGGAGTTGGCTCGACCTTCTATCGAATAGGATAGTGAAAATAGGAAGCACCCTATTCCATAATTCCATACAACCCTGCTATACCATGTGCACTATGCAAAGTAGAAGTTAAGTGATAGTTAAAAAGAAAGTTATAGACACTACAATAGCACAACATTTTACCTATATACTGCAATAAAAAACTACCAAAATGCAAACATAGAAAGTAAGAGGATTTTTTTTTTTTAATTTTTTCATGGTTGAAATGCAAGCTTAATGTTGTATCAAAATTGTGATTAATCTTAAATATAAACTGCTGGAACGGATAATTTACTGCTTAGTGTCCTGTGAAGGCCAAGGGAGCAATACCGATTTTAAAGTATTTAAAACTTTAGCCCATAATTCCATTTTAAAAAAACTTTTAAAACCGTGCATTAGTAATTAAAATAAAGTCTTACCTCTTGTTCATGTGCTCTCTCTTTGAGCTCTTGAGCAGTGTAGACCCGGCTGCGGCTGAGCTGCAGGTGCTTCTGTTTGTTTTCAGTCTCTTTAATCCATTTCCTCAGCACTCGCAGTTCTTGCTCAACGTCTGAAACAAGGAATGGACATTATAAATAAAAACACAAAGAAAAGTATAGGTTTTTTTTTCTACACTTGTCTTATTGATACACAAAAGAACAATGAAAGTGTATGACTACTCCAAGAACTAGTCGTTTGGGTTCAAACTGAGGGCTTACACGATTTTTATTTGATCTTAATGTTCAACAAGCAAGAATAAACTAAGCAAAACTTAAGTTAATTAAAAATCAGAAAATTAGTTAACAGTAATATTTAAATATATAAGTTTTCTAACTGCAGTAATATTTGTAGCTTCATCTGAATTTTCTGGTTTTGCCTGTCAAAAATATTCCAGACATACCAGTGAGTTGACCAACTACTGAGAATGGCAAAATGCCGAAACATGTTTATCAGACCAAAACAGTGACAGTGTGGGGGCCATGTCGATCAGATTACAAGTTCAACTCACATTTGACATCCTTGCGGTTGACACATCTGACGATTGTACAAAATTATAAAACTGGTGTTTGTTTAAAACGAGCAAATATTCAGATCTTCACTGAAGATGGTGTAAATCTAAATGCATTTCGGTCATGTCTAACAACAGACCAAGAAGAATTGTTTATAAAAATAAATTATTCAATGACTCAAGAGTGTTTTCCCCATTCTACTGACATGTTGATATAATTAAGATTTTTATTGGTTTAAGCATTTTCTTGACATATCTCTATCCTCTTAAAAATTAACAAGTGGATTATTTCTATTTTTACACATTAGTCATCGAATTTTTATCATTTTTGATAATAAAATGATAAAATTAACTAAACAAAGGTGGTTTGAACACAGAAGTGAAATTGATTTAAAAAGAAACTTACCCTAACTAAAAATAACCATTGTTCTGTAGTTATTTTTTAGCAGAAAATATTTTGCTTAATATTTAAAGAAATGCGCATAATTTTTTTTTTTTGTGATACTTATGTTGGTTTCATTTCCATGGTACAATACTGCATGACTCAACAGGATATAAAGTAATCTGCCTGACGTTATCAATCCTGAGTAAATTGGAAATTGAAATGTTTCTACAAGTGTTGGGATTATCACTTCGGCTTTTAGCCATAATTATTTCTGTGTTAATAAACAGTAAAATTCTTTTAGTTTTTATTTGTTTTATTGATGTAATGTTGGTAAGTTTTTTACTTTTGAAAACGACCAAAATATTCTCATCGATGAATTTGCTGGCACCATTTATTTGGTAAAACAGGCAATAAGCCCAAAAGTCAAAACTTTTGACCAACTCCTCAAAAAACAGCTGAGAAATTGTTCGCTTTGTAATCTATATCTAATTTAACCTACCAATGTTTGATTATACATAAATATGGAGGAATTTTATAGCTTTAATGCCATTATTTTACAATATGAGCAAAATGTTTTGGGTTGTACAATTTTTTCTTTACAACAGTATGTACTTATTTTTTATACTACAAATAAATTTGTTGAAATCTAGACATTTTAACTATTTAAAAAAATGAAATTCCAAGAAAAACCAGTGGTGATACTTCTAATAGAGCTTACATGCTACGTGTCACTGCCCAACAAATCAGGGATAGTTTGGGATGCTAGTCTAAAAGGGATGTAATAAAAGGAATTTGAGGATTGTGTGATTTGATATGTGGGAAGGAATGTTTGATGATGATGATTTTAGAATGGCAAATCTGGATGCGATGATAATTGAAATGTTTGGTTGAACCCCCCCCCCCCAAATGTCATATTATATCCAAATGGGTTTACCAAAATAACCTATCGATCATTAATCTGGTGGAAATCGAAATTCAACCAAAAGTAGCTAATCACAAGGCAATGAGAACAACCCCTACAAGTGATTATTATTATTATTATTATTATTATTATTATTATTATTATTATTTTATTTTTTTACAAGGGTTCACGACAGGCACAACGACCCTCTGCTTGGGTATTTCAATTATGAGGTTATATGAACCCCTCAGGATACTGGTTTTTCAAAAGAAGTGATGAGCACCGTGTCAACAACTAAACCGTTGCAGCCACTGACGCCCAACAAGTGCATTAGAAACCCTGCTAAACCTACCTCTACTGGAAATACTTATACAAGGAGGGGCTAGGAAAAGCTCATTCAGTCTCCAAAAATTATCAAACTGAACTAAACAATTTGGGCTGGCCAGAGGAGGATCTGCAAAACCATACATAGGCCCCGAACTTATACTTGGGATAACAAATCCAGAATCCTCCATCGCAGAATGGATCTACATAAAACAAAAGAAGAAGCGGATAAACTTTATTGGCGCTAGACACAGTAAGCTTATGTTAAATCAACCCTCACCAAGACTGTCAAAATCACTGCTGCAATTGGAGAGGGCTAAACTCTGAAGAGTGGTAAGACTATTAACCGATCACTGGCATATGTGTAAACATGTACACAACATGAGCATATACAATGATGATCCCATCTGCAGATTATGTAATGAGGAGGAGGAAACAGCCACCCATATCATCTTCGAATGGGAAGCAACAGCTCAATGGAGATTTAACCTAACATACGACAAAAACTTTGGGAATCAAATTGTAGCAGTGACAGTCAATGACCTGATACTCCTAAGGTGAAGGATTGAGTCTAGAGCACTTAACTAAGGAACTAGGAAGGTGCAATAAGCCAGAAGGCTGCAGTGCCTGGGGAGCACAAACTCAACTTCCTAGTATCCTTATACCATATAACATACCAATGGTATTGACAACTGATGTTTGTAAGTAACACGGGTCTTAACAAAGAACAACAGCTCGGTGGCGAGATATGCCAGATCCCCATCCACAACGAAGCCATCACCTACGACAAGTTGGTCCTGATGATGTAACGTGTGTTGAGGGGAAAGATCAGACAACATCACCATTAAATACAAAGACGAAGATGGTGACTTGATAACTATTTACAAAAGTTCCGACCTCTCCTTCGCCATAAGTATAGCGGGGTTCTCAAGCTAACGCTTTTGGTAAGCAGGGAGGGGAAACAAGAGCAGCCTCTACCTACAAAATCCGGAGCCTACTCCAGACAATCAGAGACAGCATCAACCAGTTTCTGGACAGGGTAGAGCCCAGGAATTGCAAGTCACATTCAACTGCATCACAAGAACATAGCTCTAAAGAATTTTATCCGCTCCAGAGCGATAACAAGTCAGTAGAAGAGAAGAAACAATCCGACTCAGAAAAGACACACAGATATCGAAAGCGAAGGATACAAACAGGCCTTTGGAAGTACAGCAAGCTGAACAAGCACAGAGGCTGCTTATCCTGCAACAACAACAACTTGCTGGAGAACAATCTGCTGGCCAAATGCGACTGCATTGCAGCAGCAGATGCAGTAGCAAAGTTATAGTGTTTGCCAATAGTCTGCTACTGGAATGATGCCAGCCTCTTCATCTTCTTTCAACCAGAATTCACCGTACTTGCAAGGGCAGTTCATCATCCGGCCATAGCGCAGCAAGCGCTCACGGCACGCCACCAGGCAGTGTCCCTTTGTACCGGGACGGCTATTCAGATCCAACAATGGGAGAGGCACCTGATACCTCACAGATGAGGTTCCCCCTGCTGCCTACGGATCCAAACTGCCACAGAATCCATATACCAAGTACCAGTGAGAAGTTGGTCTATGTGGGTCTCAACAGAGATATGGATAAAAACCACAGACATCGTGATAATATGGAAAAGTTCACATCTGTTTTAATGAGCGCTACCCCGAATCATTGTTTGAAGAAAATTATTCCTTAAGCAGCATAGATATTGAATCCATAGTCAAGTCGCCCATGACGAATGGCATCAAATTTTGGGTCTATGCCAATGACAGTAGCAGTTAAATTATTAAAATGTTCTGTGAAACTGAAATATGGTAATGATCACAGGTGAAGTAAGAAGATTTCACTAAGTTACATGTTGATATCTTCATGTTTAATCAGAGAAATCTTTTTTTTTCTTCCTTTTTTAGTCATTGGTGAACACTTTTCTCCCTTTATTTCACTATAACCTGAAAGATCTATTGTTATTGTTGACCTTTCTTTATTTCCAAACATTGGTAGTGTGCTTGGTAGTGCACTTTTCAACGTTTGGAAAGAATGGTTTTTGGTAGTTTAGCGCTTCCCAGTGTTCCTCTTCGCTTATTTCTTTAAGTGTCACTATCACCTTTTCAGAGGTCGTACTGTTAAACGAACTACTTGAACAACATGGAAAAATACAAGATTTGAGGGGAAACCTTTTGAAGGAATAATTGTGAGATTTCTGTAAATGTTGGGGTGATGAATTTTTGAAAGTTTTTTCCTCAAGCGTTTCAACATCTTCATGCTCTTCTTGGAAACTTACAATTCAATTTTGTGATTTTACCCATTATGTGCTGTGATTTGATATGAATATAGAATCTCACATTGCCACCCAGCGGGTACAAATTGAAGAAAATCTTAAACTAGTAAATATTTTTCAATGAAATACTTTTACAAAATGACATAGTTGAGATACTTTTTTTTTCTTTTCTTTTCTTTTTTTTTTGTTTTTACAATGGATACCAGGAACTGGAAGATTTCCCTCCTGAGCACTGCAGCTATACAGCTTATTGTACACAAGTGTGGAATTGAGCCCCCGGTGTGCTGGTGTTCTTCCATCGAAGAAACTCATTTTTGAACGGGGTTGGGACCAAATTCAGGGTAGCTGAGATCTGATACCTCCCGCTCCTTCCATTGATAAGTGCCATGTCAATTTCTTTCAATTGCGGCCACCGGTCCCCTTAGGCGTCAGAAAAAGTCCAGAGGCGATGGTCGGGATTGAATCCACGACCGCGGGATCAACTAGCTGAGAGTCTGACGCCTTAACCACTCAACTACTGCAGCCCCCCTTACTCGATAGATACTCAATTATAACTTCTGATAACCGAAAAAAACCCCTTCTCACTTTTTGGAAATGATAGTTTCTACTCACAAAAGTTTTAGACAGCTATCCGATTTTTGAGTATAATACTCACTTTCAGGCAGAAGAAACACATTTCTACATGAATTGTAGGAGTGGCTATAAATCCACCGCCAATGTGATCAGCAGCAGGTTTTTGTATCTGCTCAATTTTGAATGTGTGAAAAAATGCATATTATAACACAACTAAATATTATCCTAATATGTCATGTAAGAAAAATAATTTTACTTAATTATAATAATATAATTAAATATTAATTAATAATATAATATAATTAAAAATAGTAAAGTAATTCTTACTGTATATTAACTACATAACTGTAACCTACCAATCTAACCTCAAACCATTTCTAAAAGAATCCCTGTTTATAGTTTTGGATCTAGGTTGAGTTAGTATGTATAAGAGGGTGCCTGAAAAACTTAGACTGCATATGAATATAAAGATTTACCTGGACATATGTCTTTACATTCGGCTGAAGACCGTTTCCTCGGAGTAACAGCGGCTACTAGTCTTTCCCATTTTCTATTCAAAATCTGCATGCTCCAAGCGACGACGTCTTTGAGACTAGGGTCCCTGGCTACAAGCCGGCCTCCTTGGTTGTTAAAGAGCTTTCTTTTGTAAGTTTTCCGTTTCATTTCCTCCAAGTGACTCTATAAATAAAACGATTGAAAAAAAACGTCAAGAGGCAACAGTCGGTTTGACATACCAGTCTTAATTTTCTGTCTACGACAGTCTCAGCCTTCGTACAAACAGCCTCCAGAATACGATCTAGCCAACTGTTGATTTCTTCGAACTGAGATGTGAATTCTTCAGGACTCCATTCATGAGTCGGGGAAGCTTCATACTGCAAGTCCTTCTTTGCCTCCTATAAACAAATAGAAATATTTTGTTCTAATCAAAACTGTGTTGATAAAAATGGACAAACATTTCAGTCGAGTACTGAACAAATTTTCAACTCGAGATACAATATGAAAAATCGGCATTTTACCTGACAACTATCGAGAAGATTATTATCCATAATGAGTGACTGATAGTCATTCTTGAGGACGCCCCAAAAATCATCCTTGTTCTCATCCCTGCTTCCCCAAGATCTTCTCCATAGATCAAGTTCAGGGTCTCGCCTAAAATAAACAACATCAATTAATAATTTTTTCAAAGTAGTTTTTTATTTTTATATACTGCAAATAAAATTGTTGGTAGGTACAAACTTAAAGTGATATTTTTCAAATCTGGCCCTAGAAAAAAAAATCTGGTGTTAGGGTGTGAGGTCTGAAACCTCGCTGTCCAAAGGTCAGGACCACTTTAAACTCCTGGGGGATTATTGTAGATATTACAGGAGTTATGCTTAAAACTAAGGGATTTTGATATAATGAAAGAGATTTGTGAAATTGTATATATCGGTGATAGATTTGAGCAAATAAATATCAAACTGCTTCAACCGATTTATTTACTGATGCCATGCATTTCAGGGCCGATCGGGCTTGTTGGATTAATAACAAAAACTCCATTTCTGGCCAAATAGGATGCCTTTCGTCGATATAAAGTCCTCAAAAGTGGATAATTTCTACGAGAGGAACAATGTTTTAGTGAAATTGAGAAGATTTGATACGATGAAGTGTGTACGCTAACTTCTAGTATTTGATTCGGTTAAATCTGTACTTCCATTTTTTGAACTTTTTTTTTTCAAACAGGAGAAATAGTCCTGGAGGGTCACTACTGGGTCTGGGTTAACTTAAAGGATGACGGTATCAGGATTGATAGAATGCTGTGTATATTGAATAGAGAATGAGGACCGAGGATGCTGTTTTGTAGAACACCTGCTTCACATTAAACAGATAGGATTTTACGATGAAGTAATCTCCTTGTATGAACTTCACATAAGTAGATATTAGTAATAAAAAGGAAAAGAAAAAGAAGGCGTGAAGTTTATAAGCTTAGGGGCTAGATGGCTGCAATAGTTAAGGCATTTGCGGGTCCCAAGTTCTATCTCAGCAGCCCTATGTACTTACAAATGGGCTATTTTTCAAAAAACCCTGGCAATCCAGTGTTTAAATTTCTTTGTTTAAATTCCATAGTTTAAATTCTTAATCTTTGACTGTTATTAAATTACAATTTTTATTTATAATCACCTAGGTTTCTTCCGGAGGCTGGAATATGGCCTGTCTTTGAGCGTCGCATGCTCTGGACTCTCTAGGGTCATGCTAGAGGGCTGCAGCGACGACAACGAAAAGCTAGTTTTCATTGATGAGTTCTCGAATCCTGAAATAATTTCAAATTCATCGAACAGATTTGAAAAGCGTTATTTATCAATGTCAACGGCGAAGAAGGTTCATACCTCCTGGCATGATGCTCTCTGGATCCGTCAGAGTGCCATCATCATGGATGATAGTGAGGTGCCGGAGATGTTTGGCCAACCGTGTGCTGATGTCTGCTGAACAGAACCACCTACAGAGCGATGATCTCTTTCCACCGCAGATCCGTCTCTTTTTCCTCCTAGGATTTCTAGAAATATAAATACTTAATTAAATGAATAATATAAACCAAGAATTTTACAAATAATAACGCAACAAAAATATATTCTTTAATTTTTATAGATGAATTTCTGCTAAAATCAATCAATCATGCGTTTCTAAATGGTATTTTAAACGGCGTAGGGTTTCAATACAAAATTATATAATTAAAACAAGAGCCTTCAGAGATCTGAATAGTTAGATATTAACAATGAAACATCACTTGTAAATGAATAATTTAATGCAAATACGATTATTATTCAGCGAAGAAAACAAATGTAGGAAAACAATTATTTCTCCGCATGCCGCTAGGCAACGCCTTGAAGGTAAAATAAATGAATATTATTTGGAAAATGACATCAACTTCTGCGTGCTGAATATAAATCCTTTAATTTTCCTGCTACTATACTTTTTTTTTCTTTTTTTTTGCGAAGCTCCTGGAGGACTATGATGACGTGATAAACCACATTTCGCTGGCGCATAATGTTAGAGATTAAGGGGCAAGGTCTCGAGGCCATCTTCAAGTAGCAAGTTTTTGGAATGAGAATGTGTAGAGACGATTCGAGCAGTAGTGTTAGGGCGGATTGAGAGGTTGGTATGAAACTATTATAATCTGGAACGGACCGGTCATTGATAAAAAGGAATGTTGAGTGTGTTGTGGAATAAGGTTAGTGAAGGCAGTAAGGAGCTTTGATCATTTGCCTGATTTTGATTGAAAGGATTGGATGGCTCGGCAGAACCCAAGTTCCACTCCGTATATCCAAAGTAGTCACAGTAAAGTTATTTTCGGTTTGATTTTGTTTCTAATAGTCACCATAGTTGTCTAAATCTTCTGTTAAGTTGTTGCCTTTTAAGTCTTGTGTGGGGATTCCATGTCAGTCTGCTGTCTAGGTATACTCCTAAGTATTTGATTTTAATGGAAATTGTTACCTCATTGTTACTGACAGTGGATGGCATAACTATTTTTTCAATGTGAATGCTCACTAAGTACATTTTTCTTCATTTAGTCTTGTCCTTCACTGTTTACACCAGTCTTCGGTAATCCAAGGTGTTCTTGGAAGTTGGACAAAGATTAGACATGATTCGAGATAGAAAACAACATTGCGGCATCGTGGGTAGCTCAAAAGTGAAAATGATATAAAGCATTGGACCAGATTAGATTATATAGAAGCCAACTTCATTACAACCTGTGCACCACGAATTGGTGTATTATGCATCTCCATTTTTTAACTAGAGCTCCTTGTTAAACCTGAGGCTTTTTACCAGACCCCAAAGCTTTTTCAAGGCGCATGTGTATAACCTTCAGGCCCTGCCTTTTCCTCTCCATGGATTAGGGATCTGAGCCTGGTGCAAGCGTTGGCACCAACAGAGGAAGTATTCCACTGTTCTTCTTCCTCTTGGCAATATCTGTACAGGGTTGTTTCGGCCACCCCGAGTGCACATATGCCTCCAGAGTCTGCAGTGTCCACTTAGCAGTCAAACTATTATTGAAGCCCTAGCATGTTCTAGTTTTAGTAGTTCTGCCATGGTCCTTTGATAAACTTTTTCACATGCCGCTGTCCCGGGCTACATTCTCATTGTCCAATGGATCCGCGTTTTTGGCAGTTTGGTAAGCCACAAAAGGGCCAATAGGTGTCCTGATTGAATTTTTTCATTGCCCCTCTGCCCTGTGGGCCCTGGCACCAAGACAAGAGTAATGTTATTATTTTCCCCAATTTCTGACAAGGCTAACCAAGAATGCTCCTTTGTGTGACGACGGCTTATATCCGTCTGATTTCCTAGAACTCTTTGCCACACCTCACTCTGAAGCAGCAGATCGGATGTCTTTAAGAGGGAGATTTGTGAGCTTTAGTTATGAGAATCACGATGTTGTAAATTTTTTAAAAAATAATTTCAATTTATCCACACCATAAAGTTTAAAAAAAAAGTTTGAAAGACACGGGAAATATTATATAAAAGTTTAACTTCCTTTAGTGGGCCAATAAACTGCTAACCGTTCATTTTTGAGGAGGTGAAGTTACAAGAACACTCCTATATTGTTAAAAATAATAATTAGCTACAGTTTCACCACTCTAGTTGTGTTTCTATTGGATTTCATTTCACCACCAATATTGGTTTTCGTCCAAAGTACATATATTTAACGTACCATAAAAATTATCTCTCTTACGCACGCGCGCTGTCTATGCGTGCGTCAGTAAGCAAGAACGGGTGTGTATATAAAGTCTCACTTGATAAACCGTAAATTTATATTCCTATATTATTACTAATTAATCTGATTTTTTTAAACGTCGGCTAAATTATGCATAATATAAGTTACTTCGGCGCAAAGGATTAGATATTATTTATTATTATTATTTTATCAACTTGGTAAAGAATTCGCGCTTTAATATAGTTTTATTCTTGTATGAATTTTGTTCGAAATCATTGTCTGAACAAAAAAGAAGGTTTTTAATGTAAATATTTGAATTATTTTGTCTATTCTTACCTGTCGACAGAAAAATCCTAATGTAAGGAACGTGGGTCCGTCTGCGACTGAGCTCAATTTCGTTTATCAGGAGCATAAAGATAAGAACACGTCTTACTCTACACTTTTTTTATATTTTTAAATAAAAGGTTAAAAAAAATTGAATCCCAATGCATCAAACTTTATCAACCGATAGCTTCATTTCAAGAAGAAAACTTGGAAGGAAATCGAAGAAGGCTTAGATTTCGGCCAGGGCCAAATCGGCTCCTTTGTTTATTACCCTTCCTAATTAAAAAGGTGTTAAATAAACTTGAATCTAGGCCAGGCCCTTGCGAAGATTCGGGCTTAAAGCGTAAATGATTTACAACTTTTCTGATGGAAAATGGTGGTGAATTAGGCACATCGAGACGTGCGGAGTTCAATTTGGCCTATAAGGTCAATTAGAAAATCAGAGGATTTAATCTGCTTAAACGCACTTTTCACGTGGGCAAAGTCATTTAATTACGATATTTTGCAACCGATTTTTCCAACTGCTACAGCTTCTTTCAACATTTCAAGTGACAAATGTCGAAATATATGGAATTCCTGAAGTACATTCTTTTCAAATTGAAAGATTAAACATAAGCCAAAGTATCGCATTTTAAATAATTATTCGGAAATCGTGAGATGCGTTCTGGTGTGATGTAGGTTTCAGAAAAACATTTTCTTTATCGTGTCACGTTTCAATCATTATTGAGATCATCTTCAGGGCCTGGGATTTACAAACATTGTTTAAATTTAACAAATACGTATAGGGTGTGGAAAAAAGTGAATTTATACAATTTAAACAATGTTTGTAAATCCCAGGCCCTGAAGATGGTCTCAATAAAGATCGAAACGTTGGCACGATAAAGAAAATATTTTTTTGAAACCTACAATAATTTTACGACTAATTAAAAAATAGTAATAAAATATTACCGCATGAAAGTGGGCCACTTTATATTATTACAATTATTTTAACCCGTGTAACAATCATACTGAATAAATTACGAATTTGTATTTATTTTCTAGAGTAGAGAGTTGTTATTTTAATAAGCATTTGAATGCTTACATAAAATACAATTCAAATTTGAATTAATATTCTAATGTCAAAATTTATGTATACAGTAAAGTGTAAAACGTGTAGTCAATAATAAACAAATTTTGCAGCTTTTTCTATCAAATTGTTCCATTTGTTGTCCCCAAAATTTAACCCTTTTTTTTTATTGGGGGCGTCTTTGGTCGGTACAGTTTGGGCGTGGACACGGCACTCACTGTAAGGTAAAGGTCTCGGGTTCGGTTCCTGCGGCTCTGCAATCGAACTCGGCATACTTGCAAATGGGTTCATATAACTTCGGAGTTGAAATACCCTCATTTAAAAAAAACTTTTTTTTTTATACAAAACATTTAAGTTTATATTGAATTTTATAGGAGTGAGGACCTGCGAAAATTAAATATGTCCAAACTAGATTTCCGTTAAATTTAAATGAACGAATTTAAAGTTAGGCCCAAACCGCGAGTAAATAAATGCAGTTTTGGGGGAGAGAAGCATAGCGAATGCAGAGATTCAGAGATTTCGCCTTGGAGTTTTCGATCTCGAAGACAGGGAAGGTCGCGGTAGGCCTTCCGTTAGGAGGATGACCAAAGCAAAACGTTGATTGAGGAAAATTCACGGAACAGAACACGGGAAATTGTGGAAGAGCTTGTTGGCCACTTTCTGGATAAAGTAAACAAGCTCAGGTGGGTACCGCACGAACTAAGCTCAAAGAATTTTGCACGTCTCTTCTGTTGCCCTTCCAAAATGTTCCATTTCTCGATCGAATCATAACGTGCGATGAGAAATGGATTCGGTACGATATCAGGAGACATGCAGGTCAATGATTTGGACAAGGATGAAGCGCGAAATCACTTAACGAAACAAAATCTGCACCCAAAAAGGTTTGTGGTTGTTACTGCTGGGGTTGTTCACTATAATCTCCCGAATTGTGATGAAACGATCACACAAAAAATTGACAAAATTCACGGGAAACTGGAACGTCTTTGTCCAACATCGGCAAAACGTAAGGGGCCGGTTCTTCACTGTAACGCCAGTCCACATGTCGCAATGACAACCCTGCGGAAACTTAGGGACTTAGGATATGAAACCTTACCGCACCCACTATATTCACCCGACCTCTCCCCTACAGACTTCCAGTTTTTATATTATTTTATAAAAATTAAAAATAGTTTGACTGCTTTTTCAAAACCAGCTTTATTTTTGCACCAGCACAATATGAACTTTCTTTACTTAAAATTAGGTCTTTTTAATTTTAAACTAACCTTTTTTCCCGTCAAATAACCGTTTTGCCCGACAAATTAACCATTTTCCTGCCAAATAACTAACCTTTTTTTTAAATTTTCGATTAAACTGTTCTAACTTCAAATTAAACCTTTTTCGCTTCAACTTAACTGGACAAATTAACCGCAGTAACTTTAATTAACCTTTCAGAAATTTTTAATTTCAAATTGCCTTTTTTCCCGTCAAATAACCGTTTTGCCCGACAAATTAACCATTTTCCCGACAAATACCTAACCTTTTTTTTTTTAATTTTCGATTAAACTGTTCAAACTTCAAATTAAACCTTTTTCACTTCAACATAACAGGACAAATTAACCGCGGTAACTTTACATTAACCTTTCTTTACTTAAAAATAAGTCTTGTTAATTTCAAATTGCCTTTTTCCCGTAAAATAACCGTTTTTCCCGTCAAACTAACCTATTTCCCATCAAATTAACCCTTTTAACTTTTGAATTTTAAATTACCCCTTATTTCTGTCAAATTAACCACATTTTCCCATCAAATAACTAACCGTTTATAACTTTTGATTAAAATGTTCTAACTCAAATTAAACCTTTTTCGCTTAAACATAACTGGAAAAATTAACCGCTGTATTAACCTTTTTTTAACTTAAATTTAAGTCTTTTTAATTTCAAATTACCCTTTTTCCCCGTCAAATAACCGTTTTGCGTGTCAAACTAACCCTTTCTCCGCAAAATTGACCGCTTTTCCAGTTAAATTAACCATTTTCCCGTCAAATAACTAACCGTTTTTAACTTTTGATTAAAATGTTCTAACTTCAAATTAAACCTTTTTCACATCAAAATAAATCTTTTCCCACCAAATTACCCCATTTTCCCGCCAAAAACCTTACCTTTTTTTAACTTGTCATTGAACTTTTCTTTTTTCAAATTAAACATTTTTCGCTTCAACATAACTGGACAATTTAACCACAGTAACATTATATTAACCTTTCTTTACTTAAAATTGTCTTTTTAATTTCTAATTACCATTTTTCCACATCAAATAACCGTTTGGTCTGTCAAACTAATCCTTTCCCCGCAAAATTGATCGTGTTTCCTGTCAAATTAACCATTTTCACGTCAAATAACAAACCCTTTTCAACGTTTAATTAACCTTTTTAATTCCAAAGAAACTCATTTTAATTTCAAATTACCGTCAAATCAACCGTTTAAAATTGATGTTAAAAAGCATTAAATTGGGGTGGAAAAGTGACATCTTCATAGCGTAACATTTTGTATTATTATTAAGTCCCTTTCTCTGAAGAAAATGAAGCACCATATCGAAAGGGGAAAGCGAAATATAATTGCGCACAATAAATTGAATGGAAATTAATACGGCCTTTCGTTACTCGTGATAATGCACAAAAGGGAAACACGACGCCTCGCGTAGATTATCTCGACAGTTAAACTCTCAAAATTTACGTCTTGTTAAAATAATGCCGTTGTTATTTTACACAAAAAAAACCTTATAGAAAAGGTGTTATTAACTTTCTTATTTTGCATGAATCTTGCGTAATGTCAACCGAGCCATGGAAACAAAAGCCAATTGCGGTAAACTTAGCAAATCTGCCGATGGTTACGTACGGCTGCACACTTTTGCCTCGATTCCCCTTGTAAGGATGATCTTTTCGCGACTAAGATTCCCCCGGGGGATATATTTTAATCCGGATGGGAAAGACGAGGTTTAAGTCTCATTGTTCCCTTTCATGGCGAATCCGAGGAACGGATCTTCTCGTGGTACTCATTGTTTCTCGGATAGCAATCATTCTCATCTGGCGCTTATTCGTCTAAGAGATGAGAATGGGAAAAAGACTTTTAAAAAAAGGAACTTCGGTGATTCCTATCTTTAATTATCACGGAAAACGTTATTCTTTGAATTTTCACTCCAAAATAAACATATATATAAAAAATGCATATAAATTTTAAAATCTATATCGGTTTTATTTCAATAGAATTTAAAAAAATGAGAAATGTTACAAAAATAACGCAGAGTCTTTTCTTTGGACTCTATGTTACATGTACGTAAAGTTACATGTATGTAACTTTTCAACCGATTTTTGTATGATTTAATTAACGACAAATGATTAGAGTAAAAGAGTAAAACCGGAACACACTTACCCGATGCAACGCTATGCGACGCTACACGAGTACGTTTTGGTAGGGTGTGCACATCTATGCGACGTCAAGCGCATGCTACGTACATTCACATAGCGTGTATCACAATAATCACTATCACAATCGCAATGCGTCTTTTGTTCTCAATGCACTATTTTGAGCAAAACCTTGTAATAAATTGTTAGTTAAATTTGATGAGCACAGCCATGTAATAAACTGTTTATTAAACTTTATTGTTTTAAATGAAGTTATTCCAGTGTTTTGATAACTTTTCTGCCTAACCATCATAATTAAATAATTCTTATAAAAACTCATGAATTTTTTATCACGTTTAATTTGGTTTACATTAAAATAAGAATATCGTAATTAATATAACGACAAAATAGTTTGAAATAAACTACCAAAAATATGAGTGTCCTGTTCTCACGCTACTCGACGAAAATGGTGTTATTTTATGAGCAAGACATGAAATAAATTATTAGTTAAATTTTATGAGCAAAACCGTGTAAAAAATTGTTAGTTAAATTTAATTGTTTTAAATAAAGTTATTCCGGTGTTTTGATAAATTTTCTGTCTAACCATCATAATTAAATAATTTTTATAAAAACTTATGAATTTTTGATGTCGTTCAATTTTGTTTAAATTAAAATAAGAATGTTGTGATTAATATAACGACAAAATTACATATACTTAGTTTGAAATAAACTACAAATAATATGAGCGCCTGGTCTGTCTCTACTCGACGAAAATGGTGTAATTTTATGAGCAAGACCATGAAATAAATTATTAGTTAAATTTTATGAGCAAAACCGTCTAAAGAATTGTAATTAAATTCATTGTATAAAAAATGGTATTCCGTTGTTTTGATCAATTTTCTTCCAAACGATTAAGACTAATTTTTTTTAAAAAGAAAAAACTAATGAATTTTTGATCTCGCTGAATTTGGTTTACATTAAAATAAGTATGTCGTAATTAATATAACGGCAATAATACATGTAGTTTGAAATAAAAATATGATCGGTTCTTTTGTCTTTGACTGTACTAGACGCTACTCGACGAAAATATGGAGAGTGGGGATCGCATAGCGTAGAGTAGGGTAGCGTTGCGTGGCATCGGGCAGATGTGCACTGGGGTAATACAATCTTATGGAAAATTGGACTTTGGATTTACGTCAGGTAGCGTTGCATTGGGTGTGTTCCAGGCTTAAAAGTTCTACTGACACATGAATGATTGTGTGTCATAAATTAAACGGAAAGATACGATTTATCAATCACTTAAAAAAAGGAGAACCTACAGTGACATCATCGATTTTAATTAATTTTTTGGTGATATTAGGTCAAAACTAAACATTTATATGATTCTTTCGTGCCTGTTTTATTTCAGATTATTTTAGGATAGGATCATGTTAGATGAGATTAGAATTATGTAAAAAGACACGCTGTGATTATTATTTTTAAAAAAACTAGATTTTACTGCAAATTGTAAAAATGCCTGTAGGTAATTAAAAATATTGACTGTTCGCAGTCTCTGCAGTGATTACAGTTTGTATACAATAATCTCGACAACTTAAATTAAGGATTGCCATGGTTACTGTCTGTGCCCAGTGATTGATTAGAAGTTAGATTTTGAATGTGACAGTTGTTGATTGCAAAAAATGCACAAAAAAAGAAGAGTAAGCTTTGTTAGATTTTTATGAAATAGGCGAGCTTTTAGAGAGGAGCGTTTGGCTAAGGCTTTCCTACATCCTTTGTCGACTTAGGTAATAAGCGTTGTTTTGTGTAGATTACTTGTTTTATCGCCCCAATGAAGGAAGAAAAGCATTCCTGACGAATAAACATACGGCATATACATATACATACTCCAATTTAGCACTATAAATATATAATACTCAAAATCAATTAAAATTTTATTTCAATCAATTAATCTTTTTTTGTAAGGTTTTGGTTATGAAAAAGCTGGTGTCACGAGCCTATGAACAGATTTCAATTACACAAGGTGTCCTGGGTTCGAATCCTGACATAGACCATGGTTTTTTTAAATTGATAATAACATGAACAATTTATTTCAAAGTGGTTATCCCACTCGCCTACGACCCCTAACCCTTAAGCCTACTTTAACCTTTGAATAATTGTAATGGTTAATTAGATTTCCTACTAGCCGTGTGGTTAGGGTGTCCTGGGTTCGAATCCTGACATAGCGCATGGCTTTTTAATTAATAATAACATGAATAATTTATTATAAAGTGGTTATACCACTCGCCTACGACCCCTAACCCTTACGCCTACTTTAACGTTTGAATAATTGTAATGGTTAATTACATTTCCTACAGTTTGAAAGTTGAAATTTTCATTGTGTTTTATTAGTTTTTACACAGACAATGTTTGTTTACAACTGTGCTTAGGCTCATATTTAACAGCAACTTAACGGTAATCTAAACCTCGAGAATGCAATTTAACTATCTCTTTTTTTAGTCAGGGCACTGCGATGTCCTTTATCTACCCAATCCACGCTGGCGTCTCACAAGGGAACATACTTGGGCCTCTCCTTTACACGATATATACTGTTGACAATCGTGCTGACATGCTATCCTTCCAGAAGGAATTCTCTTCATTTTTGCTACCATACTGCAGTCCTTTCCCCGTATAAAGATCCAGTCACCGAGTATAAAAACCTTCAAAACCATTTGTAGTGCCTCGACGTCCAAAAAGTGCAGAATTAAAATAAATGCAACGAAGAGCCAATACATTAACTTCTAATCAGACATCTCCGTCGAACACGTACGTAACTTGGGAGATCATCTGAACAAACGACTTACTTAGAATCTGTACACAAGACCGAAACGAAACGAACTAAACAGGCGTTACAAACTGGTAGCACCACTGCTCGACATACGATCCAAACTTGTATTTAATCACAAAAGATTAATATACATCATGGTTCTCAAACGTATGTGGACTTATAGTGTCAAACTGAGCGTCAACCAAACATTCCAACTACCGACGAATTCAAAGATTCCAGTCAAAAGTCCTAAGAAAAATAATTAGCCATTAAATCTCCAATAATTAGCATCAAATCTCACCCTACACCACTACTATCCCAGGTAATCCTCCTCGTCGACTGACACACAGATGGCCAGATGGCCTCTTGATGCCCTACGTAGTGCCAGAAAATTGAAAAGTGGTCATTATTTCTTCTAAAGGAGGCTCACCACTGGGTGATTTCTCCTCACAGGTTTTTCATTGTTATTATGCCATTATTATTATTACTATGTCAACAAATGATCATGTTCAGTTATTCTTTCTAAAATTTTCTACAGCCGTTTAAAGAAAAACGTTTTCAATCTATTGGATTTCCTTTTTTTTATAGGACAATTATCAAATGGAGAAAAACGTGATTGGGACTGTTTAAATTTCCGTTTCGGATAATTTAAATTGGCCCTGTAATTGTTTTGTTATGGGGTTTGTCGTGAGTTCTGTTTGCCATTCGTGTCGACAGACATCACCTAATAACGGCCTAAAAGCGAAACGCGCCTGACCAAGGGCAAACATGGAATGGACGCAATCAGATACGATCAGTAATGATGAAATCCCTCGCAGATTATTTTTTGCTCAATTTACAATTTGTCCTGTAAACACGGATTCCATATGGTGCACTTCGCTTTTATTCGGAGTGAAATTGTCATAGGTTTGGCCTAATCATTTTTACACATTCCCACACTCGGGACGAATCGATTGGAAAGATGATCATTTGACATTTCCTTCGTTTCCGCTTGTGTGAACCCATTAAGAAAATCTCTTAAGCCGTGAAATGGGCCTTTTTTCAAGACTTAGGTCAAACATGCTTGTTAACATCCTTACCATCTATAAATATTTAGCGTTACCGTCGATATATCATCATAACGGGGCATAAACGATCGACTTTCTCCTACTAAAAATTAATGAATACCTATTTTCAGAAACACGGTAGCCCAGTGATAGATTCTCGCTCGTAGACCCTCTGTCGTGAGTTCAATTCCCACCTTCGCCCCCGGCCTTTTTACACGCTACCCTTCTCCCCATAAAATAAATATATAAATATGATTTACACGCAACAACTGTTCTGGCTAATATGTAAGACCATAAGGCAAAAAATGAGAAATGTAGTTCATTAAATACTAGGCGTATTACCCGGCCTTGACCTGGACGATAATAAAATTGTATTCATTATGTTTAGTGGTCTGATTGACAAAATTACTGTTCTTCGATTTTCTCATGTAAAAATGTGTAGTGTTTAGATTTCAGTTACACATGGACAACAAGCAAAGGGGATTCTGAAAGAGGTCGCTACCACTGAAAAGAAACTAGTACCTACAATCAATCACAGAACGTTTTTTATAAATATAGGCTGAACAAGACCCTGAAGATGATCTAAATAAAGATCGAAACGTTTGTATAATAAAGAAAATGTTTTTCTAAACCTACATCACACAAGACAGCATATCACGATCTCCAAATAATCATTATAATTTGATTTTTTCTTGAAGATTATTCTTTGATCCAGAGAGTTCGTGAGTGAAAAAGTACTTCTAATATTGAAAATTGAAAAAAAGAAACTATCTTGTGAGAAGCAATATCACCTCAAATTTTCAAGACCGGTTCCGTAAATGCTAAAAGTGCTTCTCTTTAAGTGTAGTGAATTAAATTAAACCAGACGGCAGAGGTTAACTGCGCAAACTGTACAACTTCATAAACTGCGCTGTTTATTGTAGGAAAAGATGGGTCTAAATGCGCAGACTTGATAAACTTCGCAGTTGTCAGTTTATCGCTCAGATCGTTACACGCGATAAACTGCACAGATAAAAGGAGGGTGGGTAGCCCCTTAAGTTACACGATCCGATGGCCAGATGCGCTTCAGTCTTCTATGTGGGTTGGGAGGAAGGTTTGAGATGGACAGATTGCGAATTAATGAGTTGCCATAAAAGGATAGTTTGGAATGAAATTTATTGTAGGGGGAGTGGGCCGGGTATGCGTTAAGGTATACTGAGATTACTGTATATGGTATGATTTATGTGGAAGGTAGATCAAAAATTGTATGAAGGATTTTGGTTTGTAGGCATTGGATTTTGTTAAGATTGGAACGCTTGGGTATTCAAATCCATAGGTCTAAATGTTTTTTTTTGTGTGTGCGTGTGTGTGTCTGTATCTTTTTTTGTAACTAATGTCAGGTTAGATTGTCTGTAAAGTAGACTCTTCAGGTTTTCATGTCCTTTGGTCCAAATTGAGGTGATTCGGGTTGCGTACAACAGTTTTTATGTTAACCATTAACATTAATTTTTATTTCCACTAGTTTCGTGATCCGCCGCTACTCTACCACTTGAGCTCCTCGTGCCATTGACTTTTTTATCTCAACTAAAAACCTTAATGAATTGTAATATATTAATTGGTCAAGCGGACCACGAAATTAGTGAACTTAATGAAATAAAATGAAGTATACTTCACTAAAGCTCTCCGTGGCAATTTCATTTATCGTCCAAAATCCAATCCGATTACACGACATTTGAAAAATGGCAAAAAGGCGGGAAAATTCAAAAGATGGGGTTGAGATGGGAAGTTAGTGTCCGAGTGGATCGAGGTCACGATAGCTCAGGTGGTAGAGCCGCGGCGATCTAGCCGAAGATCGTGGGTTCGAATCCCGCTCGTGCCATTGACTTTTTTATCTTAACTAAAAACCTTAATTAATTGTAATTGATTTATAGAATGAAACAGAAATTAAAGCAATAAAATTGTAATAGGTACCTGTGTTGCAGCCTACTAAATGAATAGTGGGGTCGTGGCCATACCCCGACAAGGCCCTGAAACAATTAAAATAACGTATTAAGAACAGAAAAATAATAATTAAAAAAAATTATTGCCCCAAAATATAACGTACATGGGTAAGACAGCTAAAACACATCGTTTATTGCCTACAACCTACTACTAAGGATTAAAAATCCATCAACTCATCATTCTGAAATAAAAAAATCCTTCAAGCGACGCTTAACGGAAGGCATGTTATCACAATTTTAGGCGAGAGGGCGGCATAAATTATGGCACATTTATAAACCACATATTGTTGCTTGCTTTTTATCTTTTATTTATTTTTCGTTCTAATTTCTTACCCGTGTAAGTTCCTGACCACAGTATGTTTTTGCTTAATGTACAAGGCCCTGTCAGGATTCGTAATATTTTCGAATGCTCTCCCCATGAGTCGCGATAGGTCAGCAGATAATAACAGGATAATTTAAAAAAAAAACTTAAAACATGCGACGTACAGCCAAAAAAAATCAGTCCTTAATTGAGACTTTCACTTGTCTATTGTGCAGCATTCATATACCAAAACAAAATCGGTCTAGTGAGGGTTGGAAAATACAGGTCAGGTATCTTTGTTAGGTCCTGTTAGATCGAGAGAAATGATGTAAGAATCGGCTAGTTAACATTGCTCGATCTAACAGGCCAGTGCCAATGTTAGATGTTAGGTCGAAAATGTAGTCACTTTGCTATCCGTTAGGGCGTAGGTAACAAACATGGCAGGCCATGAATTTAACAGCTGTTTTTTTTTTTTTTTTTACATTTTTATTCTTAAATACGCATTAATTAAATCAGACAAATACATTTCTTTTGTTAATTTCCCACCAGTCCTTATACGTTCATTCATAGGAGATACATCCCCTATCACATAAAGTTGTAGGCTATTGTACGTTAGGATATAGGTTAGGTATGTCGGCAAGAATTGAAGCGTGTCATTTGTTAGTACTTTTCAAGTGCATAGAATTTTGCATGAAAGAGTGGCTTAATTTTCTTTTTTATTAACTTATGGCATCTTACAATTTAACACAAAACCTTAACAAACAACAACAAGCCTTCAAGGACTGTAATAGCTTTATTTTTGGTTCTGCCACGTCCAGCATTGCGGAAAAATTAACGTTTAACATACTAAGAAAAGAAGGAGGCGTTCACGATTTTACTGGACATTTCTCTATTCGAGTTAACACGAGCTAGCATCTTACAAACATCCTGAATACTCCTAATACGTTCCTTCCATGCTAACTTTCTGTGCAGGATAACGCCCAACACTTTTTATCAGACAATAATGGAGACTCTCCCCATGTAACAAGACGCCAGACCACGACAAATCGACGGAATCGCTGAAACTGAAATCTTCTGTTTTCTTTATATTAAGAGCAAGACCATTGCCGAAACCAAATTTACGATTTTATTCATACTGTGCTTAACTTTCAGCCATATTTCTGAAGTGTTTCCCGTGACGATTAAGGAGGCCTCGTCCGCAAACAGATAAATATATACACCCTAAGGGTTCTCTATGAACTTATTAATATACTGAAGACGTTATCCGCGGAGAATAGGTAACAAGCATACAATCAGCAACACACATTAACGCTGATAATGGAAAAAACATCGATTTTCAGGCTTCGAATTTGCATACCAATCAGACACTGTAGCACGTCTGCTGCATACCGTCAATTTGAACTCATATATTTCAAGGTGTTTTTTAATAATAAAATTTTAATGTTCGGTAACATACATAAGTTTATTCCACGCAGGTAAACAATATGTACATACATCAACAAGTATGAACTTACAAAAGGTATCGAAACAAATGATAAAAAAATGTTAGGGCCTGAAAAAGATAAACAACCAGGGGAGGGGGTTACCGAGGATGAGTGAGAATGCGGTTAACAAGTCTACTGTATACTGAAAATAAGAGAGAGCCAAGTATGGAACCCTGTGGTACTCCGTACTTGATTGGGATGTTTGAGAAGTGATCTGAATTTTGTTTTCTTGTGGTGATCATGCAGATCATTAGCATCGTTAGAAATTCCAATATTTTCCATCGAAGGAAATACACGGTAATGGTCAACCGAGTCGAAAGCTTTGGAAAGATGAATGCCCGATACTTTGATTTTGATTTTAATTCTTGTACCTAAAGCATCTTCTTTAAAAAGTGATTTTCTAAACCTGAATTGATTTTCAGATATAAACAGAATTTTTTGGACAAATTCAGAAAGGCAATTCGTAGAGCACACTTTCGATTGCCTTGTCAAACACCGAAAGCAAAGCCCAAGGAAGATTAATTTAAAAAAAACATACTCAGAAGAGAGAGAACGCAGTAAAGCATCACTTTCAGATTTACTATCAAGATTACCACGATTAATCAAGAGATAACGATAAATATTCAGGGAAAAGAGTAGTACTTCCCGAACTACAAATTGTAAACAAAAACCTATTAACTCGTATAAATCCAATGCAAAATATGCATTTTCACTATTGACAAAAAAATCCTCGTTCCGTCAGGCGGCAGGAAGAAGCGCAAGATTCGCACATTGCCTGCACGGAACCAGCGATATAGTTAATTAAACGCTTTCACCAAACCTGCGATGGCCAAACTTTCATTTTTTCCCTGCTCTTCTGTCGGACCTCACGATATTCAAATAGCGACTGTGAAAAGGCGATTCTGATCTGGCGATAATCACAGGAACGAGGGCTGTGCTAAAATCACGCCCCTATAATAAAATGTGAATTTATTATCAGGGGAAGGGACGATGATGAACGGATTTCTTAAAGCAGCCATCGCAAATATCGAAAGCGAAGTACCACCCGGCCAGGTAAACGGTTAATGATTGCAAAAAGTAGCCCTGTTTGTTGAGTTCATAACTTAGCATTGGACGTCATGTTGAAATTACATGAAATCACACCATTTCTATTCGCTATTGTTTTTTCCTTAATAGCTACTACACAGACAAGTAAAGATATTTAACACAATTAGGTTTCCTTACCAAGAAGTAGTAAAATCTGTACTGTGTTCTGGGTAAGTCCGCAATTATAATATAAGTAATTAACTGAGATTTATTTCTGTTCCTTGTACGTCACTTAATTTCTGTCGCTCCACAGATGAAACGTGACAACTTAAATGTGAAACTACAGTTACTTGCGTAACGATTCAACTATGTATAACTCTATGTATATAATTGTTTTCTTGTTCATTTCTTTAGTCCCGCAGTAGTTCGTAAACAGTCAGATATTTTATCTCTTCGACTAGGTTTACACTAATTTACAATAGATCTGTAAGCCGTAAGTTTCAGCCTTCGTGCAGAGTTTAGGGGATCAATGTTGAAGAGGTGACGGGTCATCGAAGTCTTATGTCAGGTATGAAGTAAGCAAAAAGATTCCTCGCAAAAACGACCGATTAGTAGAAAGAGGAAATCCTACTCAACTGATATGAAATGAAAACTCAATAATATATTTAAAGTACAAGCTCCAGTTAAATGCCAATAAAAATATGTGACTGTCAACAGATGATCAATGTCGACCATGCCCAGTACAGAGTCAACAGAACATATCCCATTCTACTGACCTTATATATTACATTCACTAATTTCGTGGTCCGCTTGACCAATTAATACATTACAATTAATTAAGGTTTTTAATTCAGATGAAAAAAAGTTAATGGCACGAGAGGGATTCGAACCCACGACCTTCAGTTGCTCTACCACCTGAGCTATCGTGACCTCGATCCACTCGGATATCAACTCCCCATCTCAACCCCACCTTATGAGTTTTCCCTCCTTTTGCCATTTTTCATCTCAATTAAAAACCTTAATTAATTGTAATGTATTAATTGGTCAAGCGGACCACGAAATTAGTGAATTTAATGAATTAACTGAAGTACACTTCACTAAAGCTCTCCGTCGCCATTTCAATTGTCGTCGAGAATCCAAACCGATTACACGACATTTGAAAAATGGCAAAAGGAGGGAAAATTCATAAGGTGGGGTTGAGATGGGGAGTTGATGTCCGAGTGGATCGAGGTCACGATAGCTCAGGTGGTAGAGCAATGGCGTATCTAGCCGAAGGTCGTGGGTTCGAATCCCTCTCGTGCCATTAACTTTTTTCATCTCAATTAAAAACCTTAATTAATTGTAATTATATATTACGCAGGGTGGGCGATCAAGACCCGAGGGGTTAAATGCCTAGGTAGACTCGTGCCCAAACCCTAAAAGGTCCGGACTTGCTCGGCTCACGTGTCCTGCATAAACGTCTTTGCCCAGTAGAACGTATCATACTAGGACCGTGTCAGGCACGAAAAAAAAAACGGTCCGGTCACTACTATGCCCACTGCAACGGATGAACCGCGTTCTATACCCGTTTGTAACGCATATGTAAAAACATTTAGTAGCCGTGCTGCTTCAGTCGCTGTCGTACATTTCTTTTTTTAAAAACGCGTCGTTTGTGAACTTTTGTTTTCTCGTGTGGAGTGAATTTGTTAAATAAAGTATGGCTGTTAGAAAATTATCTATATGAGAATTGACCATGATTGCCATTATTTTGGACGAGGAAGAGGAAAAAACACTAGATGTAAATTGTTTAAAAACTCGTAATTACGAACATTTTCTATTAGTTGTTCATCCTCCATTTTTATTAAGACACCACTCACAATGCAATAGAACACAAACACAGATCTCTTCGTCAAATGCAAAGAACTTGTGCGGAACGGGACAGTAACACAGTAGGCCGGATGCGCATAACGGACCGACACCGGCAAAATATTCTCGGCAGCCGATTTTTGACTGAACGTGCACGGCACGGTACGGTGTTGGCCAGTGACGGAACGGTGTAGTGGGCATTTTCTAATACTAATGATGTAAAGAATATTTATTTGCATGTGTCGGTACGGGTACGGTCCTAGTATGATACGTTCTAGTGGGCAAAGACCTTTAATCTCTTAGACTTGTTCACAAACCCCAAGATTTTGGACCATTTTATCTCGGGGGGTGATTTGGTGATGTCCGCTCCTTCAAAGATTTCAAATCTAGGCCTAGCATACCTATCACACTCTGCGAGGCAGTTCCTTGCCGTTTCTTCTTTTATTTCGCAAAAAGGGCAAAATGGATCTGGTAGAGTACCAGGTGTCTTCTCATTGGGCAGTGGCCCATCAGGATACCTATCAGCCTCCTAATTCCCTTCCTTGAAAAAGAGAATAGCCATTTTGATTCTGCTGGTTTGATCACCTTAACAAACTCTTTCGCCTGACTGTGTGCGGAGGACCTCTTCAAGGTATTCTTGTGCAATGAAAAACCTACATACTATACCCATACGAAGAAATCTGTACTTCATTTAAGAAGATGGTGGAATATTAAAGTCTTATGCCAGGCATGAGGCAAGCAAAAGGTCTCGCAAAAACAACCCAAAGAGGAAATCCTATCGACAGAAAGGAACGAAAAACACGGACAAGTTTATAGAAGATGCTCCAGTAAAATACCACTTTAAAAAAAAATGGGATGATAGATGACCAATGTCGACTATGTCTACAACAAAAATACAACAGCACTCATTCTTATTCTACAGCCCTGCAATAACTAGGAGAAGGCTGCAGCACCTAGGAAAGTCCTGTGTAGTATACTAGAAACCATAGCCCAAGAAGAAATGAAGTAAGTATGTAAGTACTGAATGTACTTCATTAATGAAAAAAATAATCTTTCGGAAAATCCATTGGCAGAGGTCGGACACAATAGATGAAACTTTATGATTCGTCTGATTAAATTGATTGGCAGTTGGCAGTACTCCTGAGTTAAGTCCGTACACCCTGATTAATGTGACAATAGTCAGATGATGTATTGGAAACAAATTGTCTTTTGCACAGTAGGCATTTATTTCGGTCTAATGTAGACCACCATCAGTGACGTTTTTTTATAAAGTAGTTTGATGGGTTTTTTTACATTCCTATAAGTTCAGAAGTGGATGTCATGGACTATGGACTTGACGAGTAATCTGACAAGAAATTTCTTCTGACATCTTAAAAAACTGGCAATCCAAGAGGACCTAAATGCCATCAGCTCCTGTACCGTTGAAAATGGACTGTCTCGATATCTAGAAGACCCAGTTTATACTGTTTGAATCCAATCCTTCCTTCCCATTCCACCATTGTGTATTAATCACCTTTTAACCATCTGTCCAAAACCAAAGATCGTTCTTAATCATACCCTGGACACCCCACATTTCCAGAAACTCCTACAACTGCTTCTCCATTATCCGCCAATTCTGCAAGACCTACCCTTCCCAATCACATTTGGTCTCCTCATCTGAGCTTCCACATTTCTCGTTTGGTCATCGGTGGACTAGCTTCTCAAAAGAATCATCAACTGTTCTGTACGGTTCATATTTAGATCCCCAAAGATGTCTACTTCCCTGGCTCCTTTCTCTATCCAACAATTCCCTCTAATTCTACTTCCCATTCCTATTCCAATATTTATAATATGCTAGCATTTAAGTCTTAAGTCCCACATTCGTTCCCAGGCTTCTGGCGTCTATCAGGGTACACGAACTCACCAATTTTAGTCGCTCCTTTCTTATCTGTTCGTACAACTTCTGAAATTTCCTCTCTCCCGCCATTAGCCGTGCTCAACGATTTCTACCATTTAAGACCCGTCTTTTTGATAACCTCATGTCCATCCGAGGACAGTTAATTTTCTGTTTTTTCTGTACTTTTAATTTCTGTTAATTTTCCCCTTCTTATCGTTTCATTTATGCTATAACGTTCAAATTTTATTTATATGTTCAATTTGACACGGGTTGTGCCAAATTTTGTTCTTTTTGGTTATTCAAGAAGCCCAAAGACTAAGAAAAAAGTTTAATTTATTCTTCTTCACAATGGCCTTGCAAATGATTCTTTTCTAACGTCATTTTCAATTTGGTTTTTTTAATAGCCTAAAAATTTAGCTCATTTGTTGCATTTTATTGCACGGCTTACAGTTAGGGTTTCTGTCAAGTTGGGAGCCGAAGTAACGGACAGCTTGGGCAAGAAAAGGTAGATTTTTAATACAAAAGTCAACGAATTTATTTTAATTACTTATTTTGCACAGTAATCATTTCCGATTGGATTACTGCAGTTAACATTGTCATCAGGATAAGAGGTTAATTTTTTCTCGGTGGTGAAATTATCATACAGAATGCGACGAAAGACATGAAGGTTATCCGCCATTAGAGGTTAAAACTCCGAATATTCAACACCTAGTTTAATCCTACAGACACCGGAAAGGAAGAGTTCAGTATTATCACCATAGTTAAATTTAGAGGGTTTTAAGTATTTTTTGTTTATTTTAGTTTTAAATCTGCTTGTCAGTAAGTAACAGAATTTTCGTGTCGAATTTCACGATACGGACTTCCTTAAACGTGCCTGTAAGTGTGTCAGGGTGTCGCTCAAGCTTGAGTAAAAAAAAGTAAAAGTGTAGTTTATTACAAATGCAAATCGTATAACCTTGCGACGTAATATCCATTAGGGACTTTAAAAAACACTGAAACTCAAACAGGCCTCGGGTATTTGTTTCTTTATTATCACGTATGTTGCCATAGGAAGGTGCGGTTTTTCTTGTTTTGACTAAAATTAAAATTGTACGTTATGCTTTCACTCTTGTCGATGCGACCATTTTCTACAAGTTTATCGACCAATTACTCAAAAGTACAAAAGAGGTTCTACATACTAAAATGTAATATTCAGACAAAACTATGGGGTTAAGTACAATTTATGAAGGTCTTATTGATATTAAAAAGACGTTTTATATAATGAGAGAAGAACCTCAAGGATAAGGTTGCAATACTGATGTAGATGTAGGGGTTTAAGGTACTGCACCCTTTAAGAGCTATTGTATCCACCGTTCTCTGCCTAAAGTTCACCGATGAGTCCTATTTCATCAAGGAACTTGATTATTAGGCTCGGTTTCAGAGGGTGAATGACCTCCTCTATGGTCACATTGTACATCCCAAAGCACTTCCCCCTGCGGGCAAGTGTAGCATCACAGTTTGTTAGTAGATGAGTTGGTGTCTTCTCTGCCTCTTTGCAGAATCTACATGTGCCGTCATGGATTATTCCAATCTTCTTAAAATTTCCATTTAGCTTAGAGTGTCCTGTTAAGATTCACAGTTTATTCCTGCTTCGTTTCGACACATTCTGTCACTTTTCTTCCGAAATTTGTTAGGAGGTTCTTGGATTGCCTATGCCCAATGAGTGAATTCCGTTGTTCCTTCATTTTCTATTTATCCTTCTGTCTGAGTTATTCAATGATAGTGTGGGTTCCTATGCCACAGAAGGGTTCGGGTTGTAATACTACAGTCCTTGGCAATGTTAACACTGTGTCGGTCTTCACGGAAATTTAAGATCGACTGTAAAAAACTTAAATATGTTAATCTGTAGACATATTTAACATTGTTTTGTAAGTTCTATATAGTTATAATGATCGTTAGATCAATTGTTCAAAATTTCTTTTTATATAGACCCGGATGATGATCTTAAAATAGGTCGAAAGCTTGGCAGTAATTAGCTGTTTTCTTGATGACCTTGATCCAGATTGTTCGAAAGTGAAAAAGTGGTCGATACTCTAACATTGATAGCTTCAGATGATCAACCCCCATAACATTGCCAGCTGCTACTTGGAGGAAGATCTTGCTTGCAGCTTTTCCTCTCTAGTTGAAAGAATCTCCAGCATAGACCCTCAGAACATCAGAAAATGTGTTCTGCGATCTCCTCTTTGTCCTGGCAATGTTTTCACCGTGTTTTTTCTGTCTACGCATATCTGGTGAGTAAGTCTTGTGGATGGCCCTGCTATGTATCTCTTCGCGTGGCTCATGCATGGAATACTGTTCCACCAGGTTTTGAGCTCATTAAGGATCCATTTTGAGAATTTTAACTTTTTCTTTGTAGTAAGGTAACTAGGCCACATTGGTTTCAGGGCCTAGAGCATATGGGCATATAGAGCATATAGCATTCATATTGGCTCCTTTTTTGGCCAACGTATCCTATGTTGGATGCCTCTGTCCCGATTGCCCTGGAGCCCATGCCAGGTAAAGTTATTGGTGTCACTCACTTCTGACAGTGATTCTATAAAATTTCACACGTTTTTTGCCTTTACCTCCCCCCTGATACTAAGTGCCTAATCTTCCTGGTGTGTTCCTAGCCTTTTTATTTCTATGTCTCGGACTGCTATGATTTCAGACTGGAATAGGGTATTTTACTTACGTTTAAAGTCAAGAGGACTTCAGCTCTAGTGCCTCTATCCATCTTTAAGCCGTAGAATTTGGTTTTTGGAGGTATCCCTTTCGCCCACTCTTCCTTTTCTGTTATGAGTACCTTGTACTAGGTGAAGTAAATAAAGTGAATAATTTGCAGTATTGGCATCGATTAGCAAGCCTAGTATGAAATCTGCCAGAATCTCCTCCCTCAATTTTCGTTGTTCGTTGACATCGCCTATCCCTGCAGATGGTTGTCCATTTATGTATCTTGTGAGACTCCATATTCTAATGCAAGAAGCCAGAACTTAGTTGGATTAGAATATGGAGTGGCGGAAGATCTGTTATTCATAAATATCATAGATTTTTCAGAGATTTCTTCTTGATCTTAAAATTTTGATGATCCGGTTCAATCACAACACTGAGTTAACTTAATTATGCTTTTAATATAAGGTCTTGGCTAAGCAGCGACGTGTTAAATAGTTCGAATCCCGCTCTTTCTATGACAGAAAAGACAAAATCCGGGTTAATATTCTAAACATTCTAAAGGCCATTTCCTCCACGATTTGTAAGGTATCCCAGTGCCGAGAAGTGTGTTACCTTTTGCTATTCCGCCGAGGGGCCGATATAAGGTAGAAACGTAAAAAATGCAGGCGCGCCCGCAAACGCGACCCGTGGTCGTAACTTTCCAACGTCCCGCAGCTTTATTGCCTTCTCCACCTCGACTCTAAATTATTCCGAGCAGGTCGATAGAACCTGGACGGGATAATTGAAAAGATACCTAGCCGCGTAGGAATGGAAATTTGGAAAAATTGAGAACCGTTACTAGCCTCGGGTTGATATTAAACATAAATTTACAAAACAGATTTCTCAAGTAAGTCTTTAAATCCCTATAAAAACCTCCGGTTGAAAATATCATGATTATCTAGTCCATTGTAGGTACAAAAGCATGTTTTTTCCTCTACTATCTCTTCTTACTAAAGAAAAATATGTCTAGCAATGCAAAAGATGAACTCCCATAAAAAATTAAAATACAATTTTGCTGCTTGCATTGTAATTCTTAAATATTTTCACACCTGATATTAAGCGGGGTTTTACAAGCTAGACAATTCCCAAAAAACCTCAGGATTCTGGAAAACCCGATGTAAAATATAATCAGTAGCATGAGCATTAAAAAGAAAGACATCGTCATTGTAACTGGAATTATCGACCTGTAAAAAGTAAACCTATTTCCGGATCTTCGCCCTACCAGCCAGGCTCCTTAGGATATTCAATTCGCGTCTTTCCAGCAAGCATGTGATGTGCCTTTTCCACGATAGCTTTCTAGTCGGATGCAGGCCGAGAAACTTACACTTCCGATGTAACCGGAAATGGAATCCCACTACTTCTAGCATGCAATATGTTTACGAACCATATCCTAGAAAATCGATTCCTCCGCAAACCCTGTGCGACAAAATCCATTGCGGAACTTACACTTTACTTACCATGTACTCTTGGCAGTTGTGTAAAGACAGATATCATTTCAAGGACAAGTGTCACATTTTGGAGAAGAATTAAAACCAAATCGGATCATAAATTGCATATAAAAAAGGACTAAGAATTTCTCCTTGTGGTAAACCTTTGTACGTGATTCTGGAATCTTCGACAGAGCCATTTAAGTGGAAGTAGATCTCTTTATGTGTATTTATACAAAATTGCGAGGTAGGCCAAGCCCAGGGCGATTGGACAATAGCAAATCCAAAATTAGGAAGTAGTAGGCTCCTTTCATGTCTATGCAAAAGAGGTGAAGACCTGTTTTACATAAGGGTCAAAATGACCCAAAAATTTCCAAAACGCGCGTGTGTCAGAGGGGGTCTTTGAGTAGCTTTCCTTCTAGTCTTCCTGTAGACGTGGACTCCACTGGAACCCTTGTCACAGGTAAGTGACCTTGTAATATTCGAATAAAATAAGAAAAATCTTGGTATGGGTCAATATGACCCCATGATGCACGACATGGTCTTTTAGTTTTCTCGATGCTTTTCTTTGTAATCTTTCCGAATTGTTTCAGCCATGGCAAATCGTTCACATTTTATAACAGACGAAGAAATTTAACGAGAAATAGAAAGACGCCATCAGTGATGATAAAAACGAGGAATACTTTTCAGAAGAAGTAACTGACAGTGAAGATAAAAACGAGGAATACTTTTCAGGAGAAGTAACTGACAGTGAAGATGAAAATGATTCGTTATCAAACGACGATGATAAACCTGACGCTTTCGACGTTCTTCCTGACGGCGATGCGCTCTCAGAGGACCACTTTAGCCCAGAAAATTTTGCAAATTTAGGTTCAGAAGATAGAACAAAGCAGAAACAATCTGGACTGATACCGATCTTTTACCGTCCAGAAACGTCCGAGTAGCTTCAAAGAATATGATACCCATTTGCCTGCTGCCAAAGGAAATGCTCGGAACCTTGTAAATGAGGAACCATTGTTTTCCGTATTCATCAACCAAGCCATGATTGATGTCATTGTAAAATATACCAACGAAGAGATTGATTTAAAAAAAAAACTCAATACAGGTCTGACCAGCGCTATTTGGAACCACAGATGGTCTTGAAATGAAAGCGTTGCTGGGTCTTTTATTTTTCAGCGGCGTTATGATGGATTCGAGCCTGAATGTCTCAGACATATTTTAACGTGTGTTTTGACCATAGATTTTTCGAGCAGTGATGTTCAAAAATGGATTTGTCTTCCTTCTTTCCTTTCCGTTTTTCGGAATATGTACATTTTTGTTCCTTGTGATATTGTGTTCCGTTTTTGTGAAGTTACCTTTTTAATTTTAATTGTATAAGAATTTAATTTGCATTTTACGAAGAAGTTTGACTGTAGTTTTGTAGATAATATCAAAAACTCGAAATTAATTTTTTACAAAGAAAGATTTTTGCTTCGAGTTGTTCCTTGATAGACTGTATTTTATTGTGATTGCAATATGTTTTTTAATGCATTTATTTTGAAAAAATGCGGTTTTGTATCTTACAAGGTTAATAAAAGTAAGAATTAAAAAAAATGTTCTTCATATTTCCCACAAATTCAATTAATTAAGGTTTTTAGTTGAGATAAAAAAGTCACGAGCGGGATTCTTCTGAAGTCACGATAGCTCAAGTGGTAGATTAGCGGCGTATCAAGCCGAAGGTCGTGGGTTCGAATCCCGCTCGTGACACTGACTTTTTTATCTCAACTAAAAACCTTAATTAACCGAATGATATTAATTGGTCGAGCGGACCACGAAAAATAGTGAATTTCCCAAAAATGTTGAAAAATATGACTGAACTTAAAAACAGAGTTGGGTCAAAATGACCCGAGGTTGTGGTAAATATCCGGGCGTTTCACGGTCTTGACCGAAGGTAAGAATCATGCAAAGATTAGTTTTTGAGAAACCCATAATTACTTGCAGTACAATAGCCAAGCAACTTCCACCAAATAGTAATTATAATTGTACCTGTATTATCGGTTCAACTCACATCCAGAGGGGATATATCCGTATATATCAATAAATCTATAATACTTAAAATGCGGAAAATAGAAACATATTTGAAGGATTCTGGGAAGGCATAGGTAACAAGATGAACCCTCGATAAAACCGCCGTGATTCACTGTAAACATAGTACGTTCATGGAAATAATTGGCATTGAATTGCCAGATACCATCATCTTCTGGAACAGAAGCCGTTTGCAGGACGGCCTCGTGATGTAAGTGAAGGGGAGAGTATTATGCGATAGAAACTCGTTAGTCTTCGGCAAGTAGGAAGTCTTCAAATCCCCGCCGGTACAACCTACTGCCCTACTGGGCAAGTGCAGACGGCAAAATTGAGTTCAACATTAAAGACCTTTTGAAAGACATATTTATGAACATTTTTTCGTAATGTGAAACGTCTCACGTCAGGCATACCGTGAAGACATACTTATCATTTACCCATTACAATACGAAAAAACATCACATCATATTTGATTACAATTACACTATATTTTCAAAATCCAACAGAGGTTCGCCATCCGATAAAAAAGTTTCCCTTACTCTCATACAACAGGGCATCACCTACGACACGTTATTCTATAAAAATGAATTATTAATGCCAAAATTGCTTAAACAGAAAGCGAGGTGTTTGCAAAATCAAAATATTTGTCTGGAATCATGGTTTTGCATCAATAAATTCCGTTTCATCCTGCCTCGCTGTTTTAGTCTGAACGCGTTTCGGCATTTTCAGTGTTGGTTTTGTGTGATTTCTGTCTGTTAAAGCTAGAAAATACTTCAAGGCACGTATCCGCCAAATTTAATTTATGAAGGTTTAATTTTATTTTTCAACGGTTCGGCAAAAGTGTACGAGCATAATAGTGATTAAACACAAAAGCTTTCCAGTCAGTTCGTTTAATTTTTGAGATTTTTCTTTGCAATCCTCTTTTTCCTTTTCCTTAATCTTATTCAATCAATTATTTATTTGCCTATTATAAAAGTAAAATCTTTTATAATTGATTTCGTTGCAAACCTTCGTTCATGTCGTAAGTTTATGATAGAAAAAGAGTGAATTGTACTTTTTATTAAGAAATTAAAAGCTGTTTACAAACGTTCTCATTATTACAAAGTTTAAATTTACTTCACTGACTGCGACGAAATGTTGTATTTGAACTGAGAGAGGAAGAGCGAGAGAAAGTTGCGATCTATAGAGGAATTAGAATGAGAGAGAAAGAAAAAGAGCGAGAGGTACAGAATGTGCGACAATAAGAGAGGGAGGGAGAGAGAAAAAGAAAGATAGGAGAGAGATAGAGATAGGCAGAAGTAAAGAGAAGTAAAAAGAGAATGAAATAAAAAGAGTGAGAATAAAAAAGGAGGAAGAGAATGAGTGAGTGCGACAGATAGTGAGGAGGGAGCGAAAGAAAGAAGAAGGAGATAAGGATGGATGATAGGAGGAAGGAAGGAGAGAGAGAAAGAGAGAGGAAGAGTGAGAGAGAGTGGAAGAGTGAGAGAGAGTGGAAGAGTGAGGAGAGGTGTGTGAGGGAAAGAAAGAGGTCGGAGAAGGTAAAGAGAGGGAAAGAGAGAGTGGAGAGAGAGAGAGAGAGAGAGAGAGAGAGAGAGAGAGAGAGAGATGGGAAAGAAAGAAAGGATTGTAGAATGGGTAAGAATAATCCTAAGTAAAATATTACATTTGTCATATTTCAAATATTTCTCTCCAGCCAAAAGTATCCTTTGGAGGACAATAAATTCATTATTAAATACGATATATATACTTTTACCCGTTTTCGACGAAAGTGAAACCGTTCCCGGGAGCTTTTTAATAATCTAATGCACTTCCCGTATAAATACCGGGCGCGCCGCATGTCACAGTCCATCATTTTCCCCCCCGTTTACCATGGGGTTGAATTTAAGGGGTTGGGGGCCTAATTGAACGGCTAATAACTCAAAACGGTTGAGTTTACAACGCCTTTTAATGGGCAGGGGTAAATTAAACCCTTACATTTCCTGGCACTAATGAACTTTGTTTATTTCCGAGTTTCACAACAATTATAAAGCTGTTAACGTTGCAGGGAGGCCGATTTTTCGCCTAGTTAATTGAAGATTGTAAAGCAACAACTGTGGAGTTTGTTGTCTACTTTGAATGAAAGCGAAACCTAAATTGTTTGTAAAATATAACATATGCATAAAAGTCAGACAACATCGTCACAATGCTAAGCTAATGATGTTTTAAATCAGATAAAAGTCTATAATATTTCTGCTACATTTTTTTAAAAGGTTGTTACATCGGTAGTTCAATTTAGTCGTCAAAGTAAAGAATATACATTGTTCTTTTATTATTGTGGTAATATAATTTATTTCCTGCAGGCTACATATTTCCATCATGTGATAATGTTATAATTACCAATGCTTAATTTAAATAAGTAACCGCTTTTCTTGGCTGTCTTTTCAAAGACACCATAATTTCCGTCAACTGTCTTCACTGTTTTTTTCTAAAATTTGAGAGTGAACATATTTTACTCACACATTCATCTTAAAATCGACTAAGAATATGAACAACCCAAATTAAGAAGGAAATATCTGTTTTCCTTCACACTTTTCTCTCAGATGAACGCTGAACTATTTGTTGTGAGCTAAATAAATATTAACTAATGAACCAAGGCAATCATAAAAAATAGTTTCCACGAGTTTTGGAGCATCTGGGCAAAATGTTGTCTGGGTACCCGGACAACATAGCAACTCCTTTCACATGAGGAAACCGAAAAGGTGGACGAAGAGGCTATGACTGGGACTCCTCATCCTCCGGAACCCTCTGCGATCAAACTCTCTGACGCAAAAAATGCAATAAAAACCACGATTAAAAGGGGCATGGTGAGCTGTATGTCACAGAACTCGCATGCTGTATGCAGCCTCGGATGATCTGACTCCTAGAAGAGACTCACACGATTAAGAATAAGCCATGTGGTTGACACCCAGACACTTATTTGAAGGCCAAAGCTTGATGCATCATCTTGAAGGGTGAAATTCCTTGACTCCAAATAGAGAGCGTGTAGGAATGCAACCCGATACGAAAATTCTACATGATCCCTACGGCGAATATCCCCCTGTTCCGATTCTTGGAGGAAACAGGGTTGTTTTGTTGAGTATAATAATAATAGCGTGTGTTGAGAGTGAACGTATTTATCAGGCCGGGACCGAGTGTGTGTGCCTGTTGGTAGAGAGAGCAGTTGGCTGAGGTCCGGGGCCGTGAGTCAAGCTGACTCTACATCGGTTGATGAGATTCTGGTTGCAGCAGTTAGCCGAGACGGCTATGTTAAGGAGGGGAGTTCGAGGCTAACGCTGAGAGTACCTTTGCCATCGTCGTAGGTGCTTCATTGATGATAAGGGAGAACTCGTTGTGGAGACGAGCCTGTTGTCGTTGTCGATTAGTGATTGGTGACAGCTCGTCGGGTAGACGAGTCTCGTTGTATTAGTGAGGAGACCTCGTCGGGTTGACGAGTCTGAAGCCCCTAATTACATACGCACTGGCTCTACTCTGATTCGGTGCAGAGCGGAGGGCGAGACCATTCCAGAACCGGCAGTGACCTTAACAGGAAATGTCCTAGCTGTTGACAGTACCCACGGTTGGTGGGCAGACAAGACCGAGGTCTGACCCCGGACTGCCAACACCCGGATTTGGTGATTCTCGATACCAGCCGGTGATTTGTTGTAAATTACAAAAGCTAGAATCGCCGGTGCGTGATAGGCTCAACCACATACACGCGTGTATGTATATGTACATGCGTATGAAGATTTGAACTTATATAAATCAGCAATCAAAGCTACAAACCTGATCGCTTACGTGCAGAACAGAGTTGAAATTTCCCGAAAATAAATTTGCGGAACCGTAACGATATACTTGTACTTAAAAACGAGATTTCATATAACTTAAATTATGAACCGTACGTCCAGCCGTGAGAAACAGTTTTTCCTGAATTTTGTCCTTTTTAAACATAATTTTTGTAGGGGCGTCGGTGGCCGCAACGGTTTAGGCGTTGACACGGCGCTCATCACTGTTCCATCCAGCGGCCCTGCATTCGAACCCGACCTACTTAGAAATGGGCTTTTTTTAAAAACACTGGCACCCCGAGGGTTGATATAACCTCTGCTGTTGCGAACCCTCGTAAAATAAAAATTTAAAAAAAAAATTTAAACTCATTTTCATATTTATGGATAGGTTAACATGTTGATTATTATCTGGTTGATTATCTTCGAACAGATTTAATGGGAAAGTATTTTTGTAAGATGTCAGTCAGGCTGATAAAATATGATGAAATGCAACTAAACAACTTAAGCCTCTTTCGCCTTTCTCACTTTCCAAAACTTAGTACACCACTTATACAGGGATAAACATTTTGATTATTTCAACAGATACCTGGTAATATTTGATTGAAAAACCAAACGTACTTAGAAATTCGACAGTCAGTTTGTTTATTGGGCAATTCCGACAACGATGTTTAAAAGATCTCAGCATCAACGAATTGAATAAGCACCCCGCCGCCATTTCCACTACAGGCAATAAAATCGAACTGTGGATTGGATTAACTGCAAGCCCCCTTTTAGACGCTTTTAAAATTAAGGTCGACCGGAAGTTTCCAGGGCAGAGGCCCTTCACCAATCTTGTCACTGGACCGACGTCTTTCAAGAAGACGGTCCACTACTACAAAGTCTTTTTCAAATGAAAGAGATCCGAATCATTATGAAAATATGTTGTTGCCTAAGAAAAGATTTAATCTTGGTTGTATTAATCTTTAATCTCCTGCAAAACATGGAATCTGATAATCCGCACGGACTCAATATCTGCATTACTGACCATAAAAAATATTTACTTCCCTCATCCTCTTATTAAGAATATTCTATATACATTACAGTTATTGCTAACAAGATCCAAGGTTCTGTTCCTCTGGGTACTTGGGTAATAGATGAAATGGTACAGCCGATAGAGGTGCAACACTGGCTATAAATGATGAGGAACTGTCATGTTACATACCCCATGATGATTTCTCATCCTATTGTCAAGAATATTCTATATGCATTACAGTTACTGCAAACAACATCAAGGTCCTGTTCCTCTGGGTACCTTGGGTACTAGGGTAATAGATGGAAATATAGCGGAGGAAAAACACTGGCTATAAATGATATACTGTCATGTAACATACCCCATGGTGATTTCTCATCCTCTTGTTAAGAATATTCTATATGCATTACATTTATTGCAAACAAAATCAAGGTTCTGTTCCTCTGGGAACCTTGGATACTTTGGTATAGATGGAAATATAGCGGAAAGAGGTGCAACTCTGGCTATAAATGATGATGTACTGTCATGTTACACACCCCATGATGATTTATCATCCTCCTGTTTAGAATATTCTATATGCATTACAGTTACTGCAAACAAGATCAAGGTCCTGTTCCACTGGGTATCTTGGGTACTTGGGTAATAGATGGAAATACAGCGGAAAGAGGAAAAACACTGGCCATACTTGATGATGAACGGTAATGTAACACACCCCCATGATGATTTCTTGCCACACTTAACCGGTACCGTTCTCTCTCGGTCTCTGAGACCAGAGGGTAATTTCATTGTCGTAAGTTGGCAAGTCCAAGGATAGCGCCCAAGTAAATTCGATTAAGTTAGTAGAGCTTCCATAGTCAGGGTTGAAGACGCCAGGCAATCATCCGTATCACGTAGGTATTTTGTAAACAGTAACCAGTCTCTCAGACCCAGATTGAACGCGCACTATATTTTCATGCGTCGCTCAGGAACAGGATGGAATAAACTAACACTTTGTGGGCCTATTTTAGTTTTCTAAATTTTCTATGTGAATATTCATTCTCTTGGTTTTTGCATTGACAATGGGCCAACCTAGTCCTTGAAGAGAAACAACCAGACTTTTAGGAGTAGAACTCCTTTCGAAGCAATGGTTATCACTCAAACAGCGAGGAACAGACGAAACCTGCTGTAGATGGATAGAATCAATGCTAAAAAGCAGGAAAGTGCAGGCCTCCATGTTCCACGAAGAAGTAGAAGCAGTGGGGGCGAGGGGGTGTCCGCAAGGAGGAATACTCTCGCCTCTGCTGTGGAATGTGGTAGTGGACGACCTCATGCAAACTAAATGAAAGTGGAATTTACACCCAAGGCTATGCAGATGACATTGTCATACTAGTCAGGGGAAAATTCGATTCAACATTAAAAGAGCTCACCCAAAGAGCACTAAACCTGGTGGAACAATGGTGTTTAAAACGGGGACTTAAAGTAAACCCCTCAAAAACCACCTTAATTGCTTTCACCAAGAAAAGAAATATAGAAATACAAGGATTAAGCTTCTATAATGAAATGCTTCTTTTAAAAAATGAGGTCAAATATCTAGGAATAATCTTTGATAAGAAATTAACCTGGAATCCTCATCTGCAACATATTGTAGCAAAAAGTAAAATATCGCTAATGACCACAAGAAGGACCTTCGGCAAATCTTGGGGACTAAAACCGAAAATGGCTTATTGGCTATACACGGCAGTAATAAGAACCAGAATAACCTATGGAACACTAATCTGGTGGAACAAAGCTCAACAAAAAGTACCTACCCAAACATTAGGCAGCATACAAAGACTAGCAAACCTATGTATCACAGGGGCGATGAGAACAACCCCTACAAACGCATTAGAAACCTTGCTAAACCTACCTCCACTAGAAATATTCATACAAGGAGAGGCTAGGAAAAACTCATTTAGGCTCCAAAAACAATTAAATTGGAAAGGAACTAAACAATTCGGGCATACAACCATAATCAACAAAATCAGACACCCTTATTAGAAATGGGGACTGACTACATGGTCCCGGAAACAATCTTCACTTCCTATAAAGTCTCAACGGACTATAAAGGAGAGGAAGAACACAGGAGAGCATCAGATACAATGATATGGTACACAGATGGCTCCAAAACAAACGAAGGAACCGGATCAGGCGTTTTTTGTACAAGCCCAAAATATGAGCAATCAAACTCATTAGGGAAGTATACTTCGGTCTTTCAAGCGAAAATACATGCCATAAATGCTTGTGCCCTGGAAAATCTTAGAAGAGGTTACACTGACAAAAAAATCCTCATAAGATCAGACAGCCAAGCAGCCATTAAAGCATTAGCATGTAAAAGAATTACATCAAAAATAATCAATGAATGCATCAAAAATCTCCAAAACCTGGGAAAACACAACAACCTGATGATATCTTGGGTGCCAGGGCACAGGGGAATTTTGGGTAACGAGGAAGCAGACAAACTGGCCACAGGAGGATCTGCAAGACTACAAAGGCCCCGAACCTATCCTTGGGATATCAAAAACAAACATAGAATCCTCCATTGCAGAATGGATCCAAGCAAAATAAAAAGAGAAGTGGATAAACTCTAGCGGTGCTAGACATAGTAAACTTATGATGAAACAACCCTCACCAAGATTGGCAAAAACACTGCTGCATTTGGAGAGGGCAAAACTCAGAGGAGTGGTGGGACTACTAACCGGTCACTGGCATCTGAGAAAACATCTACACAACATAGGTATATACAGCGATGATCCCATCTGCAGATTATGTAATGAGGAGGAGGAAACAGCCACTCATATCATCTTCGAATGCGAAGCAACAGCTCAATGGAGGTTTAACCTAAACGGAAAAGACTTAGGGAATCAAATTGCAGCAACAACAGTCAATGACCTGATACTTCTAAGAAGGAGGATTGAGTCTATTGACTGAACTAAGGAACTAGGAAGGTGCAATAAGCCAGAAGGCTGTAGTGCCTGGGGAATACAAACCCCGCTTCCTAGTACCTTTTCCACCATACCATACCATACCATACCATTTAGGAGTAAAAGGTCCAGTTTTTTCCGAACAAATTCTAAATTTGCTGAATGAAGTGAGTGAGGAAGAAGCTGGATTTGGCGATTTTTCTGATGATGAAGAGACCAAACCAACTTTAGCAACATATGTGATTATGGGAAAGCTTTAAAAAACTAAGAGATTCTTTTAAGTATTATTACAAGTATAAGGTATAATTTTAATGATAAAAACACTGATACGAATGATAGTGCTAAACTAAGCATATGCACTTGATAAACGGAAAAATTAGTTTGAAAATTTATTTTAAAAATTTTAATTTAAGTATTTTTCTGGAATATTGTAACCATGAATTCTTCCTCAGACCCTCTAAATACCTCAGAATAATAACATAAAAATAAATTACACACAAAACTGAAAAATTGTGGTTAAAAAACTTGTATGGATTTGTCAGGCCCATGGAACAAACTAACGACCGAAGTATGACGGAAAGGTACGGCAAAGGATACGTCTTTCATGGAAACGGCGTTGTGGAAAAAAAAACACAGATGGAAAATTAAAATAAATCAATAAGTGAAATCATGGGAATCCTCAATTCGATCTTCCAGGCATGAAACGGCCATCTCGTCGGATAGGGCAGACAAGGCTGACACATGGGCATTTTATGGTCTCCGTCTGGTTACGATAGAGCATATTCTGACCAGCTGAAAAGCATACGAAGTCGACAGAAAAAGCTTTAATATACCGTTAACCGTTTAATAAACCGTTATAGGGGTTAACGCAATTATGTAGGGGCATCGGTGGTCGCAACGGTTTAGGCGTTGACACGGCGCTCAACACTGTAAGGTAAAGGTCCCGAGTTCGAATCCAGCGGCCCTGCATTCGAAACCGACATATTTACAAATGGGCTTTTTTTTTTTTACAAAAAAACACCATTATACGGCAAGTTAAAGAAATTTTTAAAGAAAACCAATATATTTCCAAAAATATAAAACAGATAATCAAACAAACTGATACAAGTGTAATATTGATGTTGTTACAACGAAAAAATGACTAACTTGAGTGTGGCTAGTCAGGAGGTTTGGGTGCTCTTGGACTGGATGAGGCATGCTCCTACAGGACTCTTGGGCCATAATGTCCCCGGATTGGGGTAGGATGTGGATGGTGGCACTACATCCTTGTCAACAATCTGAATAGATAAGGATAACATAATTGAAAAAAAGTGACCCGGGGTATGCGCTACCGTCGAGCTTTTTTTTGTCCGAAGGGTTCCCTTACATCGGGCCACGTCACCAACTTTCAATCTTAACCTACACTATTCCATCTAGGCGGAAAATAAACCAACATTGCGGTTGATCGCCTTTAAGACTAAATAAATAAAAAGTAGGTTGGGGATTACTCAATTTTAACAACTATTAAGCAATTTTTTAAAAATTTCAGTCCGCACAACAGGACTTGAATACAAAGAGGACAGTTTATTCCTCTAAGTGAATAGTCTCAGGCTCCAAGGATCCGAAGACCTTTTATGTCAAATCAAGCAAGCCGAGGACCGACGACTCATTTGTATTTCAAGAAAATCAATAGTATAAGACCTTGGCATACTTGAGATCAAGCAAACTTTACTCCTGGTTATCTTGAACATATCTGGTCCCAATTTTTAGCATAATCAAATAAAAAATGTTTTCTAAAAAGTTAAAAACTAAATAATGATCAATTTAAAAGAAAGCACAACTAGCTAGTGGATTATCCCAATTGATAACCGTCAGGTTAATCGCAACACCGCATATAAAGCAATTGAGGCCAGGTGTATAAACCTAAAAACCTTTCTCGTTGGAACTCTCAATTAAACATTATTTTGCAATGGATGCCATTTCATTAAAATAGTTCTAATGGGTTGTTTTTAATTGATGATTAACGTTTGTATCCGTGTCTGTGTGCAGCGACCCTGATTATCGCTATTTATGTTTTCCTTTTCCGTTGTAGAAAAAGTAATGATTTTCTATGGATCTTCACCTCAATGTAAATAATTCAGTTCGAGTTAAACTTTCTCGGTTTTATTGGGGGTGTTTTTACTGCCGTCTAGAACTGGGGGGCGAGTCGGCTCCTCCCTAACCTCTCTTCCATTACTAGAATTAGATATTAAATTACAATTTACAAGAGAGATACGTAGACGTAAAATTCCGGCGGTAGTTCTGCAGTCGAATTTATATCCAGACCCGGCTCGTCGGGCTTTGGTTATTTAGTGCCGTTGGAAGATGTTATCGGTTTGTATAGATGACCTTCTTTGGCAGTTTTGGCCTAGGTCGAACTCTTGTTCGGTGAATCGTTCCTCCTGAGCGTTTTACTTTAAAAGAATGTTACTATCATTTTTTTTAAACAATGAACGACATTGTATTTTGTGTATATTTGCTGTCACACATAAAACGTACTTTTTTTGAAACGGAAGAACGTGAAAAACTACAAATAAAGCATGTTTTAATCAAAGTATTTAGGGGTTCAAAAACCAACCCCGCTTCAAAGTAGAGAACACCGGAAACGTTCGTCACCGGCCTGACGGGGGATTCATATAGAACCGGCATGGCACGGTGCGAAAAGGCTAAACTCTAAAGGGACTCTGGTGTCCTACCCCTAAAGTGAGGTTTCCCAAACCACTCCTCACTAAACCAAATCCTACCACCAACCCCTTTCCATCCCTATCCCATTATACCTTCAAACAAAGTGTTGGGAAGACAGAAAACAATCCGCCCCAATCAAAGGTGTCATGCGTTTCGTGCCGACTGACTCATTAGCAACCGGGGTTAAGTAGCTGACACCGGGCGACATCAGAGAATAATTAGCCTTACTCCAGCATGCGGGGATCTGATGGAGTGGACCTTTTAGTTCCCTAGTTGCTCTTGGGAATCATAGAGTAGAGAACAAACCTGAAGCAGGATCTCACTGCTTCAAAAACTTTCAGTAATATGGAGGCTAACCCCCAGATGGACGTTCAGTCCATGGCACGGTGCGAAAAGGCTAAAGGGGCCCTGATGTCCTACCCCTAAAGTGAGGTATTCTTCCTAAACCACTCCTCACTAACCAAATCCTACCACCAACCCCTTTCCTTCCCTAACCCATTATACCTTCAAACAAAGTATTGGGGTAGACAGAAAACAGCATCCGCCAACAGCATCCGCCCCAATCAAAAGTGTTATGCGTCTGTGCCGACTGATTCATTGGCAGCGGGGATTAAGTAGCTGATACTGGGCGACATCAGAGAGTAATTAGCCTTACTCCATCATGCGGGGATCTGATGGAATGGACCTTTTAGTTCCCTAGTTGCTCTTGGGAATCATAGAGTAGAGAAAAACCTGAAGCAAGATCTCACTACTTCAAAAACTTTCAGTTATATGGAGGCTAACCCCCAGATGGACGTTCAGTCCATAGAAGAAAAGGATATGGAAAGACTACCTCTCCCTACCGAAGGTAAACAACAGTCGCTACGTGGGACCTACCACCAAAATAATAATATGAAAATAATGAAAATATGAAAATGAAAATAATAATATATAATAATAATCAGTAATATGGAGGCTAACCCCCAGATAGACGTTCAGTCCATAGAAGAAAAGGAAAGACTACCTCTCCCTACCGAAGGTAAACAACAGTCGCTACGTGGGACCTACAACCACACAAACCAAGAACAAGAAGAAACACCCTCTCTTGGGAAACCAAAGGGGAAGGAAAAGGTTTCCGTTGAATTAACGAAATTAGGAGAGCCAGGCGGGAAGGATGATCCACTCAGGAAAGGTTTTAGCGGTGCTATGAGGAAATGGTACCTGAGGGCAATACGATCAGGGAAAACATCCGAGGAAGTAAGGAAGACAGTCTTACATCTACATCTAGTATAAAATTGAGTCACACCAATTTGGACATCTCTTAGTAACATGTATTACTTTTCCAGACTTAAAAAAAAATTGTAATCTATAGGGAAAGGTTTAGAAGAATAAAGAAGATTTCGTAGCCAAGCTTGTACTTGCATACGTATTTTATTGGGTTGATGCAAAATAAAGGCAGGTTTTCCTTTTCGATTCACTTTTAATACCAATTTCGTAAAGAAAACTAATCCATTATGCTAAGGGATGCACATAATTTTAAAGCCTGTTTATCTCACTTTCTTTCTTTTACAATCCTTTTAGTAAAAACATTTAATTCAATCTGTTCAGTGCCTTCAAACTAAATGATGTCTAAGAAAGACTTTAGGCAAATTTCTATGAATTTAAATTTGGGTGAAGTGCAGCGCAAATTGCTCGAAACATTAATGACATTTGGGGGCAAGAAATCGTAAATGAATTCACATGTGCAGCGTTAGTTTCAAAAATTCCGTAATGACCTCACGAGAAAGAAGGTAGTGGCCGTCCTTCTGCTATTGACAACGTCTAGTTAAAGGTTATACTTGATGCTGACCCCACAAATCTAAATCGAGAAATGGCGGAAGAATTGGTGTTGATCAATCCACAGTCGTTCGCCATCTGGAAGCTATTGGGAAAATAAAAAAGCTTGCCAAGTGGGTTCCGCAAGAAGTGAACAACCGCCAAAAGGATCGCAGATATGAAATCTGTTCAATGATCCATTTTTATGATACCGTGCTCTATGTCGTATAGTAATGTGTGATGAAAATGGATGTTATACGACAACAGACAGCGTTCTAGAAGACAGTGGCTGGTAAATAGTGAAAAACAAGGGCACTTGTATTCACTTGTTTCAAGGGCTTATTGCACGTTTTTCACCTAGTCAGCATTAAGTCCATTTATCCTAAAATATGCATTAAAGTACAGGGCGTTCGGCTACTCTTGTTACAAACTTTGCCAGTACATTCTACATTGAAAATGGAACCAAAAAGTCCTAATTAACTATGGTCAGAATCTCAGCAGTTTCGGAGTTATTCCACTTTTCTGATTTTTTAAGATTTCACGACCTTGCTTCAAATAAACAATAATAACTCTAAAACTAAAAGGTTTTGGACAAATCCGTTGTTAGTACTGAAAACTAAGTTAAATGTCCAATAAGATGTGATCAATATTAAACTTGTAAACGTTGGTGAAATAAGCGTTTTAGTAGCGAGAACTTTGAAAAAAAAAATTTTTTTCTAAGTTGAAAACTTACTACGGTGTTTTTGAACTATTACTTCCAAACCTAGAGACCAGCAAATTTCAGCAAACGTACTAATTTAATATCCTTTTTAGTAGTGCAATTGCTTTTTTAATTACTTTTTTCACCATAGTAAGATTTCAGCTTTGGAAAAAATTATATTTAGGCTTATGTTCATGTTGTCTATCGAAATCCGACGTGGAAACCATCCTAATTATTCTCAGAGTAGTATTTTGAACTTCCTGGAGCTTAGCAAAATTTGATTTAGACATATTTCCTCCTTATGGAGCTCTATAAGTTATTAATGGACGTAGGTAATGTTCATAAATATTTTTTTTTATGTTTACTGTCCTTACATATTATTAAGCCAAAAGCGCTTATTAAGCCAAAAGGCTATTTAAAATGGTCCGTGCTTTTGAGCAATTTTTTAAAAATATGTTAACTAAAATTAAATCTTGAATCCATATCCTTGAATCCATCTTGAATCCATCCCAAAGTATTTAACATGTTTTGAAAATGATGGTTCTACACACAGATTTGTCGTTTATAACGATCCAATTGCCAACTGTTAAACGTTCATCATCAGGTTGAAGGAGTTACAAATTCCTGTCGAGAGACATGTTTGAAACTCATTCAATCTGATGATGAGCGTTTAATGTGTTAAATCTGCATCATTGTAAACCACAAATCATTTACAAAAAGCGAATTTACATATTCACTCCACATTCATTATTTCTGATAAGTATTTAACATTCTCAACCTTTGGAATTGGAGAGTTATTTATTTTGACATGATTACAATGGACGATCTTCGTCGAGAAAAAATCTCCAGTCACTGATCATTCTCTACGGATTCAATCAACCCTATAGGATAGGGATCTTATGAAGGCCGTATCAACAGTAAAAGTGAACCACTGGGATCCCAATGTTATGTAACATTGAGGTTCTTTAGCGAGCGCACCTAGCCGTCAGTCCTTATCACACGTTTAGATTCTCAAGTTAGGACCGACTCACCTCCGCGCACGGAAAACTGTTTCTTCCGTGAGGTCGGTGTAGAAGCCCACATCATCCTGCAGCATGCTGCCGACATGCCGAATTCTCCCGCTTGCCCGTTCCGAGGGGTTGGATTAACGTTGTGCACTTAACCAGTGCCGCGCGTAAAGGGATATCCAAAAAGTGGTCGAAATGCATCGGCCAAATCTCCAACGCACTCCTTAGATAGAGACGAAAACTCTATCTCCCTGGGCGTAGGAGCTCCGCTCTGGATACGCTCCGGCCGCGGTTTCGATTTTAGTGGAATCTCTAACCACCCCCTAGAGGAGAACATGCTTATGGTGAAGGCTGCTCAGACGGCCGCCACCGACAAACACCCGCCCCAGTCACCCTTCCTCACGCATTCGAGGGACGCCGGCAGCGTAGTCATAGCTCCTCGCTGGCTATACGCTCTCGGCAAACTGATCTATAAGTTCCCACGAGGTCGGGAGGTAATTCAGAGGTCATACGTATAATATATATTTACCAGGATTTAGTATCCTAACCCGCGTGTGCCACTGATGCACCACCCGCCGTTCGCGGCCAGCTCTCAAGCCAGCAACTCCCTTAACGCATCTCCATGGACTAGGTAGGCATCCTCGCACGCTTCCTTGGTCCTGTCTTCCAAATGCATGCAGAGGCTGCTTAAGGCGACCATGAGCGCTAGGAAACACGAGCCAGCTTCGTCACGTTCTCAAGGCTAAAGCATTTTGTGCCCGGAAACCCCCCTTGTAGCCAAGGGTTGCGAAGGGTCTGCTGGAGTCTCCTAGGAGCACCCGCTGCACAGTCCAGGATTTAGATTGAGAGTAAAAGTGAACCAATTCAGCTCTAGTTTTTAGCCTGGAAAGGTGATTTATCAAGACGTTAAATAAGGTTGGTTCGAGAAAAAAAAAACCTTGTGGGACCCGCTATTATATTTCTTTAAGGTGACCTTATGCAATATGTACAAAGAAAATTCTGTTATTTTGGTAATTACTTAGGCAATTAATATCATATAAGTTTAAATAGGACACCTTTATGCTTTCTCCACCTGAATAAGTACCATCTCGATTTCGTTGAAATATTTTATCAGTCGATCAAGTAGTGAAATAGGTTTTTTTTCTTTTTGTTTGTGGAAAGACAGAAATAAGACCTAAATGTATTTAAACTGTTCAACAGCTGCTTTATTTTTTGTATAGAATGGTTATGTTTTCTACGTCGAGTTGTTTGTTTCCCTACTTGATATAAAAGAAAATTGAATGTGTTACGTTCTGCACGAAAAGGAAGAGATAAAAATGACGTTTCATCTGGACACATTCATTTAAATTTAAGTGCAACTTATTAACTAATACGCGTAATTTCCTATATATAGAAAATAGTTCTAATCTAGTGTCAAAATTTGGCGCAGTAGGAGGTCGTCGACTGCTTGCTTAAAATTCGTCGCCGATTGATGATTGTCTGCTGGATTGGTTTTCACAGATCCTATCTCCTGAATAAAACTTTCCAACCATCTTTCATTAGAATCCCCTTCACCTTGATTAATATTCCGTGCAACTTGGCCAGCAGGATGACCGAGATTGAGCTCATAAAAAAGTATTCGAATCGCCACGATCACTTTCAATACTTTTAAACGCCAACACCAAAAGAAAACTAACATTCTTATAAAATAGAAATAGAATCAATCAAATGTTTATTACGAATTATTTTCCTAGGAATCCAGTTTATTATGATACGACGACAAAAAGGAAAAATTCCTATGGGAACACAATAAAGTCAAATGTCCATAATTTCGAACCGAAATTACTTTTCTGATATATACATCAAGGCGTGGCGAACATACCATATGAGAGCCGGGATAAAATAATAATAATAATAAACTATCTGGTAGAAGGCATTAGCCCATGCCATTATAATTTTTGTACCATTCCAAATGTAATTTATATGTGTCTTCTTTTTAAAATAAAATTTCAATCAATAATAAAATAAGTAAGGTCAACAGTAATGATTTCGATAATCAATGTAAAAAATATTTACCCATAAATCAAAACTTTTTAAATGGAACATTCCTATCTGAAAAAGGCTAAGATCTGGCATTTAGCTTTAAGAACAATGGTGGGGTGTGGAAATCTTTTGTGATTAAATACAAGTTTGGATCGTATGCCGAGCAGTGGTGATACAAGTTTGTAACGCGTATTGAGTTCGTTTCGTTTCAGTCTTGTGTGCGGATTCAAAGTAAGTCGTTTGTTCAGATGAAGTCCCAAGTTACGTACGTGTTCGGGGATGTCTGATGAGAAGTTAATGTATTGGCTCTTCGTTGCATTTATCTTAATGACAATTAATTAAGGTTTTTAGTTGAGATGAAAAAAAGTTAATGGCACGAGAGGGATTCGAACCCACGACCTTTGGCTAGATACGCCGCTGCTCGACCACCTGAGCTATCGTGACCTCGATCCACTCGGACATCAACTCCCCATCTCAACCCCACCTTATGAGTTTTCCCTCCTTTTGAGACCTAGTTGGACAGTCGAAAACAAAAGAACCGGACAATCATATTTTTATTCAAACTACGTGTATTATTGTTGTTATATTAACTACAACATACTTATTTTAATATAAACCAAATTAACTGTGATTAAAAATTAATTAGTTTTTATTTAAAAAAATAGTTTTAATGGTTTGGTAGAAAATTAATCAAAACACAGGAATATGGTTTTTTGATATAATGAATTTTACTAACAACTTATTGTACATTTGGCGGTACATATACTAAAATTGGAACAATTTATTACACGGTTTTGCTCAAAATAGTGCTTTAAGAACAAAAGATGCGTTGCGATTGTGATAGTGATTGTGGACTGTACGCGACGTGTGCTTGCGTCGGATAGATGTGCACCCCCCCCCCCAAAAAAAAAAAAAAAACGTGACAAGGCGTTGGGTAGCGTCGCATGGCGTAGCATCGGGTGTGTTTCTGGCTTAAAGCGAGGAACAGACTTACCCGATGCTACCCGACGCAAATCCAAAGTCCAATTTTCCGTAACATTGTACTACATCTGCCCGATGCCAAGCAACGCTAACCTACCCGACACTCTGCGATCCCCACTGTCCAGATTTTCCGCTATGTTCGACAACAGGAGCCGCTGGATAGCTATCCGATTCTACCCGACGCAAATCCAAAGTCCAATTTTCCATAAGGTTGCATTACACCCGTGCACATCTGCCCGATGCCATGCAACGCTACCCTACTCTACGCTCTGCGATCCCAACTGTCCAGATTTTCCTCGGGTCGCATCGAGTACAGTCGAAGACAAAAGAAACCGGACACTCATATGTTTATGCAAACTTCAAAACATGTATTATTGTCGTTGTATTTTTATCAAAAAATGAGTGTCCTGTTCTGACGCTACTCTGCGAAAATGGCGTAATTTTATGAGCTAAACCGTTCAATCAATTGTTACTTAAATTCAATTATATCAGAAAATGGTATTCCGGTGTTTTGATCAATTTTTTATCAAACCATTAACATTATAACTTTTTAATAAAAACTAATGAATTTTTGTCTCGTTTAATTGGTTTATATTAAAAAAAAGTATGCTGTAATTAGCATACTTTTTTTAATATAAACCAATTAAACGAGACAAAAATTCATTAGTTTTTATTAAAAAGTTATAATGTTAATGGTTTGATAACGCCATTTTCGCCGAGTAGCGTCACAACAGGACACTCATTTTTTGTAGTTTATTTCAAACTATGTATATGCAATTTTGTCATTATATTAATTACAATATTCTTATTTTAATGTAAACCAAATTAAACGAGATCAAAAATTCATGAGTTTAAAAAAAAATTAGTTAATTGTGATGGTTAGGAAGAAAATTTATCAAAATACCAGAATTACTTTATTTAAAACAATTAAGTTTAAATAACGATTTATTAAATGGTAGTGCTCATAAAATTTAACTAACAATTTATTACAAGGTTTTACTCAAAATAATGCATTAAGAACAAAAGACGCGTTGCGATTGTCATAGTGATTATTGTGATACACGCTGTGTGACTGTACGTGGCGTATGCTTGACGTCGCATAGATGTGCAAAGCCTACCAAAACGAGACAAGGCGTCGGGTAGCGTCGCATAGCGTTGCACCGTGTAAGTGTATTCCCCGCTTTATTTCATATGTCCTTCTATAATAGTTAGAGCAATTTTTGTTGAGAACTGCAGACGGATGTTTCTCACTGATGTCAACGAAACGCGTTCGTGTAGTTCAACAATCCCGCGAGCGAAGACGAACCCAATAGTGGCCCAGTGAATACAATTAATTCGCTGTATACCTCTGTAAGATATCGTGTTTCCTGTCTTGTATCACTTGTGATAACGATAGTAATATAGTAATTATTTGTTAATAATTTTTTTTCCTTTAAGCTTTAAATCTGAAAAATTAAATATCCTTCAAATTTTATTTATTTATTCCTGTCGTTATTGATAATTATAGCGTCTACGATGAAAGTTTGATTGGTGTTTTGATCTCTAGAGAGCCGTAATATTTCCTAGTCTGGAATATCCAATTGCTCGCCTTCTTAATACGTATTTTGAAAGGTTGCGGATTATTTATTATCCACACGACCTTAATCATTCCTAGTCGGGGGAACTTCACCTTTCCAATTTTTCCCCGCTTTTTTACGCCAAAGCCGAGGTGTTCCATCTCATGTCACTTTCATTGGAATTGGAATAGCACTTTTATTTATCATATTGAAGATAGTCACAGAAATCTGTCAAATATGTCCAGTATCGCAATGCAGAATTTGTAGATATAAATCTAGTGATAGTTCAGTTATAAGTTTTCTTTAGATTTTGTAATTACATTAAGGTCGAAAATACGTGGGCACAAGGATTATTTGTACGTATAGATAAAATCAGGTTGCGACCTGAGACCACCCAATCAGCAGGACACGATTGACGTATTAAAAATCCTATTTTCGATACCATTAAAAATAATAACGCTATATTTTGTAACAGTTTGTTTATATTTGTCAAAAAAAAGAGTGATCATTCATTAACAGTCAGATGACATTTAATATTTCAATGCGTCTAAAGTTCGACTTCATCTCCATAACAGTGCACCTCGAATGTCTCTTCATCTGCCGGCTATGGAGAGAAACGTTTCCGGTTCTATTCAAAGGAACCGACACAGTCCGAAATAGGGTTCTTGTGTTCTTATTTACGCCGAGGTGTATAATTTCCATTGAGGACACTGTGAAACATATGCCAAGGTGCTCAGGTTCAACTTTCAGTGTGACCCTGTTCAACGCTATTCAAGCAATAAGTCGGTTGATGTTTCTGTTTATGATGAACCACCAAATATTTTGTTCTTACAGTGTCACTATGCCCCTTCGCCCACTTGTTTATTACTTATTTACACTTACTTATTTCGTCTATTACCTTTGTTGTCAATGGCCTTCCTTGTGTTTACCTTTTAACATCATCTTTTACGACAGTGATAGATTTTGTTACTTTTACGTTTCTTTTGTGAATTTATTATGTTTTAGGGATATTTTTCATCATTGGAGTAACAGGTCATGACTTAGGTTTCATTGTTTTAGTGATTCTCGATTTCTAAAAATAGTCATGATTGTCTTGGCGATGATTTTGTGTTAAACATTTTTCCGTTTCTTTAAATCAGTCATGGACATCCTGTTTCGGAATTACAGGCTTTTAATTGTCGGTCATCAATCCCAACTGGAGGCTTCTTGTAATCTGGAGTTTTTAGTCCGTTCCTACGGCCTTGGCCGTTCTCCCTTCCTCGGCATGCGAAGTTTTCTTTTTCTTCGCGGATATTTTTAACCAACCCGCACCCTCAGGGGTTTCTCCAGCTTTACGACCTTTTGCAGGTTCACCAACAGTTCAAGGAGATTCACGCTGTAGTTCAGCTCTCTGTTAAAAAGTCCACCTGGAGCGTACCACAGGCCACGGGGTCGTCAGGTAACAGGAAAAAACTATTTCGTAAATCGTGAACGTTTACCTTTACCAATAAACATTTCTTAATCAAGTTTAAAGAAGAAAAAAATTATATGGGCAAAAGTATCTGGGGGGATGAAATAAAAGCGAAAAGGACGAATAGGTAATACACCAATGCAAAACATGTAAACTACAAAAAAACTAATTCAATTCAAAATGACAACTGTCAATGAGACAACAATCATATATGCTAAGTAAAGTCTGTAATTGGAAAAATTAGACGATATCACGAAACCGCTGGCAATTGAAGGCCGAAGGCAAGGTTTTAGGCCAATCCGAAAATTTTAGGTTTGTTTTGGAATAGCTTTTATTTTTTAAATGTTTCGATACGTTCACATATAGCTTTTTGATACGCTCTACACAGGCCCTGTAATTATGATAATAAGTACTACCATATTTTTTATATTTGACATAGGTTTAATGATAATTAGTAAATCTTGTCCAAAAAATAGAAAGAAAAGTCTGGAAAACTGTGAGTGGTATCCCTGCTAAATTTCAGGGAAAGACCTCTCAATTAGGAAGAAGGATTTCAAAGGTGCAAGAAAATATGTAAAATATGTTTTCTGTACTTTTCTCTTTGCTTTTACATTATTTGAATCTTGCATTAGAATTTAAGACTAACAAGACTTAAATCGGTGAGATATTTCTGATTATATAATATGAAACATGTCTTTTTGAACAATTTTATTATACTATTTATGTTTTAGTGGTCAATTGACCATGTTACTTCTTTCAATTAAATTTCCTTTTATGCAAGGTCCTAGTTGAGATAAAAAAGTCAGTGTCACGAGCGGGATTCGAACCCACCTTCGGCTAAAAACGGCGCTGCTCTACCACTTGAGCTATCGTGACTTGATCCACTCAGACACCAACTTCCCTCTTCAACCTATTTAGCCGAAGGTCGTGGGTTCGAATCCCGCTCGTGACACTAACTTTTTCATTTCAACCTTACATAAAGACTTTTAATAATTGCAATTGTTAATTATATTTCCTACAGTTTGAACGTTGAAATTTGTGTTTTATTGTGTTTTATTAGTTTTTGACCTTATGGAGTCTGTTGACTTGACGATTTTGTCCCAAAATTGTAAAAGGTTTTGCGTGAAAGATAATTCAAAGCTCTCCTCTGATGGCTTTCATTGACTGATATAAAATTTTAAAAAGCAGCAACAGGTGAAAACGGTTGTCATCCGTTTACTGACCACTAAATTTCAATGTTTATGGTGAATGAACCGATCACTTATTAGGGTTTGCTGAGTCGTTGTTTGAAACAAACCAGCGAGCGAAGCCGGACCCAATTGGATAATTGGATCTGCGTCGAGTAGCATCGGGTAGCGTTGCATCGGGTAAGTGTGTTCCCCGATTAAGTAAATGGTTTACTTTACTTGCCGTTAACTTCGTTAAAACAACTTAGGATTTTAGGATTCTGAATATCAGAAGTTAAGTATAGTACGTACTTTATTGTTAGATTTCGTCTTGAGTTTGGCGTGTCGACCAACCCGAAGTTTGATTACTTCGGATCATTCTGATCAACCTAGCCTCGTGTATTGGTCCGTCAGACCATTTCCTTATTTTTAGTAGTTGGATTGTACAGAAGACAAGGATTATACAATCGAGCTTTTTAATATTATTAAACATTCAATTATTGAAAAACAACATAAAAACATAACATAAAACAACAACAAATGGACAATATTCGTATCATAGAAAAAGAAACCTACAACTAACAAATTCAGACTAAAAACAGCTCTAATTACCAAATAGTGACAAAGGTAAAAAAAAATAAACATAGAAATAAGTGACCCCCAAATAACGGTGTTTTCAGTATCACATGTCTATGCAGACATAGATATATCGGACAGACTGGAAGCGATTAAAGTGATCGATTGATTTGAAAGAACATCTCAAATCTTTCAGAGGAAGACTAATGCACAAACTCTAAAAACTAATCAACACACCACTAAAAACACATAACAAAAAGGAACGTTCAGAAGAAAGTATCGAAACCAATGGAACAAAAACCTAAAACTAACAACATCGGAAATTACTGAATCACCTCCACAATAAAAGCCATGACCACACGGCCCCCTACCGCAAATGCCTCTAACGACCCAATGACATATAAGCTCTACTCAGACGAAGTGACAGACCGTTCCTCACTGAGGATGGCGCAATGCCGAAACCCTTTTGAGTACTTAACAAACCCGCGAGTGAAGACAAACCCAATAAACGACCAGTCGGTTCTCCATAAGTTCACTGACCAACACTCAAAATCAACTGTAGCACACCGAAAGAAAAGATTGTTCTACACTTCCAGCAATTTGGTCGTTACAGTCCCACTAATTAACGCTTAGGCCTTTTCTTAAACAACAGAAAAATATTGTGATTCTAAATTTTGCTATTTTCGAAGAGCCACTGGAATTTTGAACGCATCAATTATAGTGATTAGTGGTGTTCAAGCATAAAAACAAATAAATCAGTAGAATTTTCACGCTCAAAATAATATTACGTCTAATTTCAATTAATTATTCTTTTTATATAAGGTTTGGGTTGAGACAAAAAAGTCAGTGTCACGAGCGGGATTTGAACCCACGACCTTCGGCTAAATACGCCGCTGCTCTACCACTTGAACTATCGTGACTTCAATCCTCTCGGACACCAACTCCCCATCTCTACCTACGACCTTTCGAATTTTCCCTCTTTTTGTCATTTTCAAAAATTCGAAGTGTGAATTTATGACAGACTTTATGATGTAAGTACAAACCAAAATTAAATAGTCAATTTCCCGGTATGTTCGCTCTATATGGCCATCACGTCTTCAGTATCCGGTTTGCAAGACAAAAGACATAATACAAATATGTCCTTCGATAGATCCTAGACCTTTTTATCGTAGAGATGACAGAATATGATATTTCGATGTACATTATTTCACAGTTGAGACCAACAGTAAATCCCGGCATTCACTAGGTCCCTAACCCAATAATGCAAGTAATTGCTCTCAACCATCCACCCTCGAGATCTCAGATTTTGATATGTTCAAATTCTTTATTATTCAACGTACGCAATGAGCCTCAACTAGGATTTTCCGTGGGCGTTGAATATAATTGTCCAATTAAATTTAGTAATCCGACAGTTGGTTTAACTCCGGCTGTAAGAGACAAAGGAAAATTGTCGGTGGAATTTTGTGGTCTGGAGTGTGGCGAAGCGTAGAAGAGGAGTTGGAAAATAGCGTGAAGACCTTTGGACCTGGCGACCTCGCTAATCAACGGAGCGTCCACAGACAACGAACCGGGGAGGAGAAGTCTGTAAATATCGGGCGTGTCCGTGGAGCCATTCTGAAGATGAGTTAGCAGTGTTTGTTTTAGGAGAATCTAGTCTCAATTAAAAGGCGAGGATCGTGCCCGCGAAACCATAACGGACTGCATATGAACAAGGCCCGCAGGGCTTTCGGTGATCACGGGTCTGTCCATGAAAGGGGATCCTTTTCGAATGCATTTCACAATTTTCTCTTTCCCCTATTAACGAGGTCAATTATGTCAGCCGTTGGAATGTACGAGCGATTCACTCTATTGACAACTGTTCAATCCCTCTTCCACAAAAAATTAACTGAAATCGCTCATGCTACATACCATCCGTCACTACTTATTATTACTCAAAAAGGCCGAAACCATTTATTGAATATTTACATTTAAACTTAAATTTTAGCAAAATTTTTTACTACTTTTGTTTTATTTGATAACCTTCCAACTATTACTCCTAAATATATGCTCTACGTGGAAAGACAACACACCCTCTCTTCTAGAATACCTTAAAGTAAAGCTTCATCTCTCCTATTTAGGGGACATTCTCGTTATCTGAACGAAGTCTATTTTTCCCTACTTATTTTATCAAAATTTAGGCTTTGCCGGTGTTCGTATCCTGTAAAGCGGACTCGCCAACGTTATCCTAATTCGCCCGCACCATAGGTCCAGTCGTGTGGTCCCATAGGTCCACTGTTGATATGGCTGCTGCTAACTACTTCTATGTTCGACAACAGGAGCCGCTGGATACGTGGCTAAATCGGGGAACACGCATGCAACGCTATCCGATTCTACCCGACGCAAATCCAAAGTCCAATTTTCCATAAGGTTGCATTACCCCCGTGCACATCTGCCCGATGCCATGCGACGCTACCCTACTCTACGCTCTGCGATCCCAACTGTCCAGATTTTCGTCGGGTAGCATCGAGTACAGTCGAAGACAAAAGAACCGGACACTCATATGTTTATTCAAACTTCAAAACATGTATTATTGTAGTATTAATTACAGCATACTTTTTTAATATAAACCAAATTAAACGAGATCAAAAATTCATTAGTTTTTATTAAAAAATTATAACGTTAATGGTTTCGTAGAAATGTGTGGTGATTATGACCGTTAATCGATATTTATTTAGAAATCGTGAGATGCGGTCTGGTGTGATGTAGATTTCAGAAAAACGTTTTCTTTATCGTGCCAACGTTTCGATCTTTATTGAGATCATCTTCAGCCTGGGATTTACAATCATTGTTTACATATAACAATTACATTTTGGATGTGGAAAAGTGAATTTATACATACCTATAATCTACCATACCTACCGATAAAATACCTATATCATCACATTACATTCCACACATCAAATATTTTTCACATAGTCTAATTTCCCAACAATTTAGCTTTTCTTTTCCTATTTATCCCTTTCTATATAATCCTGAAAGGATAATCTAGCCGAACCATTACCAACACATTTTTTTCCCTTTGTCGGCCCTTTTCCCCTCAAAGACGCCTTATACAAAAATGTCTTTTCTATACCGACATCCTTTTCCCCACCCCTTCAAAATCCAACGTATCTAAACACAAAATAGCAAAATCTCACTGGCACTCTCGACACGACACGCAAGAATGGCACAATTACACAGAAGACAAACACTTTGAGTGAGTAGAAATACTTTGTTTGAATATAAAATATATTTTGCATTGTATAAATTCACTTTTCCACATCCAAAATGTAATTGTTATATGTAAACAATCCCATGTTTGTAAATCCCAGGCCCTGAAGATGATCTCAATAAAGATCGAAACGTTGGCACGATAAAGAAATTTTTTTTCTGAAACCTACATCACACCAGACCGCATCTCACGAATTCTAAATTTAAAAAAAGTTTCGTAGAAAATCGATCAAAACACCGGAATTCCCTTTTTTGATATGATGAATTTAACTAACAATTTATTACACGGTTTTGCTCATAAAATTTATCTAACAATTTATTTCACGATTTTGCTCATAATATTATACCATTTTCGTCGAGTAGCATCACAACAGAACACTCACATTTTTTGTAGTTTATTTCAAACTATGTATATGTAATTTTGTCGTTATATTAATTACAACATTCTTATTTTATTGTACACCTAATTAAACGAGATCAAAAATTCATGAGTTTTTATAAGAATTATTCGGTTACGCAGAAAATTTATCGAAACACCGGAATAATTTTCGGAATTTAAAATAATTTAACTAACAATTTATTATATAGTTTTGCTCAAAATAGTGCATTAAGAACAAAAGAGGCGTTGCGATTGGGATACAGATTTGTGATACACGCTGTGTGACTACGTGGCGTGCGCTTGACGTCGCGTAGATGTGCACACCCTACCAAAACGTGACAAGGCATCGGGAAGCATCGGGTAACGTCGCATAGCGTTGTATCGGGTAACTGTATTCCCAGCTTAAAAAGCTGCGTACCCTTATCCACATGGCTGCAGGCAAGAGACAGCCACGACCTCAAGGCTAAATGGAAGTGTGAGGTGAACAGACGAGATTCCCTGAGCGACTTTTTCGTACGCTCATGCATCCTCTTGCCCCCATTAATTAACAACCGCCACAAAATGCTTTTCCGGTGCGGCTCCATGAGGTCGTCCATCAGCACCCCGTAGTTTTGTGTCTTGAAGTCCAACGCGTCCGCAGTCACATACTTCACTACGAAAGTTTAGGATAATTACACAATCCTGTGCCCGGTGGGAAGCTTCTAGCTCGTCTCACGAAGATTGGCAACAAGGACCTGGAGGACATCATCGTGCCTCCTCACTAAGTTTGAGTGAATTCCTGAGCACGTCGACAGGACGTGAGAGAGCGTCAAAATTACTGCTACCTCTTTGATTAACGCCAACTGTTTTCCTTGCCCGAAACGGTAATTCACTTGCTCATGATTGTAATCTGGACTTATTTTTACTTAAGCAAAGATGAAAAATATTTTTGAACATTCCAGGTTTTTGTAACATTTATTCTTCCAGAGATATCGAAGGTATAAATATATTTACATAAAAGTAAAGTTAAATAATGATACGTCAAGTTGTCGCAAAGACGATTTTTACTGACATCGTGATATAATTTAGATAACCTATTAAATTAAATGGTTTCACATATCGCACAGTTGTAGACGAAAAATAATGGGAAAAATGCAAAACAGAAAAACAACAATCTTAAATAGTAATAAAACTCAGCCCAAACAACAGGCTAATTCTTAGACCTTAATTTCGAAGTAGATATAACCTAGCTCAAAATAATGAAACGCTGATGGAAATCAGCATGTGAACGAAATTAATGTATAGTAAATCCTGATTGATTCATTGAATACTTAAACAATACGTCCGCACACACAATTCTTCAGAACATGACATTTATTTTTCACCATTTACAAGGCAAACGAAACATTCTTAGATCAAAAGCGTTCTGACGATATTTTTTTCGCAAGCGATTTGGCGTATAAAAGTTCAACAGTGCTCGACCAACAACCTTCAGAACATGGCATTTGTTTCAGACCGTTTTCACACCAAATGTCACGTTCTTTGGGCAAAAGAGTTCTGGCAAAGTATTGCATATATAAAATAAACTTTGTTTCTATAAAAAATGCGTTAATGGTTGATTTCATTGGCCTTACCCGACAATCAGAAGACAGAAACATCTTGAAGACACACTTAGTGGATTGGGAGGAAGAATTGCGTTGATGATGTCCTCAATATGTCGGAAAAACGTCCTTGGCAATTTATGAATAAGAAAGTGAATTAGCCATTACAACGGAAGGAGTTAACCCGACGGTTCCAGCGCTCAGACTAATTTTATTCTTGGAAAGCTTGTCTGGAGTTTTGACAAAGATCCAGACCGCTTCCTGTAGGACGTGGATGATGCTCAACCTATAGGCCTCGCCGGCGAAACATTTTTTGTTTTATAAAGGGGCCAGACGTGTTTCATATCCGTCCAGGACGCTAACGAAGGAAGGGTGATAAGGCGGAACCGACAAGTCTAAATTTAGATTTCAAAAGTAAAATATAATTCATTAGGAACCCATTAATCCAAAATAAAAGAACCCAGAAAGAAAAATAAATAATTGTCCATTATTCCATCTTTATTTTTTTTTTTTTAATCATTTACAATAATCCATTTATGTTTTAGTGGTCTAATTGACCACGTTAGTTCTTTCAATTAATCATTCTTTTTATTTAAGGTCTTGGTTGAGATGAAAAAGGTAGTGTTACGAGCGGGATTCGAACCCACGACCTTCCGCTCGTGACACCAATTTTTTTATATCAGCCAATATGTTACTTAAATTAATTTAAAGAAGTTATTTGACCAATCGGACCACGAAATATAAAGTAGTTGGTGTCGGAGTGGATCTTAGACGCGATAGCTCAAGTGGTACAGCAGAGGCGGATTGAGCCGAAGGTCCTGGGTTCGAATCCCGCTCGTGACAATAACATTTTTATTTCAGCCAACACCTTACATAAAGAGATTAATAAATTGAAAGAAGTTATTTGGTCAATCGGACCACGAAATATAATGTTGTTGGTGTCCGAGTGGATCGAAGTCACTCAAGTGGTACAGCAGAGGCGGATTGAGCCGAAGGTCCTGGGTTCGAATCCCGCTCGTGACAATAACATTTTTATTTCAGCCAACACCTTACATAAAGAGATTAATAAATTGAAAGAAGTTATTTGGTCAATCGGACCACGAAATATAATGTTGTTGGTGTCCGAGTGGATCGAAGTCACGATAGCTCAAGTGGTTAGAGCACAACAAGCCGAAGGTCGTGGGTTCAAATCCCGCTCGTGACACTAGCTTTTTCATCTCATCCAAGACCTTACATCAAAAGAATAATTAATTTACAGTAATGTTTATCAATACACTTTTGCGAATTGTTGTTTGTCTGATCGGTATGGTCACGAGTGACTCCTTATCTGACTTTGTTCAACGATGAGCTTGTAATCTACATCATAATCAATAATGATGGGTCAAGGCGATGGAACGAATACATTATCCGCACTCATTAGTTATGTTTAGGAGCGATACATACATTGAGAGGCAAAAAAAAGTACTCACCCTTAAGATTTTTAATTATCTCTTAACAATCCTTCATTAATCATCTTACAACAATATTTGGTCTCTTTTAAAGGATTAGATGTAAATAAAATACAGATAAAATATCCCACTTGAGATTACAATTGGATTTTGTAAATAAATCTTTGAATAATGCTCTGAAAAGTTCTAACGATCCGGTGGTCCTAATCTGTCTAAGCTGTACCGTTTTTAAGTTTCATATTTGAGTGATGGTTTTAAGATGCAGATTCGGCTAGATAGCTGTGTTGGAAGATGGAAGCGTACGTGGCCTGGGTGTTTAACTTACCAGGAACAACTGTTCGAAAGGTCTTGCGTCGCTACCAAGATACTGCAGGTTCTCAAGAAGGCATCAGGGCACTGTCGTGTCACCTCTCATAGAAATGAAGGTTTTATTGGTTCGTAATCAGTAATCGACATTCTACCGTGGATGAGATCGACGACTTCAAAAAGTAAGAAATATTAGTGTAAGTTTTCGCACTGTAAGAAGATATTCAGAAGCTGGATACTTGCGAGAAAGCCTGCTACACAACTTCTGAAAACGCACAGACCAGTTAAGTTTCAAAATAAATCATGTTAACTGGTCTGAGTAAGCTTGGAGTAAAATCTGTTTCCAGAAGAGTAGAAGTTTTGAAATCTTCGACGCCGAGAGCGGTTTTGGTGAAAAATAGGAGAGCGATATATCCCCTCAGGCCATCCTAAACCATTCCAAAAAGAATGTCCAGGTTACGACCTAATCACACCCATCATCCTATCCCAACTACCTAAAAAAGCCAATATCTTTACAATCTACGTATTCAACGCAGACCTACAACCCATTTCCCCACCTGTTGTTCCATCAGGATGCTCCCAAAACCTAAGAAACCAAACCACCTTCCTAGCTCCTACCGACCCATCAGTCTGTTGTCCATTATTGGCAAATACTGGAAAAGCTCCTATTGATACGCTTGTCCAAGGAAATTCCTACAAACACAATTCCCCATCACCAATTCGGCTTTCGGAATTGCCACTCAACTGTACAACAAGCACATCACATAATCGACGTTATTTCCATATGCCTTGAGCTAAAGCTGTATTGCCCGGGTGTATTCTTGGATATACATCAAGCCTTTGACCGTGTATGGCACTCTGGGCTGCTGTGGAAGCTCAAGAACATCCTACCTGTAACCTATTACCTTATCATAAAATCCTATCTTAACGATCGTTACTTCCAAGTATCCCACAAAAATTCATTGTCTCCTATCCATCCTATTCTAGTAGGTGTCCCACAGGGCAGCGTGCTCGCTCCGTTCCTTTATTTAATATATACCTTCGACCTACCTACGCAACCTAACACTATCATAGTACATCTCGCTCATCGTATGGATTTAATAACGGCTACCATCACTGGATGGTACTGTATAAGCTTTCATGTTACCGCTATATCCCCTCAATATTTTTACTCCGGAGAAGCTATGGAGTGGTGTAATGGTTTGGGCAGCTACGGAAGGTCGCACGAACTTGATTTTCATCCAGAGTTCCCTAACAGCTGCGCGATACATTGAAGCTGTGTTATCTGAAGTTGTTCCTTATATGCCACTAATTGGCGATAGTTTTATTGTGATGAATTCAGGGCACCACACAACTGGGATCGTTGGTTACACTTGAAACGGGCTTCACTTCAATGTTCGTAGTGGCCAGGATGTAGTCCCGACAACAAAACCACGGTGACTACTTTTTTGCCTCTCAGTATAGAACATAAAATGGGTCATATAAAGTTTAATGTTTTTATGCCCTCTCCTAAACACACCTAAGTTATATGGGAGGATATTTACAAGATTTAAGAAAATCGTGCCGCGATATTTTAATTGACCATTGAAAAAACGTGCACTCTATGGGGATGCCGCATGCCGGCGGTTTCAGATTTCAACAACAAAACCGTACTCAAAACAACTGGATCACGATTCGCGGATGCAGATCCGCGGATCGATAAAACGCCGACGCCCAGCCGGAGGTCGTGACTCGCAATAATTCGGAGGCCTCAAGCTGTGGCCGATTTCACCTTTGGTTAGAGGTCCGAAACCGAAACCGTTTGAAGTCCCATCTTCTATTAAAAAAAAGACACAAACGTCGGGAAGTCATAGCCCATTTGGGCATTTGTCGCCATCATAGAATTACTTATAGCATAGAACACGTGAATTCAACACTTACACAAAAAGAAGGGTCGTGTAATCACGCAATTCATGTTTTAACCATCCAACCGTTTATTGCATTTAATAATACATCTAAGACCCTCTGCATGGGAAATGTGGAACACATCGATTCTTCCAAGGATGTTTAATTTAGCTTTCAAAGAAAGAATGTCTAAAATGTGAGCTTTTGGCAAACAACCTAGACGAGATCTCAATTAGTAAACACACGATAACGATTTGAATATTATGAAGACACGGGTAGGAAAAAAACCATCTAACTGAAAATAAACTTATTGTTCTAGGCAAAACACAAATATTCTCGAGTAACTATAACGTTTTAATCCTCTTATATAAGGAGAAATATATAGAATGTATAGAAATATATCCTCTTATGGCGTATAAAGAAAATATAAAAATGAAGAGATTGTATTTTTTGGTGAAGATCTTGCAAGTATTGAGAAGTGTCAACAGGCTAACACAAAACTTTGATTTTGAAAAAGTTTGATTAACATCTTGCCGAAGTTCTGAGAAACGAAACTGCGGCATAACACACCGCTTGAACAGAGTCTGAGTTGAACTGACACGCTTACTGTACTTCTGAGAAACTAAACTGCGGGATAACATACCACTTGAACATAACGGGAGTTTGACTGACTCGCTTACTGTAGTTCTGAGAAATTAAACTGCGGTATAACATACCGTTTGAACATAACCTGAGTTTGATTGACAAGCTTATTGTAGTTCTGAGAAACGAAACTGCGGGATAAAACACCGCTTGAACAGAACATATGTTTGACTGACACGCTTACTGTAGTTCTAAGAAACGAAACTGCAGCAATGCACCACCGTCCTTCTACAGAGCTCAATTTGACAAACATACTTGCTGTAGGTCTAAGAAACGAAATGGGATGGTAGACAGTAATTATTGAGAACCTCAGTTTTACTAACATGTTGCCCTTATTCAGAACATAAATTTGCCTAATTAATTTGCTTTAGTTCTGAAAAACAAAGCTGCATGGAAAGACGGTAGTTGTTACCAACCTCAGTTTTACTATCATACTTTCTGAAGCTCTGAAGTGTTTCTACAGAGCTATATTTGACTAATATACTTGCTGTAGTTCTAAGTAACGAAACGGCATGCAAATATCTGCTTATTCAGATCCTTAGTTCGACTGACGTACTTGCTGTAGTTTTGAGAAAGGAAACTGCAGCAATGTATAGCTCTTATTCAAATCTTTAGTTTTATTGACTTGCTGTAGTTTTGACAAAAGGAAACTCCAGCAAAGCATAGTGCTTATTCAGATCCTCATTGATTATCATACTTGTTGAAAGAAATTAATAGAAATAGTTAAAGTGAGAACATCAATTCGCGATTTGAAAACAATGGATCTGTCTAACTGCTTTAATGGGGTTAAATTGCTAGTTAATGAGGAGAGCCTTCGTTTTCAAACTGTGTATTTGCTGTAGTTCTTAGCAACGATACTGAATGCTATCACAGAGCTAATACATAAGCTCAGGTTAACTAATAGAAAAATGGCAAAAGGGAGGGAAAATTCAAAAGGTGGGGTTGAGATGGGAAGTTGGTGTCTGAGTGGATCGAAGTCACGATAGCTCAAGTGGTAGAGCAGCGGCGTATCGATCCGAAGATCGTGGGTTCGAATCCCGCTCGTGCCATTGACTTTTTTATCTCAACCAAAAACCTTAATTAACTGTAATATATTAATTGGTCAAGCGGACCACGAAATTAGTGAATTTAACTAATAGACTTGCTATAGTTCTAAAAGGAGAAGCAGCAGGTTAATAAATTGTTCAGATTAAATGAGACTACATGAATTTCTGCCGAAAACAAAACGCGCACAACTATTTTGACTGTTCAACTCAAATTCCTGACAATGATATAAAAAATATAATATATAAAAATGTTAATAATTCGGAGAAAATATGTTTTTAGAGAGGGGTCATGTTATATCATTTCGTATACGCAATTCTTTCGAGTAGAATATATTTGAAAAATATTGACGGCACGTGCACGGCTTAATGCAGTTTTAGCGCGCATCAAGACAAATCTTGAAAAACGGGCTGCAATTTAAAACGGAAATGATATCATTATTTATTCACTCGGAACCATTTTTCATTCAAATTCATCTTTTTATTTAAAAAATAGCTTTCACCCACGCCTACAATTTACACATGAAATCGAAAACAACAAAACAATACCATTTTTAGATACACTTGTAATAAAACAACCAGATGGCACATTAATCACAGATTGGTACCAAAAACCAAGAAACACAGATCGCTACCTCAACTTTAAATCTCACCATCCTCTTCATACAATAGTAAACACGGCCAAAGGGTTACTTCACAGAATGATTACCCTGAGCCATGAATCATTTCACCACAAGAACATAAAGATATTCAAACAGATCCTCCATAACAATCTCTACCCTAAACACATAATTAACAGAATAATCAACAACTACAACACAACACTAACACATTCCACTATTACTAATAATACTACATTAAGTACATCAAATACAAACAAACAAGCATACATTTCCATACCATTTATTCAAGGCCTATCACACAAATTAAACACTTTTCTCTCGTCCGATAACTTCAAAATAGCTTTCAAAAATTATAAAACAATTCAAACACTTTTTTCCAAAGTTAAAGATCCCACTCCAATAATAAATAAATCTGACGTAATCTACAAGATCAACTGTTCAAACTGTCCGGCAACTTACATCGGTCTTACATCCCAATATCTGGACAAGAGAGTAAAGCAACATATCTATGATTGCAAAAAACCCAAGCAAAATCCTACAGCACTCGCTACCCACCACTTTGAACACCAACACAATTTTGACTTCAAAAATCCAAAAATATTACATACAGAACAAAACAAATATAAACGTAATTTCTTAGAAATGGTTTATATCAACAGAGATAAACACAGCATCAATTACAGAACAGATACATGCAAACTCAGTCGCAGCTACGCCAATATCATTAATCAAATACAATACAAATAACATACATACATCATTACATTACATTCCACACATCAAATACTTTTCACATAGTCTAATTTTCCAACAATTTAGCTTTCCTTTTCCTATTTATCCCCTTTCTATATAATCCTGAAAGAATAATCTGGCCGAACTATTACCAACACATTGTTCCCCTTTGTCGGCTTTTTTCACTTCAAAGGAGCCGACGCCTTGCACAAAATTGTCTTTTATATACCGACTTCCTTCCCCACCCCCTCAAAACCAAACATACATAAACATGAAACAGCAAAATCTCACTGGCACTCTCAACACGACACACAAGGATGGCACAATTACACAGAAGACAAACACTTTGAGTGAGTAGAAATACTTTGTTTGAATATAAAATATATTTTGCATTGTATAAATTCACTTATCCACATCCTAAATGTATTTGTTAAATGTAAACATTGTTTGTAAATCCCAGGCCCTGAAGATGATCTCAATAAAAGATTTAAATGTTGGTACGATGAAGAAAGTGTTTTTCTGAAACCTACATCACTCCCGACCGCATCTCACGATATCTGAATAACTATAGATTAACGGTCACTAATCTCTACACATTTATTTAAAAAATTGATTTTCCACAGGGAAGGTAATATTTAGTAACGTTACGCATATCAGCATTGATTTGCACGTCTTAATTGTTTACTCCGTTATGAACAAGAAAATATTAACAACTTTCAATGGTTTTACAACCGTGTTAATTACTAGTAGGATAGGCATAACGAAATGTACTGAAACGACCAATTTGCAGGTTCATTAACCTTCAAGAAGAAATGCCTAGTTAAAATTGATGTGGATAATTGTCTTTGTAGTCAAGAATTTGCAGTTTTATTTATATCAACACTTCAGGACTGGTTAACTTCATTGAAAGGGGTATTCAGGATCTTTGTGTTAACCCTGTTAACTCTGTTAGGCCCTGTTAGATCGAGAAAAATGATGACGTAGAATTGTTAGAATCGGCTAGTTAACATTGCTCCAACAGGCCAGGGCCAATGTAAGATGTTAGGTCGAAAATGTAGTCACATTTCTATCCGTTAGGGCGTAGGTAACCAACATGGCAGCCATGAATTTACCAGCTGTTTTTTGTTAACACATACTTTTATTCTTAAATTCTCATTAATTACATCAGACAAATACAATTCTTTTGTTAATTTCTGACCTATCCTTATACTCTCATACATAATAGATACATCCCATATCCTATAAAGTTGTAGGCTGTTAGACGTTAAGATATAGGTTATATATGTCGGCAAGAATTGAAGCATGTCATTTTTTAGTACTTTTCGAGTGCATAGATAGCATTTGGAATGAAAAAGTTCATTAATTTTCCTCTTTTATAAACTTCTGCCATCTTACAATTTAACCCAAAAGAAAACCAAAACAAACCACAAGCCCTCAAGGACTTTTATAGCTTTCTTTTTGGTTCTACCAATAGCCACGCGCAGCATTGCGGAAAAATTAACGTTTAACATGCTAGGAAAAGAAGGGGTCGTTCACGATTTTACTGGACATTTCTCTATTCGAGTTAACACGAGTTAACATCGTGAATACCCCATTGTCTGACGATACAATATATATTATAAATAAACATAACCGTTCAGTGTAGAGAAAAGAGAAAGTTGAAAAATCTGTCGCATCTTTCATTTCATAAGTTAAACAATAGTCAACTCACCAAATGTCAACAGAAGAGAGAAACGTCTGAGCGGTAGCCGGGTCCAACTCAAACTGATAACGGACACGCTTCCGTTCGGGTTGCGTCACTCAATTTGAATTCAAACCGTCGGTTATCTCAGCAGGGAAATATTATCTATTAACGGACAGATCAATTAATCGAGACGGAACGAAGATCATCAACGTGGGAAGAATCTCAAGCGACGCGACAAGTCAAAAACATCTAGATATAAATTGAACGACAAAAATATGTAGAAATAGTAAACAATTTTAATGTCTTGATTAATGATCACGCACCATATGGTACGTTTAGCACCATCCTGTTTAATTAAATGCAGAACGTGTATCTCTTTTATAAAAACCTTGCTACCGGCAAATCGTGAGTTTCTCCTAAAGGTCGGACTCTTTTACTACCGGCGTGGGTGGTTCCCTGCGCTATCCATTTCGCAACAAGCGGACATGCCCGACTTATACCTAATTCGAGCTTTATGGGAAGCAGGGAAAGGTTTTTCGCGTCTCCTTATCAGATCGGTTCCCGCGTCCACAAATCAAGTCTATCACAGCGAGTTCTCTTTCCTTATTCGGACCGCGGCCGTTAGCGCCTTCTCATGGGCCGATGGAAAGTGCAGTCGCTGTTGAAAAACGATTTATTTTTCTCGCTTTCGTTGGAAAGAAATAGGGTGGAATGAGAACAAACTGTGTCAACACATTTCCCTGCAGGAGGAAGTTTTTGGTCGTGTCAAGAGCAAAACTTGCTCCTCGAGAATCTGAGGAATCGTCCTCAGCCCTTTATGAAAGTCATATGTGGTTACACACGGGCCAAATCCCGCTTAGGTGCCCTTTATGCAGAAAAAGGTTGCTCGACGTGTTTCACATAATGGAAGCTTGTCAAGCAATGGCAACTTACAGAGAGCGTGTAGGCATGCCGCCGAAGTTAAGTTTCGCGCACAGTAGCGAGTTTCTTTATCGGGGTATGCGCACTCCCCTAAGGTCCAATAAAGATTACCCAATATGGTAATAAGAAGAATATGAAACATCATTCAATAGCAATGAAACAGGAGAAGATATCCCTCGTTGGACCTTGCTCGTGGAATACGCCATTATTTTTGAGCCAAAGCCAGCGTATGTGTCCGGCATGTACAAAAAGTTTGTTCGATATGTCCAACCTAATTAAAAGGTGCAATTCTTTGATTCCATATAGAGAACGTGTAGGAATGCCTCCCGGGTGTTCTGTTCCTATTTTTTAAGCAAACAGGGTAATAGTAATGATAGATCTTTGTCCTTAGCGTGTTGGAGAGTGAATGTATTTATTAGCGCGAATGGTAATGGGAAAGGGCCTATGCAGGAATACAAAATACATCAACCCTCAATTAGCTGCTATATAATAGTTGTAAAGGTGGTAGTACCATGTGAGTGAATTATTTATTAGCAGTATATCAAAACCTCTTTTAAATATATTCTTAAAATTTGGTAAGAATTTTGGACGAGGACTGGAGACCAACCCAATCTACCCACTAGTTTATAGTGAGGTGTTATAAAAAACACTTATGATGCTGCATATTTGTATGCGAATCAGTGAACTCATACAGAACCGGCACAGGGTCTTCACTCGCGTTTTCGTTCAACTGATCAAATACTTTTCGGCATTGCGTCATCATCAGTGAGAAACTCTAGTTCAACAAACCCGCGAGTAAAGACGTACACGATAAGTTACCCAGTGCCAGTTCAAAAGGCATAAACGACCTTCCATCCAACGGCGGGTTGGATTTATGTTGTTTTTCCGTTTTTTGTTTATTGAATAAAATTTATTATTACAAGGCTATTATTATTTCAAATTTAAGACAACTAGATAAATTATATGGCCTGGTTCAGAAGAATTATTTATTATTGTTAAACTATCGAGGGGAGGGCTATTTTGTCGGCTGTGTTCAACAACTCGAATCTAAATTTTCACTAATTGCTATAATTTTTATGGTCATTTAATGTACAGTTGGGTTTAATCAAGCGGCATGACACAGAAATATTTCTAACCGGTTCACTTACGTCTGAACTACAACACTATTACATTTCCAATAGACAAAACTACTTTCACCAATTGTCAAATGGAAAAAAAAATCTCGAGGACAGAATTATACCTTTATTAAACTAATAGAATTAATATTGAGAAAGCTAAGAAAAGAAGTTCCAGACTCCCTCCCAAAAAAGTCCGCCTATCAAATACATTATGCCAACCTCACTTCACTTTTACTTTTATGAGCAGCATAGTCCTTTTATTTTTATTGCTTAACACTTGGCCAGTTTCTGAATGAGCAATTAGAGTCTGGGAACTTTTTTCTTTGCATATGAGTTCTCTACCTTCCCTTTAACCACCTCTCCTGTGTGAACGCACATCGTCCTTGTGATTTAATCTTAGTTCTGTCAGGTCATGGGCTAAAAAAAAGAACGGACTTGGCCATAATGTAGATACCATTGATAGGCTAATTTTTTCGAGGGTGTCTGGACTTGGTCTTTTTTTCACGATTAGATTTTTGTTGGGATATTAACTTCGTTAGATAACGTAAAAGTCATCATCTTCCCTTTGTAACGCATTTGATTTTCATTACCTAACAAACTTTATTATATCCGCCATGTTTTGCAGATCGTGTCGTCGGCGAGCGAGGCAATCCCGAAAAAATGATTTGCCTCCCAATTAGGAAATTGTGGGGGAAAGTATTTGCGGATTCGAAGCCGGATTCCCACGGTTGACCTATGTTGTAATTACGCCGGCAAAGTCACCTCGCCCTTCTCAGGAAGAAGGGGCTAATTTCTTTATGTCTTGTCTTGTAAATAAAGTCCACCGGAGGCTATAAGGTCTCGTTTCTGAAGAGGGGCGGCTGAAGAATCGGCCACCGGGGACTGTGAAGAAAGCCTCCAGCCTCCCAGAAGGCCTGCAACTCGCATTATTCATTCATCAAGATTCACTGTGGTTTCTTGCACAAAAAACTTGGCTTCTTGAGAAAAAACTTTTTGTACGATGCAATGGCCAATTAAAAACCCTTTAGGCCCAAGAATACTGTTAGTGTCAGTGGTTTATGATTTATGAACATAGGCCAAGCCGGAAAAACAAGCTTTGCAAAATTTATCCGAGATAAAAAGAAAATGGTAATAACAAACCGGCATTTAAAAGAAAAATCAGTATTCCGAAACTGTATTTCCGAATAACAAATGCGTAAGGATGAATATTCAACAACACACTTCATTTTTTGTAAGACGACCCCCGGAAGAGAAATCAGATCATAAATTATAATATTTCCTTTTTAGAATTTAAAAAAAGACCCCACAGTTAAACAAGGACAATTTTTAAATAATAGAAGAGACAAATTAGAAAATAATGGAGGTACATTAATAATTAACGTAAGGCACGCTTTGTGTACGCAATGATGACCCAAACGCAGTGATCCAGTGGTATTTAATTAACGCAGTAAACAAAAAAGCTTAAAAGTGCCTACCTATAATTTATTATTTAATGTTTTTGGGTTCATATAACGACCACTGATGTAAGTTGTGTAAACTTTCACAAGTGAGCTCACGCGATGGAATAAAAACATCCATTAAATGCCTGTCCGTTCAAGAAATAACAGAAACCAAATTATGACTGTCCATACGTATAAAAAGTTGTGAATATGATGTCGATTTTAATTTTTACAAAAACATAATGTATATAAACATAGCTTTTATTAAAGTGAAATATAATTGATTAAAATCAGGTTTAATTATGTTCAGTTAATTCTTCTTGAAAAGAGTTCAACGATATAAAATACCGAAGGTGTTCTCGAGTTTTTGATTAATGGAAAATAATTAGTAAAGTAAAAAGTAAGGTAATTCCTGTCAGGCGTATTGCACTTCCAAGCTCCCTCCAACACAAAAATCTTGAGCTTATCGAACACTGCTAAAAGAAGTGGAAGATTAGTCTAAATGAAAAGAATTTGGTGAATGTTCGCACTGAAAAAACAGTAGGGATATTGACGATCTTTGTGTTAACCCTGTTAATTCTGGTGGTCTTGTTAGATCGACAAAACTGATAACGTAGACTTGTAAGAATCGGCTAATTAACATTGTTCGATCTAACAGGCCAGAATCAATGTTAGGTGTTTAGTCGAAAATGTAGTCACATTTCTATCCGTTAGGGCGTAGGTAACCAACATGGCAGGCATGAATTTAACAGCTGTTTTCTGTTTACACGTATTTTTATTCTTAAGTACGCATTTATTAAATCAGCCTCAAAGTCATCAAGTTTTATATGGGAGAAGGTTGTGTAAAAGGTGTTTGTATTCTTCCTTTATAAAAGTGCATTATTTTCGATTTCGCAAATTTGACTTACAATCTATTCAGAAGGAAATATTAGGGGTATTCACGATATCTGTGTAAACCATGTTAACTCTGTTAAGTCCTGTTAGATCGAGAAAAATGATGACTTGTAAGAATCGGCAGTCAAAATTGCTCGATCTAACAGGCCAAGGCCAATGTAAGATGTTTGATCGAAAATGTAGTCACACTGCTACCCGTTAGGGCATAGGTAACCAACATGGCAGCCATGAATTTAACAGCTGTTCTTTTGTTTACACGTATGTTTATTGTGAAATATGCATTAAGTAAATCAGACAAATACATTTCTTTTGTTAATTTCTGACCTATCCTTATACTCTCATACATAATAGATACATCCCATACTGGTTAACTTCATTGAAAAAGTAGGGATATTCAGGATCTTTGTGTTAACCCTGTTAATTTGTTAGGTCCTGTTAGATCGAGAAAAATGATGACGTAGAATTGTTAGAATCGGCTAGTTAACATTGCTCGATGTAACAGACCAGGGCCAATGTAAGATGTTAGGTCGAAAATGTAGTCACATTGATATCCGTTAGGGCGTAGGTAACCAACATGGCAGCCATGAATTTAATAGCTGTTTTTTTTAACACATACTTTTATTCTTAAATACTCATTAATTACATCAGACAAATACTTTTCTTTACTTAATTTCTGACCTATCCTTATACTCTCATACATAATAGATACATCCCATATCCTATAAAATTGAGGCTGTTAGAGGTTAGGATGCAAGTTAGGTATGTCGGCAAGAATTGAAGCATGTCATTTGTTAGTACTTTTCGAGTGCATAGATAGGAGTTTGAAGGAAAGAGTTTCCTCTTTTATTAACTTCTGGCATCTTACAATTTAACACAAAAGAAAACCAAAACAAACCACAACAAGCCTTCAAGGGCTGTTATAGCTTTATTTGTGGTTCTGCCAACCGCCACACGCAATTACGTTAAAATAACATGCTAAGGAAAGAAGGGGTCGTTCACGATCTTACTGGACATTTCGCTATTCGATTTAACACGAGTTAATATCTTACAAACATCGTGACCCCCCCCCCTATTCTTGCTCTCCACGGTACATCAACATCAAAGAAAAAGCATTATCCATTCATGTCAAATACCTAGGGCCTAGACGGCAGAGTAACTAATCCCACAAGACTTAAGAAACAACAACATAACAAGACTTGGACAACTACGAAGACTTCTAGGACGAAAACCTTATACGAAACTTAACTGCAACCACTGTTCGGAGTGAAACTGTGGAGTTCTGCCAGACTATCCAACATCCAGGGCATCCAATCCATCCAAACAAGTCTTCAGACAAATTATCAAAGCTCCTTACTACCTACTTCAACGAACTGATCTCTCTTGACCAGTTGATCTCTGAACTTAAAAATCTTGCCACCCCGGAGCTAAAATCAATCGGTGCAAATCACTTTACAATATATTTTACATGTTATTGCCCAGTGAAATTCCATGGGCTGAACCTGCATTCTATCCCAGAACCATTAGTATGGCAAATACTAGTCGGACGCCTTAACACCTTAACGGGCTCGGTGACCGCTGTCCCAAGTACAAAATGTGTTAACTATTAACGCACTATCGTCTGATGTCCGGTGAAATTTTGTCTGATTAGTTTTAAAAGAAAGTCGATCCCACAATTTCATTATTTTGTAAATACTAAAATGAAGTGATACTACGGTGGCCGAGTGGTAAAGGATTTTAAGGCGGCCGACTCGAATTTGCCAGGCTAGCAGTTCTGAGTTCGAATTCCGCCATAGCCCATTCCTTTTAGTTAATCATTAACATTACCGTTAATAAGGTTAGTGGAAAATGATTGTCAGGCCTATCCATTGGAATCGCAGGCGAAGGAGTCAAATCATTTTACAGATACAAATTCCATGGAGTACGCCGGGATTCGAAACCAGAATTATTGAGTCGGACGCCTTAACTCCTCAACCACTCGATCGGGAGAACCGCTACCTTTCGAATGTCACATCGATTTTTTTTATTAGAGCGGGTGAAAAAATCTTAATATGTAAAACTTGCAAACCAACTTTTACTCACCCTTCACCGGCTGCACATTCGCTGCATACCGTGTTAATAACCTTTTCAAGTTATATCAGCATTTTTTTACTTTCCGAAATTAAAAACTAATCTCAAGAATGACAAAGTTCCATTACATTAGGAATGAATATAAATTAACAAAACGGTAAAAAAAGCTTATAAATAAAAAAGTCAATGGCACGAGCGGGATTCGAACCCACGATCTTCGGCTTGATACGCCGCTACTCTACCACTTGAGCTATCGTGACTTCGATCCACTCGGACACCAACTTCCTATATCAACCCGACCTTTTGAGTTTTCCCTCCTTTTTGCCATTTTAGTAGCGGCGTATCAAGCCGAAGATCGTGAGTTCGAATCCCGCTCGTGCCATTGACTTTTTATCTCAACTAAAAGCCTTAATTAATTATAAAATATTAATTGGTCAAGCGGACCACAAAATTAGTGAACTTATAAATAAACTTCATTCGATGTACAAAAGAGAAATCCGACAAATTTTCTAATAAATGCAATATTTATCAGGAAAGATATCACTTTAATTAGGTTATATTGTTCTGAGTGTGTTTGTAAGAAACGGCACCTTTATAAGAATGGCTTTGTTTTCTGCAGCACCTGTTGCCTGCTCTCTAACTCGATTTAGCCTTCTTTGAAGACCTATGGCTTGTTTTAATTAAGAAATTGACCTAAGAGTTTTATTTTTAAAAGAAACACAACTTTAACCTTTAATACAAAGCTTCGACTTTCATTAGCCGAGGTAGAAAGGCTCTTGTAATTAAGAATGGAGCAAGACATTAGCTGCAAGTAATCCCCCCAGTTTTAATTTACTTGTCCTTCATTTCACCGTGTGTGTTCTTAAGTTTGTAATAGAACAATCCCCCTTTTGTTTTTCACCGTATTAGAAAGTCAGCGTTCGTATTCCATGGGTTTTTAGTCCGTCGAAGAGGATTTTTAGGGGGGCCTTGGAAACAGGGCTACTTGGCATCCAAATCCGCCCTGAATGATAAATCCCGAACGAGTGAGCATTCCTCCCAGACGGACGTGTTATCCTTTCCGAAGCGAGACGTGTCCGGAGTCATCCTTCGGAATAAATAATCGACGTGATTAAGGGGAATCGTCCGTCTGAATGAGAACCAATTGGTGGGAATTCGGAACGGACGCCTTTATAAAAGCTGGAATTTCAACATACCATATTTAGTACACAAAAATATGCATGTTGCATAGGGGAACAATGAGAAAGTTTGTTACACTCCAATAAAAGCAATATAATTATATTTCATTATCATAATATATATATGGTTCGAATCCCGCTGGTGACACAGGCTTTTTCGTTTCAACCCAGACCGTACGTGCAAAGAATAATTAATTGAAAGAGGTAATTTGGTTAATTTGGTCAATCAGACCACTAAACATAATGACTGTAATAACTAAAACGACGTATAACTTCACTCCCCGTGACTACTTCACGTCGCCGAGAATCGAATCCTGATTACACATTTGGAAAATGGCAAAAAGGAGGGAAAATTCGTAGGTTGAGATGCGGAGTTGGTGTCCGCGTTGAGCAGTGGCGTATTGTGCTGAAGGACGTGAGTTCGAATCCCGCTCGTGACGGTAGCTTTTCGATTTCAACCAAAACCTTACATAAAAAGATTAAGTGAGTGAAAGAAGTAATTTCTTCAACAGACCACTAAATAAAATGGATTTAATAAGTAAAACGAAATATAGCTTCACTAACAGCTCCCCGTGGTCATTTCATATGGCGCCGATAATCGAATCCTGATTACACATTTGAAAAACGGCAAAAAGGAGGGAAAATTCAAAAGGTCGAGATGCGAGAAGGTATCCGATGGATCGAGGTCACGATGGCTCAAGTGATTAGAGCAGTGGCGTATTGAGCCGAAAGTCGTGGGTTCGAATCCCTCTCGTGACGCTAGCTTTTTCATTTCAACCAAATCCATACATAAAAAGATTAAGTAATTGTAAGAAGTAATTTGGTCAATCAGGCAACTAAATAAAATGGGAATAATATATAACTTTCTGAACATTTCGCATGCCTGAAAATCCATCACAAAAACTTATTAATAAAGGGTTTTTAATTTAAAACCTTGTGTTAAAGGCCATTTCTTATCATAATTAAGATATTTTCGGTAATTTCAACATTGTTGTCTTTTTACAATCGATTATGTTAGGTTTGACAAATTCGGACTAAAATTCACCAATTATTTATAAAAGGCGTTGGGTTGTTTCAAAATTTTCTATTTTTTACCAGAAAAATGTTTACAATTGTTCAATTCTAATTTCAATTCCATAATAGTTTAAAATGAGACCATGGAAACGCGATTTTCGACTACTTTTTTATGAGTTCTTTCATCTGCCCGAGCTGAATGGAACAGTAATCAGGTTTTTTTGTGAAGGGAGTTTAACGAAAGAACAATCCGTCGTTGGTACGGAATGTTTTCTTCAGAATTGAAGATATATGAAAACCAATCGCGGAGTGCATCATCAATCCATGGCTGACTGATAAATAAAGTGGAAAAAACCAAAGAACTTCACACTCCCCATTTTTAGTAGTAGAATGAAAGTTGTCAAATACAAAACAAACGGAAAAGTTAGAAAGCTCGATATGTAGGTGAAACATGAGTTTAATAAGCATGTGAAACCTCAAGAGATTTGCGTTTATCAGCTCGTACATACAGCAACCTCCAACATAGTAGTACACCTTGAGCTTATCGGAGACAGGTCACTGGTGCAAAATGTGAAGGACAAGACTGAATGAACAAAAAATACACTCACTGGACTTTCACATGAACAGTTGTCCTCCACTATACATCAAACTTCCATTCAAGTCAAATACTCAGGGCAACTACAAACATGAAATCCCCAAGCTAGACGTAAGTGTCAACAACTCAACACAAGACTAGGACACCTACTAAGACTTCTAAGTCCGAAATCCGTCTTGACCGTCATCACTAAACTAACCTTACATAAGACGTTATTGCGACCACTTTGGACCACCAGGACAGCTGTGGGGTTCTACCAAGCCCATCCAACATCCAGTCCTCCCATTCAAAATTCCTCGGACAAATCTTCAAAGCTCCTTACTCAGTACGAATCAGATCGAGATGATGACTAAAAGAATCAAAATTCGATCAAAAACAGCTAGAGCTGTTGAACAGGTCATGACAGGCACCTCACATCAATAGTGTGAATGTAGCTTGCCTATAAAAAAATGTTTTGACAAAAACAACTAGAGCTTGGACAACTTCATTTAAAAAATATTGTGTTGAAATATTAAAGATTAAGGCTCTCCATAATATTATAATACAAAATTAATTAATGGTTATTATTTTCTTACTGGTTTCAGCTATTATTATTTATATTTACATGTTAATTTTCAACATGAACATGTGAATTTTGAGATAAAAAGGTCAATGGATAAGATTGAATAAATTATTAATGGGGCGTCGGTTGCCGCAACGGTTTAGGCGTTGGCACGGGGCTCATCACTGTAAGGTAAAGGTTCCGGGTTCGAATCCAGCGGCCGACATATTTACAAATGGGCTTTTTTTCAAAAACACCGGCATCCTGAGGGTTTATATCACCTCTGCTGTTGCGAAACCTCGTAAAAAAAATTAATAAAGCCTTTGCAGATTTCGTAACAATGTAAATTTCTTCAAATCTGGTCTAGTAAACGTACTCGTTTGCATAAATATGTAGAACGAGATGATAAATACATTGAAAAGAAACATATTGCTAGGCAATTTTTACATTTGCTTCAACCTGTTAAAAAAATCACGTTTCAAAACCGAAAATGACTAAATTAGTTGGTTTTCGAAAAATACATCCCATAATTTAAAAAAAAATCATGTATAGTACATTCATGAAATCAATGCCTAGCTCAGTAAATACTGTATTATTAACTCTGCATATCAGTTGGTATCTTAAGCCAATAATAGACAGTTTGTTAATTACCCAAATGAAGCACAGATATTTTGTATTGGTAATCGAGTTTTATATTTAATTAAGCTTTGTGAATAACGGTATCACGTGTAAAACCATTCAGGGTCACCCAGCACAGGGGGTCTTCAGGGTCAACGGACGGTCTCGCACCCGGGCCAAATTCCGTCGAGAAACAAGCGCCCCCACGTCCACTCTGAAAAAACGCTCACGTACAAGAATATGATCACTACGGACAATTTTTTAAACTAAACTTACTTTAACGTTTTACCTCTTTGTATTGTTCTGTTTAATTCTCTGCAGTTCAATGGACAGAGTACATGTTGAGAGGCAAAGAAATCAATGTGGTTTTTTTCGGGTTGTCAACCCCAGGATTGCCGAGCCACGAAACCGTTAGGATAATCCGCAAATTAATAGGCATAAGTCACGGGGATCCGTTCTGGGCACGATCCTCGGACGAGCAGTCTATGAGAAAAGACGTTGCGCAATGAACGCCGTCGTACTGCGATTAACAACAGCCAGGGAGAAAGAAATATACTCAGACGGTATGGAAAATTACCCACAGGAGCGTGACACCGGTTTGAACCAACGGTACAAAAAACAAAAAGTCACATTTTGAAAATAATAGAAATTCAAACCTTTCATTGTACCGAGGCACGATCAACAATGTCCTTCTTGTACGCATTTATATATTTGTAAGCTTTTCTCAATACAAGGCGGTCAATAAATAAACAAAATATGAACAATTAACATTTCTTTGCAATAACATCAAAAACCAGGACCAGACTTGAGAATTGCATTATGCGAAGAAGACACTTACTCGATGCAACGCTATGCGACGCTAACCGATGCTACCCGACGCCTTGTTTCGTTTTGGTAGGGTGTGCACATCTATGCGACGTCATGAGCACGCCACATACAGTCACACAGCGTTATCACAAATCACTACCGCAATCGCAACGCTTCTTTTGTTCTTAATGCACTATTTTGAGCAAAACCATGTAATAAATTGTTATTTAGATTTTATGAGCAAAACCATGTAATACATTGTTAGTTAAATGTAACTGTTTTAAATAAAGTTATTCCGGGGTTTCGATAAATTTTCTGCCTAATCATCATAATTAAATAATTTTTATAAAAAATCGTGAATTTTTGATCCCGTTTAATTTGATTTACAATAAGAATGTTGTAATTAATACAACGATATATAAAACTACATATTCATAGTTCGAAATAAACTACAAAAAATATGAGTGTCCGGTTCTGACGCTGCTCGACGAAAATGGAGTAATTTTATGAGCAAAACCATGTAATACATTGTTAGTTAAATTTTATGAACAAAACCGTATAATAAATTGTTAGTTTAATTTTAGCAACAAAACCAAGTTAAATTGTTAGTTTAATTTTAGCAACAAAACCAAGTTACATTTTATGAGCGAATCCATGAAATAAATTATTAGTTAGATTTGATGAGTAAATATATGAAATAAATTGTTAGTAAAATTTTATGAGTAAAAGCGTGTAATAAATTTTAGTTAAATTCATCATATCAAAAAATGGAATTCCGGTGTTTTGGATCAATTTTCTTCGAAACCATTAATTATAGTTTGTTAATAAAAACTAATGAATTTTTGATCTCGTTTAATTTGGTTTATATTAAAAGAGTGTGCTGTAATTAATACAACGACAATAATACATGTTTTGAAGTTTGAATAGTTTATACTTCAGAGATTTGGCCAATATGCTAGACCATAAGAGAGAGAAAAAAAAAAGTTTGAATAAACATATGAGTGTCCGGTTCTCAATAAATAGTATTCCGGCGTTTTGATCAATTTTCTGCCAAATCATTTTTTTTTAAATTTAAATAAAAACTAATGAATGTTTGATCTCTTTTAATTTGGTTTATATTAAAATAAGTGTTGTAATTAAAATACATGTAGTTTGAATAAACATATGAGTGTCCGGTTCTTTTGTCTTTGACTGTACTCGATGCGACCCGACGAAAATCTGGACAGTGGGGATCGCAGAGCGTAGAGTAGGGTAGCGTTGCGTGGCATCGGGCAGATGTAGTACAATCTTATGGAAAATTGGACTTTGGATTTGCGTCGGGTAGCGTCGCAAGCGTTGCATCGGGTAAGCCTGTTCCTCGCCTTATGCTCACCATAATCTTCTCTTATGCGTCTTTCCGATTATTTCCAGGGAAGATTTTGTCCCAAAATTGTAAGAGGTTTTGTGTGAAAGATAATTCAAAGTTATCCTCTGAAGGCTTTTATTGAATGTTACAAAGTCTTAAAACCAGCAAGACAGGTTAAAACGGTTGTCATCCGTTTAATGACCACTAAATGTCAAAGTTTATGGTGAGTGAACCGATCACTTATTGGAGTTTGCCGAGTGGTTTGAAACAACCCAGCTATTGATGACGGACCCAATAAAAGATCTAATGGTGGTTCAGCTCAGTTCACCGACTCGCAGAAAAACACCCAGCATCAACTCTAACTCATCCAGTCAGGTTACGATATTTGACAGGTATGAGAGTGAATATGACCCAATAAGCGTTCCAATTCATTTCAGCGTGAAATTTCAATGTACTTGCACCATATGACGATTTCTGAAATTTCTGAAGTAATGTGACAAATAAAAAATTGATTTAATGTTTTCCAATGGCTTACTAACTAGGCTTACAATAGGTATTTTCGGATCCAGAATTTTATTCTACATTTTGCAGTGTTATTATTTAATAGTGGCATGGTTTAATGACTCCAGGACGAAAAGATATAATATACAGAGAGAAAAAGAGAAAAATCCTACGTAAAAATCAAGCACCATAAAAGATAGACAATTAACATCACGAACAATCAGATTACGTTGAATCTTTCCTGTTTTGTGCTATTTTGTTAGGTTTAAGTTGATTTTTACAATTTTAAAGACGATCTAACAGCCTCAGGCTACCGCACGGCGCTGATAAACCTGATTTTACCGTGTACCATGGATCTTCGGTGCCTTATCGATCCTTCAATCTTCGTTTAACGGTTTCTGGCTGAACACGTTTCCCAACCGATCCCGAAAAAGAATAGAATCAAAGACTTCATTCATTATTTGAAAACAAAATTTGTAGAATATCTAAGGTGATTTGAAATTTTCGCACCTGCTTTAAAGCTAACAGTTAAAAGCATTCCCGGCGTTGTTCAAACCAGATCAAATTAATCTTCTTTTTGTATTTATGATAAATTCGGCGAATGTTCAGCGAAAGTCAAAAACCGTCAAAGACGCCGGTTCAAATAAGGCTAACGATCCTTGGATCCTCGTTTAATTGCTCAACACGCCCTTCCAGCTTCCTCCCGGTCACGAATATAGAAGAAAGTCTATTTCTAGACCTGAAAGGAAGCGTCCGTCCACCTAGGCGAGATCGGACGTTTTTATCCAGCCGACACGATCTTATAATTCCGGTCCGATTCACAATCTATTACAGCAGGGAACGATTAATCGTTCAAGCATATTCTTCTTTCTGTCTACGATGGGCCTCGTAGATAAAAAGAGGTTTGCTTATTTAAAAAAAAAAATATATATATATCTCTTGCTGTAATATTTACGAACCTGTACTAGAGCGACTAACTGAGCCTGGATAAAAATCAGCCCCTCAAAGGATGATATGTTTCGATTTACCGAAACAAACTTATCATGGACGTTTTTATACTCAACGTAAATTGTGCTATTGTTGAAGTGAATTTGTGTTTATTTTGGTAAACATAACGTTTGGCAATTTGGTCAACTGGACATTATGGGTGGAGTGCGGACGGAATACACCCACTATCGTTGCAAGAACGCTAATGATGGCGGTTGACCGCGAGGATTCAGCGAGACTAGGCGGCCCCAGACGTGATTAGTAACACCCGAGCCCGGGACGAAACTGTTTAAACGGTAATACTGCTTCGGAGAAAAGAGGCGCCTGAAGAAATCCGGATTACGATTTGATGAGAAAAACCATATAAGCCATTGTCCGATTCTGACCCCTTTCGCAGATATTCTACTTATTTTTCAACTACGGTTTTTGACGTATTCTAATCGTAGTTCTTGAACTACCATATTTATGGAAATCCAAAAAAAAGCACTGAACAGAGCGATTAATTTCCGTTAAGAAGGCGCCCTTCTGAATTTTTTTCAATTTAAGTTTTGTTAACAAACCAAGCACTAAATCTTTCAAAAACTGTTCAATTTAAAATTTTTAAAAAAACTATTTTTGCGACCTCATTGAAAAAATTCGCTGTAGAGCTTGTCAAATTTCATAAGATCGTCTTCGTTTAATAAGTTTTCTAGCGATATATCCTTTTCTTTAACTACATCAAATCAGAAATTTTATGCTAAATGGAGAAAAAAGTAGTAACGGGTGAAAAAGGACGGGATTAATGTATTAATTCAAATTTTTGTCCTGGGCAAAATTTGACGACTTGGCGAAAAATGCCGATTTCAAGTATCTTTTTTTTCCTCTCAAGGGAAATATACAACAAAACAATAAAAATACGCTTTGTCGAAGTATAAGTTTTAAAAAGTATTGTATGACGTCGGTGGCTGCAACGGTTTAGACGTTGACACGGCGCTCATCACTGTAAGGTAAAGGTCCCGGGTTCGAATCCAGGGGCCGACATAGTTACAAATGGGCTTTTTTTTCAAAAACACCGGCATCCGGGGGGGTTTATATGACCTCTGCTGTTGCGAACCGTCGTAAAAAAAAAATTGTACAAACCAGAAGATTCAAACGATTTCATCGATATTTTAATCTTTCGGTCCATTTATTTTTTTACTTTTGATCCAGTTTTCAATTTATAATCAAAACCTATTAATTCTTCGCTTTTATTTTTATCAGGATTGAACAAATTCCAAGATGTGGCAGATTTTCACGGCGGGTGGCGATCGGATGAATAGGCAAAGAAGAAAAGCCAATTTCGCCAATTGGTCTGTTTCCCGAGACCACATCTATTATTTAAATGGCTTATTGGTAAACGTGTAAAGATTTTTTCAGCTTTCTTAAATGCCTACTTTACGTAAGGGCGTTTGACATTTAAAACGAGTTCCCGCCGGTAGAAAGGGCTTTATATCATTTTACTTGAACGTCAATTCAAAAGATTAATATCTAGTGTTGTATATTAAAAACCGACCAATCAAATTTCCAACTTCTGAATGTTCTGAAATTGAAAAAAAAATCTAATCTCAAGATCTAAAGACTCCCGAAGGCAGAAAAAAAATTGAACAGAAAACAGACATGCAATTTTTTTACTTCATTTATTTGTATCTACAACTGTATATGCATTATATACAACCAGCAGGTTGGATAATTTATGTTTGTGGCATTATGGGCGTTATAGACAAAAGGGGCAAAAACAATTAGTCTTAAAATTTTGGATTGAAAACTTTGTAATCTTTGAATATTTCGCCGATCCATAAGCTTGTCACCCGAACATCCAAATAGGCTTGAGTAGGTATGTGTATGGTGAAAGTTTGATTTTAATGGTAGTTTTCATTGTCGGTTGAGTAGATAATAAAGCATTTGAAATCGTTTGTTGAGTGTATATTTACTTAATCTTGTATGTATTTTCTAAGTTAGTCACTTACCCAATTTAAGTCCTAATTAGTAAACTTTGTCGGATTGGAGAACAGGTTCATTGCATAAGTAAAGGCTAGGACTAGTCTCACGGGTGTGACTTTGAAGGGTTAAACTTTATTTTCCAATTGTTGATATGGGGTTTAGTAACATAAGCGAAGCTTGTGTAGAAGAGGATGACTTGAAAGATAAAGTAATAAATAAAATACTTTTCCATCTTAAATAATTGTTTTATATCTCTATTCATATTCCAACTCCTGTAAGCTAAAATTGAATTGAGAAGGATAAAGCCAGGAACACACTTACCTGAAGCTATGCCACGCTAACCTACCCGACGCTCTGCGATCCCCACTGTCCAGATTTTCGTCGGGTCGCATCGAGTACAGTCTTAGACAAAAGAACCGGACACTCATATTTTTATTCAAACTAAATGTATTATTGTCGTTATATTAATTACAACATACTTATTTTAATATAAATCAAATTAACTGTGATTAAAAATTAATTAGTTTTTATTTAAAAAATTAATTTTAATGGTTTGGTAGAAAATTAATCAAAACACCGGAATATGATTTTTTGATATAATGAATTTTACTAACAATTTATTGTACATTTGGCGGTACATATATTAAATTTGAACAATATATTACACGGTTTTGCTCATAAAATTTAATTAACAATTTATTTCATAGTTTTGCTCGTAAAATTACACCATTTTCGTCGGGTAGCATCAGAACAGGACACTTATATTTTTAGTAGTTTATTTCAAACTAAGTACATGTAATTTTGTCGTCATATTAATTACAACATGTTATTTTAATGTAAACCAAATTCATAAGTTTTTATAAACATTGTTTAATTATGATGGTTAGGAGTAACTTTATTTAAAACAATTAAGTTTAACGAACAATTTATTAGATGGTTGTGCTCATAAAATTTAACTAACAATTTATTACAATTTTTTTTTTGCCTTATGATTATGCATATTAGCCATGGTGACGAATTGGGGGGGGGTTATCGTGAAAAAAGGGCCAGAGGCGACGGTGGGAATCGAACCCACGACCGCGGCGTCTATGAGCCGAGTCTCTCACGCTAAACACTCGGCTACCGCGGTTCCCAAAAATTTATTACAATATTTTGCTCAAAATAGTGCATTAAGAATAAAAGATGCGTTGCGATTGTGATAGTGATTATTGTGATAAACGCTGTGGCTGTACACGGATAGATGTGTACAACCCACCAAAACGTGGCAAGGCGTCGGGTAGCATCGCATGGCGTAGCATCCGGTAAGTGTGTTCCTGGCCTAAAGCGGGGAACACACTTACCGGATGCAACAGGAGACGCCTTGTCTCGATTTGGTACATCTGTGCGACGTCAATCGCACGCCACAGTCACACAGTGAATCACAATAATCACTATCACAATCCAAACGCCTCTTTTGTTCTCAATGCACTAATTTGAGCAAAACCTTGTAATAAATTGTTAGTTAAATTTTATGAGCACAATCATCTAATAAATTGTTTGTTAAACTTAATTGTTTTAAATAATTGGTGTTTTGATACATTTTCTTCCTACCCATCATGATTAAATAATTTTTTTTAAACTTAAAAAAATAATTCAATTTGGTTTACAAGAATGTTGAAATTATTATAAAGACAAAACTACATATACATAGTTTGAAATAAACTACAAAAAATATGAGTGTCCTGTTCTGACGCTACTCGACGAAAACGGTGTAATTTTATAAGCAAAACCATAAAATAAATTGTTAGTTAAATTTTATAAGCAAAACCGTGCAATAATTTGTTAGTTAAATTCATCATAACAAAAAATGGTATTCTGCTGTTTTGATTTTTGAATTTTCTACCAAACCATTAACATTATAATTTTTTAATAAAAACTAATGAATTTTTTATCTCGTTTAATTTGGTTTATATTAAGTGTTGTAATTAATATAACGACAATAATGTAGTTTGAATAAAAATATGAGTGTCCGGTTCTTTTGTCTTCGACTGTACTCGATGCTGCCCGACGAAAATCTGGACAGTGGGGATCGCAGGGCGTAGAGTAGGATAGCGTTGCGTGGCATCGGGCAGATGCGCACTGGGGTAATACAATCTTAAGTAAATTGGACTTTGGATTTGCGTCGGGTAGCGTCGCATAGTGTTGCATCAGGTAAGTGTGTTCCCCGCTTAAAGAGCTTATTTTGTAGCAAGCAGGAGCACGAAGATTTATTCATTTTCCGGCCATCTGTGCTACATCCAACGTCTACCGAAAGTTTTATATATAAGTATTGTATGTGAACGAAAGGACTCCGCCTAAGTAGAAGAATTTGTGCATTATCTTGATTTCAAGAAGTGGAAGCGAAGATATAGAATAAGAATTATAATTTCTGAGACCGTTCTGATCGTTTTAACTTCGAAGATTTTAATGGTCAATTAAGAAAAAGTAACGGTTTCTAAGGTGGGCTCTAATTTGTAAACTTTGAAGATTTCAAATCAGCCAAAAGTGAAAAGGCCAGCCTCGAGTGATTGAACAAAATCCATAAGTCATTGTGTTTTCTATGCTAGATGAAAGTTGAAGAAGTCCGAATATTAGCCACCCGAGGGTACCGCCGAAAGTCATTATAAAAGAATAGAAAAGGGTTAGAAGAAAGCCCTAATAGAAAGACAAAATTAATATTCGCGGCCCATTGTGAATGGAATTTCATTCGGTCGACCCGGTTGCGGTCTAGGCCGGCGCTTATTGATTCGAGTTTCCCTTCGGATGTCAAATCCGATACAAATCTCACGTGGGCTGTAGAAAGGGACAAAGGCCGCGGTTCATTTGGGAAAAGGCGCGGGGAAACGTAGAAAGGCAAATGTCTACACTTCATAGAATAACCATGAGTGGACGAAGAACGAAAGGGCAAGTTTCCCACAAAGGTGAACCGGGACGACGCGCCGATAATATCTGGAGTATCTAGAATTCGGTTTCACTTTCGGCCCAAGGCCTTTAGAACGTCTCGATCCGTCGAGAACAAAAGTTCGAAAGTCTTTATATTTGCATTATCCCATTATAAATTTATATGACAAAGTCCTGATAATGAAAGTCGTCCCTGAATCCCATGAATGCACGAGTAGTACAAGGAAATCGCACTGATGCACCCTCAGACAAAATAAACAAGGAGACTTAAAAAGTAGATGTGTTGAAGCTGAAACTATAAGAGAAAGAAAAGATAAACACACTTACAACGCCCTTTTAAGAGATTCGTGAGACTAGGATCACCTTATGGCATCACAGATAAAACTCCAGACAATTATATTATTACTAAGAGTATCTCGTGGCTTAGTTGTACGTGACGAATCACTTTCGTCTGATTACCGCGTACACATTCCTTCACAGTAACCATCAAACTTATTTCGGAATGTATATTTCCTCTTTTCTTTTTTGGATTCTATAGTTCGAAAGTTTTACCTATCGCATTTTTTTAAGAGCATCTTTTCGAGGATCCTCACACGCCATGCGAGATGGAAACAATACTTTTTTGGCCGCTTGTAGAGAAGGTTGCAATTCCTTGGCTCCGTATAGAGAGCGTGCAGGAATGCTACCCAATGTGAACATTGTGCTCGAGCAAGGCAAGGAATATCTGGGTCCCCCTTTGCGATTCTTGGAGGAAAACTACTTTATACATTATACTGATAGTTTTGTGTCCCTGGCGAATCTTAATAGTGAATGTATTTATTGGCGTGAATGTGTAGTGGGAGGCCGTTTGCGAAGTAGGGAAGCCCAATTAGGTTGGTTATTAACGGGTGTACAAGGTGTTGGAGCAATATGAAATAAGAGTATTTAGGAACTGATTGCGTTGTGTGCCAAGAGACCTAGGTTTAACCACGGACATCCATCACCCGGGGAGGGTGATTATAGAGGCGTGCCGGTTAATCATTCTAAAGTACAAAAGCTGGAATTGCCAGTAGATCGCTAGAAGTAAACAACACAAGAAGCCAAAAATGTACCAGTGTATCCATATGTATATACTTGTGCAGATTGGATTCGAAAGTTATACTATAGTATTTCTTTAAGTGCATCTTTTCGAGAATCCTCACACGCCATGCGAGATTGAAACAAGGACTCTTACTTTTGG